>NW_006399859.1:971710-974317 GCF_000299155.1 Elephantulus edwardii
AAGGAGAGATAGGTCTTTGGAGAGGGACATCATGCTTGGTAGGGTGGAAGGACAGCGCAGGAGGGGAAGACCCTCTATGAGGTGGATTGTTTCAGCGATAGGGATAATCGAGGTGGGTGTGTCAGAAGCAATGCGATTGGCACAAGATAGGGCAGGGTTTAGGATTGTTGTACACAGCGTCGCTATGAGTCGCAAACGACTCGATGGCACATAACAACAACAACAAAAAAAACAGTACTCTCTACAACACCATAACTCAAGGCATTGATTTTTCTTCTGTCATACTTAGTCACTGTTCAAATTTCAGATGCACAACAAATAATTGAAGAGATGATGTCTTGGATCAGGTGCACCTTAGTCTTAAACTGACATCATTGCTCCTTAGTACTTTAGAGAAGTCCTTGCCAGCAGAGTTTCTCAATGCAACATGTCTTTTATTCCTTCACTGCTGTTACTAAGGTTGTTGATTGTGGATCCAAGCAAGATAAATCATTGACAATTTCACTCTTTTTCTTTCCCATTTATTATAATGTTACTCACCATCGCAGTGGTGAGCATTTTTACCTTCTTGAAGAAATATTATTAGAGAGCTCCACAGAAGAAATTAAAAGGAAGCCTGAGAATACAAGAAAAAATAAAACTAAATGCACAAAGTCCTGGAGTTACAAATAAAACAGGGGGAAATTGACATTTCTAAAATTGAAATACTAAAGAACGTATTCAAGTCTCAGGTCACAATACTGAAGCATTCCTGGGGAAGAATATAGAATTCCACAGAAATCATAAAAAGAAAATGGAAAGAATAGAGTCATTATATCAAAGGGAGCTCTGGTGGCCTAGCGGCAAGAAGCTACACTGCAATTCCAAAAACACACAGAAAAAGGACGGGCAATCTCCTCCCTTGAGAATAATTACCTCTGAAAACCCGCTGGATGGTCAGCTCTGGGTGGGTTCAGACTCAACAGTAATCAAAAGACAACACAACATAACATAACACAAAATATCAAAGATAATTAATTGATGTACAACCATTTTGTTGTTGTTGTTAAGTGTTGTCGAGTCATAGACGACTCATAGAAACCTTATGAACAAAAGTCCTCAACACTTGCATGACTTTCATCCTTTCTCCAGGGTAACAGGGTTTCCAGATACGGAAGTGGATGCCACTCCTGCTTTCAAGCTTGTTTTAATCGGGGAGCTTCACCCAACGCTGCCCACCATGGGTAACCATTATCACATTTGACACATCAGTATCACAGTGTTCAGATTCACAGCGACCACAAGTTAAACTCTTTATGGCAAGTGGACACACCAGGGCTATACAACAAGCATGCTAGAAGGTAGTATATGATCAAGAACCAATATTGTTGAAGGAAGATATTAAATTACACTGAAGTCATGGGTCAAAAAACAAGATCCTAGAAATTGATGAAATAATTTGATTGATTGATCTAGCAACAAATAAAGGAAGCACTGGTATTACTCACATATCTATGCTAAGACATTTGGAAAACAGTTACCTGGCTAATGAACTCAAAATGATATTCATCTGTGCCCATTGTGAAGGAAGGTGATCCAACGGAATGCAAAAAATATCAGCTCATGTCATTACTTTCACATACAAGTAAAAACTTGAGTGGCGCCAGCAGCAGCATCGGAGGAACCTTACCACCAGCAAGTAAGAAGCAAGAGAAGGTAACATGTCCTTCTGGACCAAGATCCTTGTGGCAGCCAGAGTAGGACCTATGGGAGCAACAGCAATAGCGTCCACAGTGGAGAACCAGAGACCTGCCATGAGATGGAGCGGATCTTGGGCCTATACCATTGAATCAGAGCAAAGAGCTGTTTGTCCAAGTGTGTTGGAGGACTGTGGAGAGGAGAGCCACAGATCGCAGAACTGACAACTTTGTAACACTGGCCTGAAGCCTGTAGGCTCAAGGCTGAGGCAACAATGACCACTTTTGGAAGCTGCCCTGACTGAATTCTGCTACTAACCTGAATGATAGCCACTGACTTCCTTAATATGGTTCTGTGTGGTCTGTAAACTATCCATTGAATTTTAGACCCAGCCAAAAAGTAAGACGGGTCTAGGCATAAGTACAAAGATACGTAGAAGCATGGGGGACATGCCTGATCTCAAGGGATTTGGTTTTGTGTTGTTGATGTTGTTGACAAGGACAATTCCTTTGTGAAGTTGGTAAAGGTCAAGTATGGCTGTCCTCATGCAGTTCTTGCTCTTTCACAATGACTATGTCTATTTCTGTTTTTATTGTGGAGGTGCTTATTACAAAAGGTCAAAGATAACAGCCTTCAATATAAATTACATGCCAAACTCAAGAGATAGATGTCTATTTCCCCCATTAGCAAATCCTTAGAACACTGACAAGTTAATGTGATATAAGAATAAAAAAAAATTAAAAATTGTCCCATTGCTGTCAAGTTGGAGCTGATTCATACCTGACCCCACAGCAAGTTTAAGTTGTACTGAAATAGACTGCTCATATTTGGAACAGGTGGTGTATTCGAATCACCAGAAAGGTGTGGCTGTTGAGTAAGCAGTAGATCTCCCTACAAACTATGCCATTAGAGCTCTCTATGTGATATAAG
>NW_006399859.1:974732-976226 GCF_000299155.1 Elephantulus edwardii
TGATCTGTACTGCATATAGACTGAAAAGGAGTGGAGAAAAGATACACTCCAGGAAACACCCTTCCCCAAAACAAAGATTCTTAACACTGGGTCAATTGGCAGCATCACGAGAGACAGTGAAGAGACTGAAATTTTTAACAGCTTTAGTTTACTTAGCAATTAACACTCCTGGTTATCAGTAGACAGAAAATAAAAAAAATAAAAAAAAAAAAAACAAATTACACTGGAAAAGTCTGCTGCCAGGAACCTCTCCAGAGTACTGAAGAGCAATGATATCAGTCTGGAGACTAACATGCACCTGATCCAGGCCATAGTCTTCACATTTCTGTGCTATACACCATCAGAAAACTGGACAATGACTAGGGATGATAGATGGAGAATTGGTGCCTTTGAGCTGTGTGATGGAGTATTGAATATAACATCGACTTATAGGAGAACAAACAGCTTTGTCCTGGAGAGGGTAAAGCCAGGTTGCTCTTTGGAGGCAAGGATTCTGAAGCTTCATTTGACATAATTTGGGCATGCTGAAAGGAAGGACCAGCCTTGGGAGAGGGACATCATGCTTGAAAGGGTGGAGGAGGGACAGCACAAGAGAGGAAGACCTTCAATGAGATGAACTGATTTAGTGACTGGTGTAATAGAAGTAGGTTTGTCAAAGACAATAAAGTTGGTACAGTATAGAGCAGGGTCAGAGCTGTTGTACATAGAGTCACTATGAGTCACAAGCAATGCGACGGCACAAAACAACAATAAAAACAATATGTTATTCCATCTTGTTGAAGGTCTTCTCTTTCTCTGATTCTTCACCTTTCACAGAAAAATGTTTTTTTTCCAACTAACTGGTCCCTCCTCACAAGCCAAAGTGTGTGCCTCCAGGAATCTTTAAGTGAGTCAGCACTGACTGATAACATTAAACTATGCACTTGAATTAAGTGTCTCTGTTAGCAAAACAACTAAAACTCACTGCCATCCAGTTGATGTGAACTTACTTATCTTTTAACTTTGTCATTAGGAATTTGATTGCTAACTAAAAGGTCTGAAGTGTACACACCGGCACCTCTGTAGGTGAAAAATGAGGCAGTTGGCTTTTGTCTTGGAGCCTTTATGGGCAATTCTACTGTATCCTGCAGGATGACTAGGAATGAGAAGCCACTCCAAAGAATGGGTTTATAACATGGAATTCCAGAATAAAAAAGGAAGACCTCGCTCTGCATTTCTCAAGCTGAGAGAACTGAATATCGGGTTGCAATATTGAAAGATGGTATGGACAATATATTGTATGACCCAGAACAGACAGGATCAAAAGATGGGGGAATATAAAGAATCATTGTACCAAAAAGAACTAATATTGAAAAATTTCAGAAAGACCTTTTCAACCTGTACGCAGAACAGATTATCCGAGAGGCTGGGCTCTATGAGGAGAAATGTCGGGTCAAGATTGGTGGAAGATCTATCAACAATATGCATTATGCAGATGACACAACCCTGCTTGCT
>NW_006399859.1:982127-989150 GCF_000299155.1 Elephantulus edwardii
GGATGGGTGTGTCAGAGGCGGTGCGGTTGGCGCAGGATAGAGCAGGGTTTAGAGCTGTTGTGCATAGGGTCGCTAAGAGTTGGAAACGATTCGAAGGCACATAACAACAACAATTTCCTTTTAAGGGAATTCTGGTGGTTTAGTGGCAAGAAGTTGTGCTGCAATCAGCAAAGCAAGAGGGTTGGGGGCCACCAGCTGTTAGGATGGGGAGGGGGAGGAGAAGGATGAGCAATCTCCTCCCATACAATTAGCTGCCTCTGAAAACCCGCCAGAGGATCAGCTGTGGGTCAGTTAGGACTCTACAGTACACAACAACAACAAAAACAACTTCTTTTTAAAGCTATAAACCTTTAAAGGAAACTATTACGCTGTTTTTGCTAACAACTCAGAAATGGAGATATTTGGGAATTACAAGGTCTGGTATTCACGGTAGGTTGACCTACTTTTATGCTTCCAGAGTTTTCCCAAATCAGTAGCAGCACAGGAGCTGTAAGGACTTGCTTCAAATGAAGTTTCCTGACAAGGAAGCCGCCACGAAACCGAAGTCAGATTGACAGCACCTTTGTCCAATAGCGCCGGAGAGAGGCGTATCCTCTCACGGACGCTCCAATCGCCTGTGTAGAGTCGCGGTCTCCGGGGCGAAAGCGGAAGTGGGGCCTCTGCAGGCCACATGGAGCCGCTGCTCCAACAGCTGGACCGCTTCTCTGAGGTCCTGGCAGTCTCCCGTAGCACCCACGTCAAAAACTGGGACCCCGTAACTGTGGGTCGGGCTTTGCAGTGGGCTCGCTACCTGCGCCATGTCCATGGACGCTTCGGTCGCCATGCCGGCATCCGCGCGGCTTTGGAGCGGCGACTGCGCGAACAGGGGAGGCAGCAGGGCCGCTCTGGGCCGGGCCCAGTGTCCGAACTGACAAACTTCGAGTCCCTGGGACGCTGTGACATCCTGTTAGCCTTGCGTCTGCTGGAGAACCGGGCCCTCGGGGATGCTGCTTATCACCACCTGTTGCAGCAGCTCTTTCCGGGTCCCAGCGTCCCCGACACCGACAGCGAAGGGGAGTCGCTCCAAGCCGGCCTGGCCCGCCTCGCCCGCCGCCGGGCCGCTGTGCACATGCTGCGCGTCTATTGCTCCCGAGAGATGCCGGCGGTCCTGGAGGACACGCTGGTGAAGACGCAGGCGGAGCTGCTGCTGCAGCGTCTGCAGGAGGTGGGCGCGGCCGGAGCGGGCGGCCTTCTCAGCCGCCTCTGGGGGCGCTTGTCGCAGAATAGCTTCCTGAAGGTGGTCGCGGCCGCGTTGCTGCTACCGCCGGCTCCCGGGCGACCCCTCCAAGAGGGCCTGGAACTGGACCGCCCCGGAGCACCCCGGGAGGGCATGCAAGAGCTGGCCTCTTGGCTTTTAGGAAATTCGGACGTCCGGGCTGCTTTCTGTCGCACCCTCCCAGCTGACCTGTTTAGCCTCGGTGGCCGACCACCACGCGGGGCTCTTCCGAGTCTACCTGGGTCTGCTAACCGACTGGGGTCGCCATCTGCACTATGACCTGCAGAAAGGCAGTTGGGTTGGAGAGGAGCCTCAGGGTTTGTCCTGGGAGGAGTTGCACGCCAGGTTTCAGAGCCTCTGCCAGGCTGCTCCGCCCCTGAAAGATGAAGTTCTAACCACCCTGAAGTCTTACAAGGTGCAGGATGGAGATTACCAAGTCCCTGGGCTTAGCATCTGGACAGACCTGCTGTTAGCTCTTGGTAGAGGTCCATGATGTTGCACTGGGGAAAAGACAAGTTCTAGGTCGCAACCATGGCGTTGGTTCTCCACAGACAACGTCTTGTTAATTGTTCTCTTAAATAAGGTTTACAAAATTAAAGTTTCTGTATTCTCACCACATTTCTACCATCATTTTTCAGAAATATTAGTGGTGCTAACGTTTGGTGATTTATCCAATTCATTATAAATAAATAGATAAATAAGTAAATCAATCAATTTGTAAAATAATTGGCTTTATAGTACCACTGAGGTGTTGGAGAAGAGTTTTGAATGTACCTTGGACTGCCAGGAGAACCAGCAGGTTCGACTTAGAGTGAAATCAGACTGCTCCTTGGAAGCAAGGATTCTGAGGCTTTGTCTGACATACTTTGGGCATGTTGCAAAGAGGGACCCGTCCTTGGAGAGGGACACCATGCTTGGAAGGGTGGAGGGACGGAGAAAGGAAAACCATCGATGAGATGGATTGACACAGTGACTGGGGTAATGAGGTTAGGTGTGTCAGAGACAATAAAGGTGGCACCGGATATAGCAAGTTTCAGGGCCGCTGTACATAGGGTTGCTATGAGTCGAAGTGACTCAACGGCACATACTATTAAACAGTACCACGGATAGAAGTGCTATCAGTGACATGTTAAAATATTCTTAAGTGGTGGAACTAGTAGTGGTTTTCTTTCTAAAAAACCAGTTTCTAATTATCTTGGAAAGATAAGGACTATTTAGAGAAACCATCCTCTAAAAAATACACAATGCTTAGGACACTTTATATATCAGCATAGTTAACATTTATGGTTTTATCAGTAGTGAAGATTTTCTTTCGTCAGTGTCATTTACTCACTGGTACTGAGTTGAAACGGCCCTTAAGCCACAGCTGGTTTTTAAAGGCAGTAAATTACACAGAAGAAAATTGCCATATTGCCTAGAGCAGCTGGTGGATTAGAACCAAATGCTTTTGGGTCGGCGACACAATGTATGTCAAAATGTTGAATTGAAAAGCTAACTCTTTGGAGGTTAAGCCTTACACGATGACCTTGCTAACCAAGTGTTCCAGTCAGCCAAACTTGTATTAAAATTTATTCCAAGCATTTCTTATTTCTCTAACTGTTGAGATTGAAGAACTAAATAATAAAACATTAAGTCATAAATTTAAAAAAAACAAACCACCAAAATCCCAAACACCCCAATCCAACGTATATAAATATATGCCTTTGGATATTTAACTCTTGAGGATAGTTAACATTTTAATTAAAAGGCCCAGGTGTCAATGATGTTTCTGTCATTGACCAGACTCATAAACCATAACTTTGGTTAAAAAGTTGCTTATAGGTTTAAACAATTTATATAAACTTACTGAAAGCTCTTTTGTTTCCTTGGTGGCTGCCCAGTGGGGATAGTGAAGCTTCATCTCTTATACTTTGGACATGTTGCTGGCAGAGCCATTGCATTAGCCCTTGTTGGGGGACTTGGTCTTTAGCTACTTTAACTGCTGACATAATGGTCTTGCAAATCCTCAACAGCTTTCGGACCACTATAAGAGAGAGAGCTTTCTACAGTGTGAGGTACCCTGTGAGGTGATGGTGGTGGAGAGACAGTGGACACTGTGACACTACTGTGAAGAGAATGTGACAAGGTAGAACTAGAGGAAATCTGCATTTATGTTATAAATGTTTTGCTTGCTAGATGATTGAAGCATTAGAGTTAAGCTGATTTATAACCATTCTGAGATAAAGTTTGTTTCATGATTAAAGAAACCAGAGACTTCTTGCATTTGTGCTATTTAATAGAATCCAATTGTGCTTTAACAAAGCAATTGTGCTTTGTGGGATTTTTTTACTAAACCTGGACTTGCATTGTGTTAACATTCTTTGCCTCACACATTCTCCAACCTAATAAACCCCACAACTATGAGGAAAGTCTGTGAGTTAACAATAAACTTAGACTCAGTGATTGTTGGAAATAGCTGCAGGAGCATGTGGGGTGGCATATCTGATTATATAGCTATTTGTATAGTGCTATGGACATTATTGATGGGGACAGTTCCCCTTTATGAAGCACATTGAAGTCAGCCTCAGCCTCTGTCACATAGCATCTGCTCCTTACAATAGCACAGTATTTAGTCTATGGTGAGTATACCAAATGTTTAAATAAACTCAGGATTAGAATTATAGATCTTTATACTTTCACTGACAAACAAAATTAAATAAAAAACCACTTCCCATACAGCATTTCTAACTCATGATTCTCCCATGTGTTGAGAGATACAAAATAGCGCTCCTGATAGGAGATCAGCAGGACTTTTCCACTGAGGCACTTCTGATTAGTTACAAACTGTTTACCTTTTGCTTAGTAATCAAGTGCTTAATTGTTTGCAGTATCCAAAGACTCCTAGAAATCAAATAAGGACTTGAAAAGGTGCCCCTATGTTTATGATCCCTTGAGGGACCAGAGAGGGATGTATGTGTGTCAGGAAAAAGTAGGTCAGTGAAAGAATCACAACATGATGTGACTGCCACAATGGACTTGAACATGGCTGAGATTGTGAAGTTGACACAGGGCAGGGCAAAGTTATGATCTGTTGTTCATAGGATTGTTATGAATTGTAGTTGGCTAGAGGGCACCTAAAAGCCATATTTTAGAGGTAACCCTTGTTAGGTGCTGTCAAGTCGAATACGATCTATGGCCTGAATCAGACGCACCTTGGTCCTCAAACTGACATCAATACTTCTCAGTAATTTGGAGAGATCCCTAACTGCAGACTTTCCAGTACGTCTGCTGATTTCTTGACTCCTGATACCAAGGAAGATGGATTCAAGTAAGATGAAGTTGTTGACAATTTTAATCTTTTCTCAATCTATCATGAAGTTGCCTATTGGCCCAATGGTAAGAATCTTTGTTTTCTTGACATTAACATGGAATCCTTTCAGTCTTAAGATTCAGTGTTTATTTTTCTTCATCTGCATCAAGTTTTTACCTTTAATGTCATCAAAGTGTCAGTCACTTGTATATTCTTCTAGCTCAGGTATTTTTCTCAAATGTTAGACTAGTATATATACAATAGTCAACTAAAGACTTCCTCTTGGTACCCAAGCCCAACATGACCTGAAATGTCATTCATAACACCATCTTTCCAGTTTCTCAGAGCAAAAATCTAAGTGTCTTACATGATTTTTCTCTTTTCCTTTATATCTGATATTAAAAGCCGTTAGTTAAATAGACAAATACATTCAGAATTTGACTACTTCTTACCATCTCTCTTGCAAAACGTCTGGTCCAGGCCATTGTCATCTCTTACTTGGATTCCTGCAATAACCTTTAGGATTCTTTATTTCACTTTTATCTCTACTATATTAAACGTAAGATATGTTATTCCTATATATTCTGGACTGGCTTCTCAGGGTCCGTCCAATGGTCTACAATGTCTATATAATCAGCACTTGCCTCTTTAGTATTTTCTTTCTTTAGTGTCCTCTCTGGCCTCTTTACTACCCTCTGCTCCAAGCTCACTGACCTCTTTATTGTCCCTAGAACATAACAGGTATAATTCTTCCTTAGTGCTTTATTTTACTGTCAGAAGACTCTTCCCTCATTTACCTAATTAAACATTTATGTGCTTTAATTACTTGCTCAACTCTTCCCTCTTCAAGAGCTCATCTATTTATCTCAATAAATGAAGCAATTTTTCCTAACACCAACTTACCTCACTATCACCTCCCTATTCCTGATCCCCCTTGTGCTGTTCCAACCTCAATTAATTTCCATAAAAAAATGTTGTTATATACCATCGTCAATTCTGACTGACTCCTAGCCATCCTATGAACAATGGCTCTGAACTTTGTCCTATCCTGAGCCAGCCTCACCATCTCTAACACACCTGACCCCATTACCGCAATCACTGTGTCAGTCCATCTCACCAAGGGTCTTCCTCTTTTACACTGACTTTCTACCCTTCCATGCATCATGTCCTTCTCCCAAAACTGACCCCTCCTGACAACATGCCCAAAGTATGTGAGATGGAATTTCACCCTCCTTGCTTCCAAGGAGTATCCTGGTTTCACTTTCTCAAAGACAGACTTATTTGCTCTCTTGTCTATGAAAGAAGAGTATATTCAATACTCTTCTGCAGCACCACAATTCAAAGCCATCAATTCTTCTGTAATCACCTGCTAATTTACTTGATATCCAGTTAATTCTTGGGGCCTTATTTTTTGCCAGTGATTTCAGTACAGCTTACACTCTTCATTTCCATTGGTTCTTATTCATATGGTACTTACTGAAATTTTTCAGTGTCAAGCAATTCTTTTTGGTACAGTAGCTGTGTATTCCTTCCATCTTTTGCTGCTTCCTGGATCATTCAAGATTTTGCCATAGCATCTTCAAATATTGTCACTTAAGGCTTGAGTATGTTTTTCACATCTTTCAATTTGTGAAATGCCAAGTGAGCTCTTCTCTTTTATTCTCAATGCCAATTCTTTGCACATTCTGTTATAATACTTTGCTTTGTCTTCTTGAGCTTGTATTGGACAAGTCCACTGTCAGTGACTTCTCCAAATTACTGAGGAGAAATTATATCAGTTTAAAAACAAATGCATTTCTGATTCAGGCCATGGTCTTTTCAATCACTTGCTATGCGCCTGAGAGCTGGAAAATGAATAAAGATGACAGAAGTAGAATTGATGCCTTTGAGCTGTGGTGTTGAATATCTCATGGACTGCCAAAAGAACAAACCAATGTGTCCTGGAAAATGTGTAGCCAAAATTCTTGAAGCCAAGGATCTTGAAGCTCTGTCTCATATTCTGTTGATATTGCTAGGAAAAGCCAATTCTTGCAATGGGGCATCATACTTGGAAAGCTAGGGGGTCAGGAAAAAAGAAAGGAAGATCCTCAATGAGATGGAGTGACTGTAACAATGGGCTCAAATGTGTCAGAGTTGGTGAGGATGGCAGAGTATAGGACAGAGTTCAGATCTGTTTTCCATAGAACTGCTATGAGCCATACTCGATGGAACCTAATAACAACCACAACAATTTTACTTACATATTTATTATTTTGTGTGTACCCCTTTTCTGAAATATAAACTTTTCTAGAACAGGATTCTTGGTTCGTTTGTTCAATAATTAAACCTCAAGAGTGAACAGTCATTAGCAAAAATTGAAAGCTAACAATGTATTTGCTAAGTTAATGCACACATGAGTGAAATAGCTTAAAACCCTCCCATGGCTCTGCATCTCACTTTAAATAAAGACCTTGAACGTTCCTTTTATGATTCTGAAAAT
>NW_006399859.1:990200-1003215 GCF_000299155.1 Elephantulus edwardii
TCATCCAGTTTTTCTCAGGGAAGACCTTTCTTAAGGCCCTGGAATAGATTGAACTTTTTTTCTTGGGAATTTTGTTGAACATTAATTCTTCAATCAAGAGTATTCCCATCCAAATTCTTCCCTTCTGAGCTTAGTTCTTTAGCTCACTTTATTCTATTTTTTCAGAACACTATTTTCCTCTGCATTGTAATTTCATGGTTTGCCTGTCTGACTTTTTCACTGAATGAAAGGTCAAAGAGGGTTGGGTTGCTTCTTTTTGCTTACCATATTTCCCCCAGTCCCTTACATTAAAAATGTCATGTAATAAGTAGCTGATAAGTATTTTTGAGTGTGTTATTATCTACCTATTCAAAGAAGGATTTTATATAGGAATTCTAAGAATAATTTCTGGAAAGGAATGGAGTAAACAAGAATACATCCTCTAGATCCTATGTTTAGGAAATATGAGTCATTTTAGTGGTGGGTGCAAGCAAAGATAATGAATCCTGAAAAAAGTGTGATGCTCTTGAATTTTGTTAGTGAAGAATGTTGAGTATGCATGAGCTTACAAAACAATTAATATATACACAGGAATAAACATATTGTGAGCTGGAATTAACTCCTGGCTCCTGGATATTTGGTTACCTAGGTCACTGTCTGTTGGTTAATGCAATGCAATGCAATGCAATGCAATGCAATGCAATGCAATGCAATGCAATGCAATGCAATGCAATGCAATGCAATGCAATGCAATGCCTATAACATGTATACTTTTTTTTTTTAATCTGAGACTAGAATCAAGATTTCAGGGGGAAAAAAACAATAAAGATATCTATCTTGGAAGAAGTACAGCCAGAATGTTCTTTAGAGGTGATGTTCGTATGACTGTATTTCAGATACGTTGAGCGTGATCTCTGTAGGATCAGTCCCTGGGGAAGGACATCAGGTTCATAAAGTAGAGGGTCAGGGAAGGTGAGGAGGAAACTCGCTGAGATGGATTGACAGTGGCTGTGACAGTGTGCTGCACTGCAGGGATTGTCATGGTGGTGCAGAAAAAAGGCAGTGCTTAGTTCTGCGGACTTGACACCTACCAACAACACAGAATATAAACCTTAAGAAAGTGATCCAGTCTTAATGTACGGTAATATTCCCAAGCTACAGTTCAGTAACCTGAAAAATCATTTCAAGTGCTTTTGTGGCTTCTGAGTCAAATCAGTATTTATCCATGTCAAGATATATTTTCTGTAATTAAATTGTAAAGTTTTATTCGTGTTGTATAATTTCTTCATGCATTTTTTTGAGCTCGGAAACCATGCACTAAAGCACTGAAATAGAAATCAAGTATCATCTTCCCAAGCAAGCTGTGAATACCAGGTATTCATTATTGGTATAAATTAATGTAAATACTCTAGGAAGAAACTATTGATTTCTTTCAGGAATTGAAAATGATCAATCACTATGTTAGAAGCATGGCAGTAGGGTCATTTATCAGAGGGTAATTGTTGTTGTGGGCTAAGAATGGCCTTTTGGGTTAGAAAGATGGTAGCCTTTAGGAGGATAGCTTGAATCATTACAATAATGGATGTGAATACAACTGCTCTTGGAGCATCATTACTCTTAATATTGAGGTAAAGGTGGTGCGTTCAGAAGAGCTTACAGTGTTATTAAGTTCCATTGTCGTTTTATCCATTTAGTTAGTGCATGATCAAGATTTAAATCTTAGAATTTTTTTATACAGTAGTTAACTCAGAAGTGTAAGTATACTGTTGATATAAAACATCAATGATTAGTTTATGTTAAATATTCATACATATAATACAAATAGGACCACCCAGCCTTGAATGTAAATAATCACTACATGTTAGTGATACATTGTAGTACTGTAAATATTGCATTTCTACATTGAAAGTAAGTTTATCTAAAGGTAAATTAATTTATTTTTCCAACAAATAAAAGCTTGGGAATATATGTATTTTTTTATTGCAAAATTTTCTTTATCTATTCACTGAGCTTTTGATCATCTTGTATATGTCAGGCTGTGGTATACTAAAATTGATAATAAGTCAATTTTGTCATGTAATTTTAATGTTATTGAACAAATAGAAAATTTATCTAAGTATGGATTATATATGTGTGGTTTGATGTTAGATCTTTCACTCTTTATAACTGTTCATTGCACTAGAATAGCTACTGAAATACTCATTTTTTATACCAAGTATTTGACATATTATCAATATTGTTTAAGATACTCTGTTTGAGGCAATGTGTATATTCATAAGTATTGACAATATGAGAGTCTATAAGAGTGAATATAGATCCACCCGTGGATGTGAGTGGAGAAAAGATCTTTGCTAATTATAGGCACATTGTTTTTAAGTATTTCTAATTGTGCTTCAATCTACAATTACCATTAAGAGCAAATTGAGATTAATTGATCACCAACTGCCTAAAAAAATACAGAACAGGAGGCACAATTCAGATTAAAAATTGATTTATAGTTTCCTCTTGGAATAGATGGATCTTATAATTTTAACTTTTTGAAAGAACAATATGTTTTCTATTAAATATTTTTTTAAAATCAGGAAAACATAAAATCATGTTCTTTAATGATTATAAAATTATTTGGTAGTTGACATAAACATTAACAGCCAAGAAGTGGTTTGGGGTGGGAGGAGCACATCCTCTGCTTTTTCAGTAATTAGAAAAACATATGTTCCTGACATGGCTTTTTTGATATTGCTGTTGAAAACATAAAATAAATTGCAAGTGACTAACAAGTGCAGTTTACAGAAGATACATGATATAGTTCACTAGTCAGCAACACAGGTTGCATATGGAATTACTATAGTAACCAAAACTAATTGAGAGCAGGCACGGTTTTCTAATTATAACTGCAAGGAACTGGACCTTGTTCACTGCACAGAAAATTGGCCCCAGTAGATTAAAAATGAGTTCATTGTTTGTCATCATGGATGTTAGCAATGGCAAGACGTTTAGAGAATAGGTTTCTGTTATTTGTTATAGGTATTATACCTACAGATATAGTCTCTTTTTAATAGAATATTTTTATTACAACATTGTAATTAAAGATTATTTTAATCTCCTTTAAGAGTAAATTATATCTTTTTAAAATCCATTATTTTGTATTTAATTGAGGTTTTCTATGACTTGAAAATGAAAGGATATTGTAAGAAATATGAGTTCTGCTTGTTAATGTTGTTAGTTGAGGTCAAGTATGACTCATAGCGACCCCTGTGAATAACACCTCTGACCACTGTCCTGTCCTGTGCCGACACCATTACTGTCATCTCTGTGTCAATCCATCTAATTGAGAGTCTTCTTCTCCTTCAATGTCCTTCCACCTTTTCAAACATGATGTCCCTCTCAATGAATGGCCTCTCCTATCAAAATCCCCAAAGTATGTGAGATGAAACTTCATCATCTTTGCTTCTAAAGAGCACTCTGGCTGCACCTTCTCTGAGTCACATCTGTTTGTTCTTTTGGCATTCCATGGGATATTCTGCACTCTTCTCCACCACCACAGCTCAAAGGCATCACTTATTCTTCCGTCATTCTTACTCGTTGTCTAGCTTTCAGAAGCACAGCAAGTCACTGAAAAGACCATGACCTGAATCAAGCCAACACAAAGGGAAAAGGTTCAAATCCACTAACTGCTCTTTGGGAAAAAAGTAGGCAGTCGCCTCTCATTTGATTTACAGCCTCTGAAAACTCTCTGGAGAGTTAGTGTCGAATTGACTCAATGGTGGCCATGAATTGAAAGGAAGAGATATAGTAGCTCTGGCAGCATAGTGTGTAATGTGTCAGGCTGCCAACCAAAGGGTAGGTAACACACATCCATCAACTTCTTTTTTGGGAAAATGTAGGCATTCCCATCCTGTAACGACTTACAGCCTCGAAAACCCATGGAGGGTTGCTATGAGTCTAAATTAACTCCATGACAGTGAGTTTAAAAGAAATAAAAGTGGGGAAACTGAAAATTAGTAAAATTATTTTCTTTTATAAATTAATTTTATGGGAGAACACTATCACTGAACTATATTGGGTAAATCTTTTCTTGCTCTAAGTTTCAAGATCTTAATTCATTCAATATGGATGTAAACAGTAACTACATTTTCCTTCAGTAAAATAATTAAGAACATTAGTGTTTATTAGTTACTGATTACCAGTATGACTTAATGACAGATATTCCTACTTTTCACTCATCTGATAATGGTCTGATATCTTTTCATTCCCAAAAGATAATTTTTTCAGACACTGTTATCTTTTTATTTTTTTAAATTTTTTTACTCAAACATTTGAAAAGTGTCATTTCATTCTGGCCTCTATGGCTTCTGATAAAATAGAATCTATTTTATTTGCGTTCCCCCCATATATAAAATGTCAGTCCTCTTTCTCTACTTCAAGATTTTTTTTCCTTTGTGTTTAGGTTTCGAAACTATATCTGGGAATTGATTTCTCTGGTTTATTCCATCTGGAAATTGCTTAAATTTGAGAATTTGTAAGTTTATATTTTGCCAAATTTGAAGAAATCTCAGCCATTAGGATGTGAATACAAGTATCTGTATTCCAAATTAGACACAAAGATATACATAACAAGATGCCAGATGTTCAGCTAAATTTAATGTCAATGGGTAATAGGATATATTTTCACTTGGTTTTTTTTTTACATTTCTGATTTATAGAAAGAAAGAAGCATATATCATCTTCATATGCAATAAAGTGTCATATTTTTTCTAAAAATGAATGCAATCAAGGAATATGTCAATAAAGTTACCATCTAATGAATTTACTAATCATTGCCATGTTGGCTGGATACATTAATTTTATGGTAGCCAGAGGAATATTAATTAAATATATTTTGACAGTAAATCTGCACATCTTATCAAACAGACTTATAGGGAGTCTGGTGGCCTCACGGCGAGAAACTGCTCTGCAATCCTGAAAGCATGCAGTTCTAATCTACCAGCTGCTCCATGGAAGAAGGACGGGCAATCTCCTGTGCTATTTACTACCTCTGAAAGCCCGCTGGAGAATTGGCCCTGGTTCGGTTATGACTCCTCAATGGTACTTAACAACAAAAACATGAGAATGCTTATATAATAATCAGCTGCCCTGGATCACTAACATTTAATAACAGAAGATACAAATAAAAGGTATAGGGGACTGGAAGAGTGGTATAATTAGCTGAGTGAAAAAATGAAATGTGTGTGTGTATGTGTGTGTATTGGTGTGAAAAGTGTTGATTGTGGAGCCAAGCAAACTGTAACTGTTAATAACCTTACACACGTACAAACATACAACATATCTATCTACATAGAAAGAGAGAGAATGCTTAATGCTTCTATAAACAATTATATGTAATAATTGCTACCCAAACTTTTAAAAAAGTGTCTACCTACTCACCTATCAAAATGCTTAATTTCCCTTTTTAAGAGGTAAGAAGGTGATTATGGATGATTAATTTATAATTAGACCCATAACAAGAAAATAAGCTTGTCCGTAGATTTGACAGCAAGATATTAAAATAGAGTACTTTTCAAATGTTCTTCTGGGTCAAGAGAGACTGATAAAAAGTTAGAAATTATGATCTTTATGCACATGTAAATTTCAAATGTTGACATGGCTATATGACTAAAAAATAGCATATTTGATTAACATTACCTGTTTATTTTCAATTAAATTCCTAATCTTTTTATAAATATCCTTCTTATGGAAAATAATATAGAGATATATGATATTCTGATTGGAAGAAACAGAAGACTTTAAAAGATATAGAGAGATATAGGGATATAGTTCTGGTGGCCTGGTAGGTAAAGATTTGTGCTGCCATCCCAAAGGCAGTTTGGTCCACCGGCTACTTTGCAGGTGAAAGGCGGAAGATGGGCAATTATCTCCCTGTGTCATTTTACTATCTCTGTAAAATTGCTGGAAATATTATCTATGAATTAGTTCACACTCAACAGCACACAGCAACTGCAACAAAAAGAGACACATTGCACTGGGAAAATCTGCAGTTAGGGACCTCTCCAAATTAATGAGGGTAATGATATCAGTTTGAGGACTAAGGCGTGTCAGATTCAGGCCATAGTCTTTCTGATTTCTTGCTCTGCATCTGAGAGTTGGACAATGAATAAGGACGACAGGAAAAGAACTGATACCTTTGAGTTGGGTGTTGGAGAAAAGCACTGAATATCCCATGGACAGCCAAGAGAACAAACAAGAGCTGGAGTGCTCTTTCAAGGCAAGAATGATGAGGCTTTGTCTCACAATACTTTGTGCATTTTGCTAGAAGGTGCTATTCCTTGGAGAAAGACATGATGCTGGGAAGAATTGAGGGTCAGAGAAGAAAGGGAGACCCTGAGCCAGGTGGATTCCCATGTGACTGCTGCAATAAACTCTGGCGTGTCAGAAAGTGTTAGGATGGCACAGGATAGAACAGGTTCAGATCTTTTGTTCCTTTCAGAGGGTTTTCAGAGGCAGTTAATCACACACGAGGAGATTACCCATCCTTGTCCCTCAGAGCAGCTGGTGGCCTCAAACTGCGTGCTTTTGGGAACGCACACAGCACAGCCTCTTGTCACCAGGCCACCAGAGTTCCCTATATATTTATAAATGTAGGGTTGTTTCCCTCCCATTGCTGTTGCATAGGTTCCAAGCCATAGCAACCCTGCATTTGGTTTCTGAGGTGGTAAATCTTTACTGGAGCCTGCCCACCTTATTTCAGTGGACCTAGTTTTACATTTGAACTGCAGACATTTATGTCAGAAACTCAACATGTTACATACTACACCACCAGATCTACTGCGTCTTAAATACTCTGACTCTCTGGTATCAGTAAGACTATTCATTTTCCAATTTTTTTATTGGAGATACAATTAACTATATATATAGTATGAAATTTAACTATATCACAGTTAAGACCTAAAACCACCAAAAAGATTAAAAAAAAAAATCACTAAAAGCTGAAAGTCTTTACTGAATCAGACTGTCCCATCATTTTCTCTCACAGCGGCCTAGTGGATTAGAGTTGCCAACCTTTGAAGATACTCAATTATTTTAAGGTTTGTTTCAATAACCATGTCTTTAAGCTATTCCAAAGGCGGGGGGGGGGGGAATACATTTATGTTGTCAAGCTTCAAGTGTATCCTAAAAGCCCTAAAGGGGATTTATTTGAAAAAAAACAAAAAAAAAAAAACACACACACCCAAATCCGCTGACTATATTGCTATCTGTAAAGAAGTTCACAGCAATCATCATTCTCTTTCATTTGTTTATATTTTCAAACCTACACCATGTTAGAAACACATTTTAAAAACTAAAAACTAAAAATAATTTTATTTATATGATATTTACCAACCTAATTTATCATGATTTGTGTTGTTGTTGTTGTTGTGTACCCTGGAGTCAGAAGTGACCCATAGCTGAAGTGACCCATAGCTGGCCTTCTGCCCGGTTTTCAGAGGCAATAATTAATTAAGCAGATGAGATTCTCTTGCCAACGGTGTTGCAATGCAGCTTCTTGCCACTAGGTCACTAGAGCTCACATGATTTTAATAAGGTTCTGAATATTTCATGGTGTTCTGTGGATCATATCTCAATATGAAACACAAACTGGATGGCCATTGTTTGGGTTCCTAATTGATTGTATGAAGAGGCTTTCCTTCTACTAACCACTCATTGTATTCTTCATTTTCTCTGTTTCATAAATCAGCCTTATTTTTAATCACAGTTGATGTTAGGTGCAGTTGGGTTGATAGGACTCACAGCAGCCCTGCTGCCAACAGATCTGAATTGTGTCCTACACTTGCCATCCTTAGAACTCTAAAATAGCCACTGTGTCTATTCATTTTGTTGAAGGTCTTTGTATCGCTTGCAGAACCCTCTGAAAAAGCATAGTGTCTTTTTTGAAGGATTGGTCCCTCCCCCCCCCATGCCCAAAGTATGTGAGATGCAGTTATATCATCCTGGCCTCTATGGAAGAGGCACCCAGATTGCACTTTCTCAAAGACATATTTGTTTGTTCTTTTGTCAGACCTTTGGTTATTTAGTTATCTTCTCTAACACCACAACTCAAAGGCACTGATTCTTCTTCTGTCATCCTAATCCATTGTCCAACCTTCAGATGCATAGCAGGTAATTTTAAAAACTATGGCTTAATCAGATGCACCTTAGTTTTTAAACTACAAAATCTATACCTAGAGCAATAAGCTGTTGTCTGAATGAAACAAAGGAACAGTGTATGATTTAAAATTAGGAAAGGTGTGTATCAGAATTTGTTTTCTTTCTCTGTACCTATTCGATCTATACGCTGAGCAAATGCTTTGTTTAGATAGACTATGAAGAAGCATGTAACATCAGAATCAGAGGAAATCTCACAAATAATTTGCATTATGCAGATGACTACAACCAGATGGGCTCAAAATGAGGAGGGCCTGAAATACCTGCTGCAGAAGATCAAAGTCTTTAATATGAATTACATCGCAACATCAGGTAAACAAAGGTCCTTATCACTGGGTCCACAGGCAACATAATGATAGATGGAAAAAGGATTGAAGCTGTCAATTATTTTATCTTACTTGGATACCGTTAGTCAGAAGATAAGGAGAAATATTGCTTTGTTCAAGGCCACTGTCCCTTTGGAAAGGTACCTTTCCAAAATACTGATGAGCAATAATGGCAGTTTAAAGATAGAGGTGTGCCTGATTCAGACCATGGTCTTTTCAATAACTTACTATGCATCCGAGAGTTGGACAATGAATAAGAATGCCAGAAGCACTGATGTTTTGGAAAAGATTATTGACTATTCCACGGACTGTGAAAAGATGAAACAGGTATGTGTTGGAAAAGGTGCAGCCAGAGTGCTCTTTTGAGGCAAGAATGGCAAAGCTTTGTCTCTCATACTTTAGGCATTTTGCTAAGAGAGGCTATTCCTTGGACAGGGGTATCAAGCTTTGCCGCGGGCTGCTCCAGTCAGGAGGGGCTTGTAAGCCTGAGGTCTAGGGTCTCGAAGAGGGAACACGAAGGTGTGTAGAAGTTCAGTGAAGGGACGATGAAAGAACACAAGACAAACACTCAAGTGATCTTGATGATTTTAATTCTAAGTCATTCTAATTCTCCTTTTTCTTTCTTCCTTCTTTTTTCCCTTCTTTCTTTCCTTGCTTATTGCATTTAACATGATACATTTATATTCCATTTTTACAATAAGGGGCTTAATCAACAGCCAGAAAAACAACAAAAGTAAGAATAAAGTTTACATTATTTTCTTGCACATAGCTATTTTTTATGGTCACGGTTCCTTGGTAATGGGAGAGCTTGGTAGACAATGGCTTTTAAACATTTTCTTTTTTTAAACCTATTTTTCAACTTGTTTGGGTTACAAAGTAAAAAAGTTACATTTTAAATTTAAGCTGATACATTCTACATTTTTAGCTGAATTTACAATATTATTTATTTCCATTCAAAAGACTACAATTTTACACTTTCCATTATTCCAGAGGTGATCACTATCTTAATAAGGGGGTTTAGGTTCATACAAAGGATTTTTTGGGTCATAATATTGCCTAAATTCATCATCCCAATCTTGTGTCTCATGATCTATTTTACCACCTATACCTTGCATAACATCTTTCCTTTGGTCACTTTCAAACCTTTTGAAAAACATATCCGAAAAACCATCAGGGTGTTTTGCATTAAATTCATCATATTTTTCAGTATATGAAAGAGGTTTATTTGTAGGCTCTAGAATTCTGTAAGGGCCTTTCCCAGTAGAGGGCTGCACAAACAACCATTACCTAATAGATAAACAATTCTTCCACTTGATGTTCTCATGGTGGGGGCCAAGGGTTTGGTTTTATTCTTTGAAGGAGTTTTAGTAATGTCAAAAGAACCGGAGGTAATGTTTGCGTATTAAAGTCGTCACCTCCATTTAGTTCTTTTCCTGGAAACATTTAACAACCTTTTAGTAAAAACACTTTGTGTAAAGAACACAGCTTTTTTCTTCTGTCCCACATAGAAAACATAGAGACAATAGAAGAGAAATTGCAGAAAGGCCAAGAACCATCATGGAGAAAGCACACGTTCCGAGAGGCTGACTTCCTTGAAGTTTTGGCCTCAATCGGGTGATTTTTGTCACGCAGACTCCCTTGGAGTTGGTGTGGCAAAGCTTGGAAAGGTGGAGGGTCGGTGAAAGAGAAGAACCTCAACGAGATGGATTGACACAATGACTCAACGGGCTCAAGTGGATCCAAAATGGTGAAGATGACAGAATCAGTGGATGATAGCTGATGGTATATAGTGAGAAATAGTCCTCCTTCCTAGGAAAAACCCAAACTAAAACCACATAAAAAACCTAAAAATATCAGCCATAATCCCCTAGCTAATCAAGACACATTTAATACATGTAAGTACAAGTTTGAAAAGATAATATTCTCAAACAAACCCAAACCAAGTGCCATTGAATGGATTCTAACTCATAGCAACCACATAGTACAGAAAAGAACACCCCCACAGCCTATTTTGTTCAAATTTTTATGGAAGTCAATTGTTCTATTTTTCTGCTGCAGACACACTGTGGATTTGAACTGCCAGACTTTTGATTATAAGCTGAGCTTTAAATTATGGTGGCACCAGGAGTCATTTAATGGTAAGAAGACAAATTTAAGTGTGGAATTGTAATTTACTTAAAAGAGAAGAACACACACAGAACATGGCATAAATAGCATTGAAAAAACATAAGCACAGACTTAATTAGCTTTGTCGCCTAGTGGCTAAGTGGTTATGCTACAAAAAGTAGGCACATCAAATCCCCTACTTGCTTTAGGGGAGAAAGATAACCAGTCCCCTCTGTGTGATTAACAGCCTCTAAAATCCACCAGCGAGTCAGGTACAGGTCCTTTCTGACTTGATGGCACATAACAGAGAGAAGAAAGATGAAGTTCTTGGCCTTGGAGTGTTTAGCACTCATATGCTAAGGATGACACAAAATTCTAGTGGAAAAGGATAAAGAAAATAATAGGAGTTGACAAAAATGAACATAAGACAAACAGAAAGATGGAATGAAAATGGAGAAGTGTTTTAAAAAAAGAAGATGGTTTATGAAGTTACATACAAACAGAAAATCCGGGAGTAGTAGAAACTGCTTTGGAGTTGACTAAAAGAAAGTCTTTGATAAACTAAGAATCAGTCCTTTCTCTGGAGATGCAAAGAACAGAAAACATGTTTTAGGAGATTAAAGCAGGAGTAGCAATGCAATAAAAGCATAAAAGGGTGGATGAAATAGCCAAGTTATAGAATTATAAAATGCATTTTTGTATCTAAAACAGTTTTGTGCATGTTTGAGGAAAGTATTATAGACATCTGTAATTTTCTCCAAGTAATTAATGTCTATAGTGATTTGAATGAAAACTTACAGATTATATTTATTTCATTCGGCCACTCACATACACTTTTATAACATAAATTGCAATTAATTATTGCAATGTAATTAATTACAACTTATGATCACTCTCTTTTACTATATTGCCTGTTTATTTATTCTTTTTAATTTTTATTCTATTTTATTCTGATTTACCTACAAAGTTCAAATACATTGTTTTTCACCCCATATCTTCCCTATTTCCTTTACCTTCACTCATCAAATTGTGCAACCTTATGATTAAACTCCCATCCCTCCCCCTCCTTTTTTTTATCCAACTTAAGTTAGGTAAGTGGTAAGGAATTGCAATGCCAATGCAAAGATATGCAGTTCAAATCTACCAGTTGCTCTATATGAGAAAGATGGGTAAACTTTTGTGTAATTTACTGCCTCTGAAAACTTGCTAGAGGATCAGCTAGGAGTCGGTTCCAACTTGATGGTACACAACAACATAACTTATTAATTTTCTTCCTATCCTAGGTAACCATGCAAGAATGATCCTTTGCATAATTTTTATCTGCCTTTTTATAGTAGAGATGTTATGCAAAACTTAGCCTTTTGCAATTTATGCTTGTTGGGTACCAATGTGTTTTACTTAAGGTATAAACACCCTGCTTTAGGAAAACTGTACTTTCAGTTCAATGAGGCTCTGCTTTGCTCCATGCTAAAATATGAAACAAGTGATTAGAGTCAATTCACCTTTGTTACACGGTCCTGACAGACTTGAGGTTATCATTTGAACCCTTAAAACTTCCATGCTTGATAGCCCTTTACTGTTTCTCCATCTGCTTCTACAAGTCTGTGAGGTATCCATATCCTTCCAATCAATGATCTTGTGTTGGCCAGCTGCAATTTCTGTGGTTTACCATAAATATCTATCTGACATAAAGAGGAAACAATGAGTAGTTAGTGACGTAGGAAAAAAAAGTATAGAGTTTTCCCATTGTTTCTTCCCACAGATGTAATTCAGTTTGATTTGATAGATAGAACTCAAGGACATTGAGCAGGAATGCTATTCATGGGGGGAAATCAGATTCTTCATCTAGATTAGGGCAACAAAGAGAGAAGGAGGACAGAGCCATAGGCAAGAATACATGAAAGCCAAAGATAACAGAGGCCTTGATTTTTGGGGAAATAAATATTACACAACTATCCACTGTAAGTTAGGATTGAAGGAAGGACATGGGACTTTGAGAAGAAAAGCATCACACGGGTCACTTGGAAGGAGAGAATTTATAAAACCAGAAGGATTTTTTTCAGATTTTTCCAGGAAAGCTTCATATTAATCATAGGGAAAGAGCACTGAACATCCTAGTTTTTCCTCATGATACAACTGCACAGTGTGAGTAACCTTTATTTAATACAAGATCCTTCTTCTTTGGCACAAGTAATGATGAAAAGTAATTTATTTTACATTAAATAAGTTGAAAAATTGAATTTTAAGTCACAATAAAATGTTTCAGTCTCAAAGAATGATGAAATCTTGGAAGTCAGTCATATAGTACTGCATTGAACTCAAAGCATGATGTGCCCTAAAGAAAAACAGAATTAACATAAAGATATTCTGATAAAATACTAAGTCATGAGCAATATATATATATA
>NW_006399859.1:1011744-1017959 GCF_000299155.1 Elephantulus edwardii
GAAACTGAGAAGGACCTGAAGTGCTTGCTGCAGAGGGTCAAGGACTGCAGTCTTCAATATGGATTGAGGCTCAATGTCAAGAAGACAAAGATTCTCACCACTGGGCCAATGGGCAGTATCAGTATGCATGGTGAAGAGATTGAGATAGTTAACATTTTTAGTTTACTTGGTTCCACAGTCAACACTTTTGGTAACGGCAGCCAGGAAATCAGGAGATGAATTGCATTGGGAAAGTCAGCTATGAGGGACCTCTCAAAAGTACTGAAGAGCAATGACGTCAGGCTGGAGACTAAGGCACTCCTGATCCAGGTTATCGTCTTTGCAATTATGTGCTATGCATCAGAGAGTTGGACAGTGAATAGGGATAAGAGAAAGAGAAGACTTTTATTTTTTAATTAAATTTTATTCATTTCATAATAAGAAGGATAGGAATGCAAACAAAAGAGGTAGACACATTTTAAAGTTATAAACTATATTTTGGTATAATATCTGGTTTCATTGTTACATGTTGTTTTACAGCATTCTATCAAGTCTACAACATAAGGTCTTAAACAATTTGATTATATCTGATCTTCATCTCAATTTCTATATATGCTGGTAGTGTTTGCTTACATTCCCTTCATTGGATTTCTTTCACTGGTTCTGCTGTGTTTTCAAAGAAAATGAAAATTAATAAATGAGTAAAGAAAGGAACTCTCAGTGAAAACTCAGCCCCACTTGCAGGAAACATTAGTATTGCTACTCAGTGTCTCACAATATGAAGCTGTGAACACTGGAAGAAGAACACAAATGACTCAGTGTTTCAAAGTTCCCCTGTTAATCAAAAGGCTGGCTGTTCAAATCTACCAGCAGTTTCAAGGGAAGGATGTGGTCCTCTGCTTCTGTAGAGATTTGCAAGCTTAGAAACCCTTTGAAACAGTTTTGTGCTATCCTAGGGCCGCTTTATAGCAAGAATGGCTCAATAGGAATGGGTTTGGGGATCAGTGAAAGAATCAGAAAGGTGAGTAACTAACTACTTGTTAGTGTTGTCCTCAAGCTCAAACCCATTTCCGTTGCATCAGAACTGACTCAGAGCTGACCCTCCAGTGAATTTTCAGAGGTGAAAATCTGTGGTAGAAGATTACTCATCTTCCCTCTGCAGAGTCCCTGGTGGATTTGAACGCGCACAGACATCTTTTTTTGGGGTTAGCTGCACAGCTCCCTATGGACTACACCACCAGAGGCGAAGGTAGATAATGTTGCTTCCATTCTAATGTAGAGTTTAGTGGCAGCTGCCACTATTGTGCCCCTCTCCTTCATTCTCTATCCATCTAGTGGGAATCGCCAGGACTTGTGGCTGATTTTTAGAAGATTGCTCCCAGGCACTTTAGACTGCTTGGCCTGTGCTTGTGGAGACCGGTTTTTCATGGGTAGTCAGTAACCAATGAATAAAAACCCTGTCTGCCTTGCTTCAAGTCAAGACAACTGATTTCAGGTATTCACTGAAAGTTCATGCTGGAATAGCCTTTGATTAAACCTTGCCTGAGAGATCATCTTTGCTTGGCGTTTCCCCGAGGCTGCTCTCAGGTAGGGCAGGTAGTGCCCAGTGCTGTGGGCACACTTGAGGCAAGGCTGTGCCAATAAGCAATTTTATTAGCCATTACTTTCCATATCGCACTGAGACAGATCTCTCAGCAATTTAACACTAATTGCCATGCACGCTATTTTCTGGAGATATGTCTCTGGCTTTCTCCTTTATCCTAGGCCACTTTCCATACTCTCTTGTTGGTTTTACCTAAGATCCCTTCCTAATAAATCACTTGCCATTTTTCTTGTCTCATGGTCTCTCTTCTGGGCACCTTAACCTAAGGTCTGGCCAGTAATAGCATCTTAATATTGTTATTTGTATATTTCAAGCACATGTTTCTCATTTTCTTCTATTGAACATATTGACTCTTAAATTCTTTATCAGGACTTTTTTTCCTCCTTTTTGGTAAAAATCTTGCTTCTTTCAGTATGTCTACATCTCTTTAGTTTTAATTAGTCTTGCTTTCTTCCTCAGATCCATATTTAAATCCTGAGCTTCTAATATTTGCTATCAATTTCCACTGGAAGCTGGTGAATCTAGCTTGACAAGATTAAATAAGGTTAACTTTGCTTAGCCTACAAAGAGATCCTTGAACCTATGATCTCAGGCATAGATCTCTTTCTCTCTCTGTCTTATTATCTTTCTTTCTTCCATTGCCCCATTGCCATTGAGTGGGAGCCAACCCATAGCTGACCTATCTTTTACCATCAAAGAAGCTTCTGGATTCATATTGACTGGCTTTTGTTTGCTATCATATTTTCTTACCAAGAGGCCACCAGAGCTCCTGTTATAGATATGTGTGTGTGTGTGTGTGTGTGTGTGTGTATCATGAGAATACATGTTATGTTGTTTTTATCTACCCTTAAGTTAGAATGGACCCATAGCTGACTCTCCAGTGGATTTTCTGTGTCAGTAAATTGCATGGGAGTTGATTGCGTTTTTTTTTGTCCCCAGAGTAGCTGGTGGATTAGAACTGAATGCCTTTCAGTTGGCAGCACAGCTCCTTACCACTAGGCAACTAGTGCACCCTACCACTTATTGAATGTTTGTTATATTCCAGGCACTTTCCTTACATTAAATCCATTTTAATATAACACTCTGAGATAGTATTCATTCTATAAAATATTATTTAAAAAAAGACACAGAGAGATTAAATGAATTTCCTACATTTTCTCAACTCTGAAAGGTCACGGAACTAGAGTTCAAGCTCATATTTCTGACTCTACTTCATCTTCTTAGCTGCTCTGTGGCATTGCCTCACAATATGCGCTCAGCAAGAGCAAACTTGTTTCTGAAAGTGTGGCCCAAAGAACAGCAGCACTTACATTACCTGGATGCTAATTGGAAATTTTGAATCTCATCTATCAGAGCCCAGCTTTCAACGTCCCCAGGAGATTGTATTCATATTCGTTTCAGAAACATTCGTAGACATTGACCTAGGTGGAAATAAAAATGAAAAAAAAAGCATAGTCTATAAACTTGTCTTTAAATTTTACAAGAAAGGTGGTCAGTGTCTTCCTCGTCAACTCAATGGAAGGTCAACAATGTGTGTTGGTTCTGACAAGACAGCAGTAGCTATGAGTGCTATCATTAAGCTTTATAATAATTAGAAATGGTAGAAAGAAATCCTCATCTTGAAGGCATATACTGGTTATAAGTGGTAGAAAGAAATCCCCTTCTTGAAGATTTTTTTAGTCTAGTTGTTGTTAAATGCTGTTGAGCCTCATGCGACTCATAGTGACCCTATGAAGGAGAGTCCTCAATGCTTGGGTGTCTCTCATCCAGGTTCACAGGTTTTCCGGACGCAAGCTATTATGGAAGTGGATGCCACTCCTTCTTCCAAGCTTGTTTTAATTGGGGAGCTCCACCCCACTCTCTGTCCACATCATTGGGTAGCCAACCATTAATTCATTTGACATATCAGTGTCACAGTGTTCAGCCTCATAGCAACCACAAGTGTCCGCAGTACGGCAACTTGTACACCAGGGCTATACGACCTAGAGGACTGTCTGAACAAAAACAGTAGAGTTAGGGATCCAAATTAGTTGGTGGAGGAGCTAAATGAAGATTCTCTACTCAATTGCTAGTGTGCTAACCACTGCAAGCTATGGAGTCAGACACACAGCAAAAGGAGCAGTCTACCATCTGGTCCATAAAAGTAGGAAAGTTTATGATTGCTGTGGGGACTGAGATATATTGCATGCATTTTTAAAGAAGTAAAATATACAGTGACTGACGGAGCTTAAACCAAGATTACTTGTATATTTAAGGACTTTAGTGTCTGTTACAGGTGATAAGATGTACATGAGTAAGAAGATGAGATAGTAGTCATGGGGTGTTGTTAAGCAGTGGGGAAGACTGTTTTCACCTTGCTATACCACCTTAAAATGGGAACTCAATATTTGCTTGACACTGAGGAGGAACAGCATGGAAAATAATGAGAACTCAATATCATTTTTCTCCCCAAAATAAATAGTAGAGACTTAGCTATTTCTGTACTTGCTTTTACTAACTCCCTTGTGGTTTAACTAGAGTTTCTGGGAGTTCTAAAACTATCTTTACTCAAGTAGGTCAAGGATTCTTGCAAATATTATCTTGTTAAGTGTGAATATTTATCCTGGACACCGCAAGGCGATTCCTTTCCATTTTATAGTCTGATTGCCAGATGCCCATAAAAATACCAGATTACTCACAGCGTAGTAAAAAAAAAAATCCTCTGCTCTCCACTTCCCATTCTAAGCCTCATGGTGAGAATTTTTATAATATTACCACCGAGACCTCAAGAACGATTAAATGTCAATTGTTGGTTCATGTCCTGAGAAGTGCCTCAGAAAGCTTCACACTCCAACGGTAAAATAGGTAAGATGTTTGGTTGCTGTTGCTGTCGCTTCTTTTGTTTCATTTTTGCTTTTAATTGTCACTTTTAGCATCTGGTATCACTTAATGTAGCATTCTGGTAAAGCCTTGTTGTAAAGCCAGTTTTTAGTTGGGGCCACTGTCTTTTGCCCATAGCTTTGAACTGGCTCACTCAGTTTCTACCTCCTACTGATAATTTGCATCTCCACACACAGTCAACATTCTTGGTACTAGCAGCCAGGAAATCAAGAGATGAATTGCATTGGGAAAGTCAGCTGTCAGGGGCCTCTCAAGAGTACTGAAGAGCAGCGACGTCAGGCTGGAGACTAAGGTGCGCCTGATTCAGTCTTTGCAGTTATGTGCTATGCATCAGAGAGTTGGACAGTGACTAGGGATGATAGAAAGAGAATTGATGCCTTTGAGCTGTGGTGCTGGAGAAGAGTGTTGGATATACCATGGATTGCTAGGAGAACAAACAGATTGGTCCTGGAGAAGGTGAAGTCAGAATGCTCCTTGGAGTCAAGGATTCTGAAGCTTCGTCTGACATACTTCGGGCATGTTGCAAAGAGGTACCAGTCCTCGGAAAGGGACATCATGTTTGGGAGAGTGGAGGGCCGGCACAGGAGAGGAAGACCCTCAATGAGATGGATCGCTTCTGTGATTGGAGGCGTGGGAATGAGTGTGTCGGAGACAGTGAGGTTGGCATTGTTTAGGGCTGCTGTGCATAGGGTCGCTTTGAGTCGCAAGTGACTCGATGACACATAACAACAACAATAACCACAGAATTGGAATCTATACCTTTAATGAGATTCTCAGGAGTTTGCAACATTCTCAAATTGCTCAGGTATACAAAAGAGTCCCCAAGGATATTTCAAATGTACGTTCTGATTCAGTGTATCTGAGATGAATGGAAGGAGGTCAAAATGGAAAGAACTTATGTAGAGCACTGACATTTCTTAACAGTCTAAAATGGAAATTTTGCCTTTAGCTGATCTCCAATTCTGGAGGAATGGCAACACTCAAGTATGCAATGGAGAAATGAGAACACAAAGAGACAGATGTTTATATCTGCTCTGAAGATATGAGTCAGTTTACCTATCAGCATATTAGCATGAACATGTGTGCACTGTAGTCCATAACAAGCAAAAGAGTAGTAAATATTTAGACTTCAATCAGTCTCTAACTGAGCTGCCTATTATTAGTCTCTAAGGACTGGTCTCTCCTGACAACATGTGTGAAGTATGTGAGATAGAGGTCTAAAATCCTTGCCTCCAAGGAACAGTTTGGGTTCACCCTCACCAGGACAGACCTGTTCGTTCTCTTGAAGGTCCATGGCATTTTCAATACTCTTCTCCATCACCACAAATCAAAGACATAAATTCTTTTCCCATCCTTAGTCATTGTCCTGCTCTCTGTTGCATAGCAAGTAATTGTGAATAACATGGCCTGAATTAGGCACACCTTAGTTTCTAGACTGATATTGTTGCCCTTTGGAGAGGTCCCTGACAGCAGATTTCCCTAATACAATTTGTTTCTTGATTTATTGTCTGCTGTTGCCAAGAATGTTGATTGTGGAGTTGAGCAAGCTGAAATTTTAACAACCTCTCTTCTCCATTTATAATGGTGCTTCCAATTGGTCCAGTGGTGAGAATCTTTGTTTTCTTGATGTTGAATTTCAATCCATATGACTTATACTTGGACTAGGAGGCAGTCATCAGAACAGAGCAAGGGAACACTGCATGGTTCAAAATTGGGAAGGGCGTACGCCAGGGGTGCATCCTATCTCCATACC
>NW_006399859.1:1018059-1025121 GCF_000299155.1 Elephantulus edwardii
CATTGCAGATTCAAAATAGAGAAAGATAGCAATTAATATTTGTAATGAATAAAAATAAGGATTATTTGTAAAGAGATTATTCCTTAACATTTATTCTTTTGGGAGTTATCAGACAGATAACATGGTATTAGAATTTTGAAGATAAAAGAAAGAAGTAGCTTATCTTTTTTTAAAATACAGAATGCACATATTTTGTATCTATATTTTCAATGCAAATGGGAAAGTATATGAAATGATATCTTAAAGCTAGAGAGAAATTTTTAAAACTGGAATTTTGATGGTTTTCTTAAACAAATTTCCATTCCTTTAGGGGGAGAATTCACTCATGAATTAACTAACATATCCCCTGAAGATTATAATCAACTATTAAAATTTTGCTTAATCAATACGATATTTGCTTTAAGAAACTAGAACTAGTTTGAGTATGAGAATGATTGTATGAAACAAGGTCAATGAAGAGTAGTGTGAAACACAATGTATATAAATTTTGTAAGCAAAGAAATTTTTTAAAAAGTAAAATAGGATGAAACAATGTAAATTAAAAAATATATAAAACACAATGTAAATGAATATAATATAATGTAAAGGAATTATGTGAAAAAAGATATATATTTATATTTATTAATATATTATTATAGCAAAAATATTGTCTAAAAAGAAACTAGAACTTGAGCAGTGCAAGGCAAATTGTTTATTACTATTCAGAGTTTCATATAAAAGATCAGAAAGGTAGGTAAAATTCACCCACAAATGTACATGGGTTGATTGAAAAAAGATGTTTGTGCTTCTATGTGTATATTGTTAAGTACTGTTAGTTCTGATTCATGGTGACCCTATGTACAATGGAAGGAGGCAATGTCTGGTTTATGGCAACCTCACAAAGTTGTTGTTGTTGTTGTTGTTAGGTGCTACGGAGTCAAGTACTACTCATAGTGACCCAGAGAACACAGCCCTGAACCCTGTCTTATCCTGTGCCAGCTTCATCATCTGTGGCACATTTGACCCATTGCTGCAATTACTGTGTCTATCCAGGACTTTGAGGATCTTCCACTCTTTTGCTGACCTTCCACCTATCCAAGCATGATGCACTCTTCCAAGGAACAGTTTCTCCTAACAATATGCCCATAGTATGAGAGACAAAGCTTTGTGGTCATTGTCTCCAAGCAGCACGCTGGCTGAACTTTTACCAAGACATGGATGTTCTTTGCCAGTCTGTTGGCTATTAAGTGCTTTTCTCCAACACCACAACTTGAAGGCATCACTTCCTCTTCTTCTAACCTTCTTATTTAATGTCCAGCTCTCAGAGGCACAGTAAGTGATTGAAAAGATCATGACCTGGATCAGGTGCACCTTAGTCTTCAGACTGACATCATTTCTCTTCAGTATTTTGGAAAGATCCCTGACAGCTGACTTGCCTAATGCAATATATCTCCTGATCCCAAGATTGCTGGTACCAAGGATGCTGATTGTTGATCCAAGCCAGATGAAATCATTGACAACTTCTCAGCTTCAATTTGAACTTGCATATGAATATTTGACAGTTTGTTCTATAATGGATTGTTGGCCTTTTTATGACTATTTATTCTTATTTTGTGTTGTGCCATATCAGCAAATGAAGGTCAGATAGACTTTTCCATCAACAGGCAGCTAAGAGGTTCATTTTAAATAATGTCCTTGTGAATATCCAGCACTTGGTCAAGGCTTTTTACTGGCCATTTTTTCAGAGGTAGATCAGCCAGTTAATTCTTCTTTCTAATCTGTTTATTCTGGAAGCTCTTAAATCTGATCCACTATGGGTAATACTTCTGGTGTTTAAATACCAAATCTCATAGTGAATATATCCATTTATTAACCTAAAGAAACCTGTTTCTATTATGAGAAATATTCTACATAATTTTATACATGAAGTACATTTTTTTTGGTATATTGACGTGTTGTCTTTTAGATATTGCCTTTTTAACTTAAACTAATGGCAGCATACTTCTACTTCATGGGCTTGATTTTGCTCCTAATACATTTATCAATATGAAAAATATTACTGAACTAGGTCAACAATATGCAGAAAAGCATTTTAAATGAAGCTAGAATGCATATTAAAATACATCTGAACATAATACATCATTTGTAATTCATATCCTAATTTTGAAAGTTATAATTAACAAAACTTTTCCCTGTTCTTCACATAGCTTGCCATTGAGTCATTTTCTGGTCCATATTCAATTATCTGAGGAAAGAAAAATTATTATGTGAGAGGTGACCTATTTTGCCAGGGTATATGAGTAACACAGATTGTAGAATTTGAGAAAAATTTCAAGTAGCACATTTGCAGTACTATATGCCAGTTGTCAAATCTCTTCCTATTTTAACTGCCAGGATAGTTCTTTGGTAAAACCATGTAGATCTTTCATCACTGTGATTCAACGTTGAGTGTGAGTGTTGTTTATAGATAATTCTAGCTATATCGTCAAGTTCCTAGAATAAAGTAATAGAGCATTTTAGCTACAAGGTAGAAATGGGGTCTAGAACAACTCTATTTCCTAAACTACATTATTTCATTTCTTAAAAAGTTTGCCACATGGTAAATGTTGCTGTTGTTAGGTGTAACCAATAGGTAAAACTCACAGAAACTCTACATAGACCAGTATGAAACCGCTCAATCTGCATCGCAATTACTGCTATCTTGCACCCATTGTGGCAGTCAATGTTTTGGTAGTCTTTCTGAGAATCTTTCTATGTTTTACTGGCTCTCAACAAAAGTTAATGTTTTCTAGGGACTGGCCACTCCTGATATGATACCCAAAGAACTTGAGATGATCATCTTTGCTTCTAAGGACCAACCATTACACTTGATCAAAAAGTGATTTGCAGGTTTTTTTTGTAGTCCACAATATAATCTATTTTTTTTTTACCACCACTACAATTCATTATCTTTAAGTTAAGGAAATGTAGTCAGCATTTCCCAGAATGTATTTACAGTTAACTTTACTAGTGGCATTTGCATTGCTGTTAAGAAATCCTGGTGGCATGATGGTTAAGCACAGGTTGTTAACTAAACAGTCAGCAGTTTGAACCCACGTTTCAAAGGAGAAAATACCTGATGATCTGTTCTCATCAACATTACCACCTAGAAATCTTTATGGAGCAGTCATGTTTTATCTGACAGAGACTCTAAGAGGTGGAAAGAATTTGACGTCATTAATTACATACTTAAAAGTGTCTACACTGCTGGGTATCTATATAGAAAATATAGAATATAAAGAGAGTTACATCTCCATTTTAAATATAGCCAGTAATCACACACAATAATTTTTTGATTAGTCTATGTTATACTTACTTATTATTTTAATGTAAATAACTACAAATGTCTACATTGTATGTCTTTTTATCAAACAAATCAAGTCTTTGTCACATAGCATATTTTTTAAATTATTATATATATATTCAGTGTTTTATTCAGCTAGAAGGGGAAAAAAGGAAAAAATGCCTATTATAGAGTTTTCTAGTATATAGAGTTTTATTGTATAAAATTTGCTAACAAAGAAAACTGTGAGCACTTAATGAGTTGTAAATCATCAAATACAAAACTCAAAATTGTTATCTAAGATTTAAAACAAACTCAAAACTCATTGTTCTCATGTTAGAACTGACTTACAGTTGACCCTCCGGTGGGTTTACAGAGGTTGTAAATTGCCCAGTTTTTTCTCCTTTGGAGCAGCTGATGGATTTGAAAAGCTCACCTTTGAGTTGGCAGCACAACCCTCTACCCACTAGGCCACTAGAGTTCCCTAATATTTTAAAAGTCGCTGTAAAATGTAAAGGAGATGATCAGAATTTAATAATTATTTAATTTAGACAATGGAAATACAACCAACATTCTATATGTTTACCTAGAAATCCATACCCTTAAGTATACATACCTGTGGCAGACCCCCCAGCAGGTTTTCTGAGGCTATCAGTTGCATAGGAGGATATTGTTCATCTCTCTAACACAGAGCTACTGGTGGATTAGAACTGGCCCTTCAAACCTAAAGGTCATCAGACTCTGTCAGTTCAAATCCACCAGGTGTTCACAAGGGAGAAAAATAGGCAATGCCCTGTGCCAGTTACAACTCAGAAACCCAAGGGAAGGTTATCTGCGAGTAAAATCCACTGGATGGCATGGACTTGAATAAGATGAGTCACATCAGAGATAAAGACTGCTGCTGGTTACGTCAAACAGCATTATAGTAAAATGAACAGGTTGCACTGACATTCCACCAGTAATCTTTCTGTGTGGAGATTTTAAGGTGATTGTTAGTAAAGGACATTTTCTCCATTTAGCAGACCTGTGGTGGTCTAGGGATAAATAAATTTTACTGCCAACTCAAAGGCAGGACATTTGATTCTACAGGAGATAAATGAGCAATCTCCTGCAAGTTTTATAGCCTCTAAAAACCTCACTGGAGTCACCCACAAAACACCAATGGGTTGGTTCCAACTCAAAGGCAATGACTGAGGTGTTTTTGGTTGGTTTTGTTTTGTTGTTTGATATTGATTCCCCCCCCCTTTTTTTTGGTAGTACAACAACAAAATGCCATATAGTGTATTGGACTTTTAACCAAATGCCTTGAAACCCAGATGATTACAATCTTAGCTCCAACTCCAAGGGAGAACAATGGACAGTCTAGTCATGCAACATTTACAGTCTCAGGAAACCCAATAGAAGGCTGCTATGAATCAGATCCACTGTGAGGCAGAGATATGACTGAGTGGAGGCACATCAGAAGTAAAGGCTTCTCTTTGTCATGTAAAATGAACCCCTATAGTTCTGCAAGTTTAGTTCCTGAGTGGAGACAGAGTTCCAGAAGCAACGTTGGTGGATGTGATTATTTTACTTTTTACCTGACATATGGCTTTTTTATTGTAGGAAAGAAATCCCTCCTGCTGACTTAGTTATTTTTCATATTTATAAGGTGTAAGAGTAGGCTCATATGGTAGATTCATATGAAGCAGTCAATTGCAAATAACTTATAAATGTGATTTATTTAAACTACTTCCACATTTTCCTTTTCAAATAAAAGGCATCTGATATACTGGGCCAAAGTGATCACATTTTATCATTTAAAAATTGCAGTGATTGTGGCTGTGCTTTCTTCTTTGTTTTTCTGTCTAAAATGAGATTTATTACTTTTGACTGAAAAGATACTGCGCGATGGGAGTACCATATGCACCAGCAAAAGTCCTGCATGTTCTTGTCTGTGCTGGTCCTGGCTGACTGTCCCCCCTGCTCACATAGCTTCTTATCCTTCTAATCCCCAGGGGCTCCATCTTGGGATCTAGCCTGCAGTCTTTTCAAAGCAAGTTCACTTCTGTCCCTGTACACCTGAACTGGTGCTCTTATTCTTTTCATTTTTTTTAATGTCATAATTGAAATTCATAGAGGGCATACTGTCACTTCCTGCTGTCTTGGCTTTTTGTTTTGGTTTGGTTTGGTTTTTTAGTTTTCAGTACCATTAGTTGGCAGGAGTTAAATTCTGACTAGTGGCAACTTTAAGTATGTCAAAGTGCTCTATAGTGACCTGGTGCGTAGATAATAGAACTGCCAACCCAAAGAGGGAGAGTTCAAATTCACTGTTTGATCCAAGGAAGAAAGACCATCTCCCCCTGGGTAGTTGAAAAACCAGTGGAGGCTCAGCTATGAGTCGGTTCTGAAGGTAATGAGTTTTTAAGAGTTTGTTGGTTTTTTTCTGTTTTTCAGAAGTAGACACTAGACACTAGACCTTTCCTCAGAGGCAATTCTGTGTGGACCTAAAACTCTAACCTTTATGTTTGCAACTCAATGTGTTAATATATTGTACCACTTAGAGACTCCATGATCTTCAACAATGTTATCCGCAATACATCATGGACATTCCTTGTCAAGCTTTTCTTAGGTATTTCATGGCTGTTGCAACTGATTGGTATCATATAGCTATTGCTAATCTGAAGGAGCTTTGGCTTTTAAATTATCTCAGAGATTCAAAGATTCTAAGAAAGAAGCAGTTACTTTTGTTAGTCATTTCATAACAATTTTTATCCTACTGTATAACATTTGGAAGGAGTAATGGCATCCACTTCCATAATAGCTTGCCTCCGGAAACCCTATGAACCTGGAGAGAGGATGAAAGGCACCCAAGCGTTGAGGACTCTCCTTCATAGGGTCGCTATGAGTCGCCTGCAACTCGATAGCACTTAACAACAAAAACAAGTGTATAGTATAGTCTATAAGGAATTGGACTTTTAAGTTTGAGGTAGTTCTTTCAAATTCACCATTGTCTCTAGGGAGAAAGATGAGCAACATCCTTCCATGCAGGTTACAGTCCCAGAAAACATGCTGGAGAGTCAACTATGAGTTGATATTGACTTGACGGCAATACTTTTTTTAAAAAAAATATGTATAAAACCTTCTATTTGAAAATTTTGATTGTACACAAACACACATGCTCATATGCTTTTTTGGGGTCTTTTTTTTGGTTCTGAGGGTCAGTCTAAGCCTATTTCATTTAACTACATTTTCTGAATTTAGGAGGAAAACTAATATTTTTTTTTATCTAGAAAGGCAATATTTTTCTTCCAATATTGTTTTTTTACAAGTAAAGAATATATATTCAAGTATTTTTAGTGTCTTGAATTCATAGTGTATGTTCAAGATGAAATGTGGAACTGGATTTGAATTAATAGAACATTTTAGGTTATTTTTACCCTGCGACTGTTTTTTCTAGGTTTAGTCAGTCAAATTATGAAACTTAAATATGCATAGTTATTTTGGGCATCACTCATTATATAATTGATTCAGACTTTTTTTTTTAGCTTTTCTTAATTAATTTTAATGAAAGCTTACAGAGGTTTAGGATTTCCATTCATTCATTGTTGCACTTTTCTCCCTGCCCAACCCCTCCCAGCCCCAATTCGTTCTTCTCTTTGAAAAGTAAAAGAAAAATCCTTTCACTGTTATACAATCCCTTCCACCATGTCCACTCCACTGTGCAACCTTCATTCTGGACTCCTGTCATGACAACAATACCCAATCATATATCCCTTTTA
>NW_006399859.1:1033771-1036819 GCF_000299155.1 Elephantulus edwardii
TGGCACAGGACAGAGCGGAGTTTAGGGCTGTTGTACATAGGGTCGCTATGAGTCGCAGGCGACTCGACAGCACATAACAACAACAACAACAACACTGAAGACTGCGGTACTTGACCTTCTGTAGCAAGTCCTTCAGGTCCTCAGTTTTAGCCAGCAAAGTTATATCATCTATATAATACAGGTTCTTAATGAATCTTCCTCCAATGTCGATGCCACATGCCTCTTCATAAAATCCAGTCTCTCAGATGATCTGTTCCACATATAGATTGAAAAGGTATGGAGATATGACACGTACGTCTTTGGCACATTCCGTCTTTATTTTGAACCATGCAGTGTCTTGATCTGTCCTGAGGACTACTTCCTGATCCAAGTATAGGTTTCGTATAAGCACAATGAAGTGTTCTGGGATTCCCCTTTTCCTCAAGGTTAACCACAAATTGTTGTCATCCCCACAGTCAAATACTTTTTCATAGTCAATGAAAAGCAGGTAGACATTCCTATGGTGCTCTCTGCTTTCAGCTAAGATCATATAATGGGATATATGTTTAAATTATTATATTTCTTCCTTAATCATTATAGAAAAGAATATGAATGCTTAATGTTAATCTCTTCTTTGTCTTGAACTTTCCATGATGAATTCTTAGCATTTGGGAACATCCTTCCTTTTTTTCCCCCCAAGATTTAATGATTTCCACTGAATATCTCATGGACTTCCAAAAGGATAAACAAATATGTCTTGGAGAAGATGCAGCTAGAGTGTTTACTGGAGTCTAAGATGATAGTTTGTTCTCACATGCTTTGGGCATGTTGCTAGGAGAAGTTATTCTTTGGGGAGGGACATCATGCTTGGAAAGGTAGAGGGACAGAGAGAAAGACCTTTAACTAGGTGGATTATCACAGTGACTACAAGAAAGGGCTTGAGTGGGTCATAAATTGTGAGGATGGCACAGGATAGGACAGGTTTCATGTCTGTTGTTCATAGGATCACTATAGGTTGTATTTGTCTTAATGGCACCTAACAACAACAACAACCTAACAATAACTATTTGAGCAGAAATTTTAACTATGTCAATGGCTACCAAATTTTGGTAACCCGAGTGATGGTTTAACAGGCAATTGTATGCCTTGAGTTTGTTCCTGAAAGAAAATACACAATATTAGGTTGTTTGCTAATGTCCCAAATTATAAATTTATAGCTTGTAAATATGTGGTATAACTGAAAATTCATGCTATCTTCATTAATAAAAGCACTCTACTTCTTTTAAAATTCAGCTTTGATTTTGCTTTTAATTAAAAATTCTTCATATCATGCCCAGGCAGTTTATATGCAAAGCAATAGAATTATGATTCATTGCATTCCCCTTTGGGTAAAATTACATCAGTGTCCTACTATTTGAAAAATTAAAGTATTTCTCAAGCTGAAAAAGTTAATTGGTTAGTCCTCAACCTTTGAGAGAAACGATACTATATGTTCTACATTATACGCACTATACACTTACTTAGGGAACTCTTGTTAGATAGTGGTAAGGAATTGCACTGCCAATGGTTTGAAAACACCAACTGCTCCTTGGGAGAAAATAAGCAGTCTACCCCCCCCCCTTGAGATTTACTGCTTCTGAAAACCTGCTAGAGGGCAGTTCAGCAATGGGTCAGTTCCAAATGGATGGTACAAAACCACAAAAACACACACTTTAGGTGGCCTAGTGGCAAGAAGCTGTGCTGCAATCCCTTTAAGGCAAGTGATATAAGCCTACCAACTCCTCCATGGGAGAAGGATGGGCACTCTTCTTCCTGTGTGATTAACCACTCTGGAAACACGCTGGAGGGTCAGCTATGAGTAGGTTTGGGCTCCATGGCAATGAGCAACAACAATAATATCTTTAACTTAGTGCTGTGAAAAAATTCACACACTCTCAAAGTCATGCGATTTAAACATTATAAACTCAATCAGAGAGGCACATGTGCAGTTATATATTTTCAGAAAGACTCTTAGATCTCTTGATTCTATAAGTTGGCTTTCCAGAAATAGCTATATACTGCAGAAGTACACATTAACTATTAAAAGTAAGCACAAGCACAAGAGTGGAGGATCAGACCTATGTGTTGTGATTTTGACCTAGAGTATCATAGTTTATAAAGAGGAAAAAAGTACGTCTCAAACACTTGCCACTAAGCTACCAGAATTCCATTATATCCAGAGACCCCTTGTATGTATATAGAAAATAATAATAGTATGATAGACTTTGGCATAGGTCCTTAGGAAATGATATCCTGGTTTGTGTGGCTTTTTTTTAAGGAATTATTTTCCCTGAACAATATTTTTGGCCAGTGCAAAGTACTTTCTACCTTAACCACTGCTAATTATTCATTGCTAATTTTGGCTTATATATCTGTAATTTTTATGACATAAATTTCTCTAGAATCTGTTGTTATTATTTATCATTTTAAATATAAGCTAACTTAATTGTACCTTCTAGACTTTATTTTTAGTGGGTTTTCTTTTTGACCAAAGTTTACCTAAGTAAGTATGTTATTATTATCAGGTGTCATTCTGACCATTATGTCTCATAGCTACTCTATGACCAACAGATCTGAACTTGGTCCTTTCTGCAACATTTTTATGATCTCTGTTCTGCTCTATCTCATGGCAACAATCACTGTATCAATCCGTCTCATTGAATGTCTTCCTTTCTTTTCTTCCCTCTATCTTTCCCAGCATGATGTCCCTCTCCAGGTACTGGTTCCTCCTAAAAATAAGTTAGAGGAAGTTTTACTACCTTAGTTTCTAATGACCACCGTGGTTACACTTCCTTCAAGACAAATTAGTTTTATTTTTTTAACAGTCTGTGAGATAGTCCATGCTCTTTTCCAACAAAACAATGCAAAGGGATCAATTCTATCCCTTTTTTTAAAAAAATCAATTTTTATTTTATACTCATTTACTTACAAAGTTCATATACATTGGTTTTTCATGCTGGATCTTTCTCATTTCTTTTTCTCACCCCTCCCTGTTCCCATCAAATTGTGTGACCCTATAATTACCCCCCC
>NW_006399859.1:1038754-1040015 GCF_000299155.1 Elephantulus edwardii
GCAATAAATTTTGGAGAGAATGTGGAGAGATAGGAATTCTCATACCCTGCTGGTAGGATTATAAAATGGTACAGCTACTCTGGAAGGAAGTTTGCATTTCCTCATAAAACCAAACACGGAAATTCCATAGGACCCAGCTATTCTACCAGAAAATTTGAACTGAGGCACAAATGGAGATTTGTAGACCAATGTTCATAGCCATGTTCTTAACCATCACAAGAACATGGAAACAGCCCAAAATCCAACCACAATCAAATAGATTGAAACATTATAATGGAAAAATTCATATGATGGAATCAGCTCTATTTCTGTCATATTTATTCATTGTTCAACTTTTAGAGGCAAAATCTCAAAGCAATGGAAAATATCAAGGCTTGGATCAGGTGCAGCTTAGTTTTTAAACTGATATCCTTGCAATGTAAAATTTTGAATAGGTTTTGACGGCAGATTTCCTCAGTGCCACACATCTTTGGAATTCTTGACTGCTGCTACCGTGGGTGTTGATTGTGCATCCAAGTAAAATTATGTCATTGACAACTTCAAACTTTTCCTCTATCATGATATTGCCTGTTGATGGTGAGGACTTATGTCTTCTTAGCGCTGATACGTAATTCATACTGAAAGCTGTAATCTTTGATATTCTGAAGCAAATACTTCAGGTCCTTCTCAGTTTCAGAAAGTAAGGTTTTGCCATCTGCATAATGCAGGTGTTGGTTGTTGATGAATCTTCCTCCAATCGTGAGCTGCATTCCTCCTCCTCATAAAGTCCAGCTTCCTGAATGATCTGTTCCATTTATAGATTGAAAAGCTATGGAGACAGAATGCATCCCTGACACACTCTATTCCTGATTTTGAACCATGCATTATTTCCTTGCTCTGTTCTGACAACTGTTTTCTGGTCTAAATAGATGTTTCACACAAACACAATCAAGTGTTTCCTGTTCTTCTCAATGCCAGCCACAATTTGTTGTGATTCATATAGTCAAAAGCCTTTGCACAGTCAATGAAACCAAATAAGCATTCCTTCAGTATTCTCTGCTTTTGGCCAAGATCCATCTGTCACTGGCAGTGATGTCTCTAGTGCCACAGCCTCTTCTAAACCAAGGCTATATTTCTGGTAGCTCTATGTCTATATATTGTTCTAGTCATATTTGGATAATCCTTAGCAGGATTTTGCCTCTGTGTAATATTAGTGATATTGTTCAATGATTTCCACAATGTTGAATCACCTTTTTTGTGTGTGAATGGGAATAAATAAATA
>NW_006399859.1:1040250-1071050 GCF_000299155.1 Elephantulus edwardii
TAGTCCTCCAGATTTCTTGACACAGCCTGGAGAGGGCAGCATCTGTTTGTTGAATTATTTCAGTTGGTATTCCATCAATTCCTGTGTCCTTGTTTTATGTCAATTCTTTCAAAGCAGCTTGAACTTCCTCCTTAATCACCATTACCTCTTGACCATAAGTTGTTTCATGAAATTCTTCCATGTCAGCCAATTCTTTTTAGTACAGTGACTATATGTACTCCTTCTAATTCTTTTGATGTTTTCTGGATCATTCAATATTATGCCCATACCTTTAAATGCGTCACTTGAGGCTTGTTTGTTCTTCAGTTCCTTCAGCCTAAGAAATGCAGAACAAGTTTCTCTCTTTTGCTTTTCTAACTCCAACTCTTTGCATATTTCATTATAATACTTTGCTTTGTCTTTCTGAGCTGCCCTTTGAAATCTTCTGTTCAGCTCCTTAGCTTCCTGAATTCTTCCCCTTGTTTTGGCTTCTTGGCATTCTAGTACAATAGCCAGAATCATTTTAGATATCCATCACAGCCTTTTCTTCCTCCTCTGTCTTTGTAATGACCTTTTTCTTGCTTCATGAATGGTGTTATGGTTATTCTCCCACAGCCCATCTCATTAACTTCCCTAATAAATCCAATAATCACATTAATGGTTCTGTGAAGTCTACGTAACCAGTGAGTCTGTCTGTAGTATTAGTGTTGAATTAATAGTAGGCTTCGGAGTGGGGTAGGAGGTGATGCCTAACCTCATGTGGATCAGTTGTGTATTGTGGATGTTCTTAATGGGGACTGTTCCCCATTGTTAAGTTAGGAGAGGTCATACATAGCCTTACAAGCTTTCCTAACTCTTTTTACAATGCTTGTTTGCTAAACATGATGAGGAAATCAAAGAACTTATTGAGGAAAATCAAAGACTAGGCTAAAATATGAATTAAATTTCTATACAAAAAATAAAATTCCTGCAACTGAACCAATATGCAATATCACTATGAATTGACAAAAGTTTGAAATCCTCAGTGATTTAATTTTATTGATATAAACAGCCAACATCCATGGAAGCAACAGTAGAGAAGTCAAACTATTCCATACAAGTCTGCTAAGAACCTGTTTAAAGTGGTGCAGTACAAAGATGTCACATTGAGGACTCAGTTATATCTGACACCACCTGCGATAGTTTTAGTTGCTTCATAAAAAGTGTAAATTTTGGAAAATGAAAATTTTCCCAATATAATAAATAAAGACTACAAAGGAAGAATTAATGTCTTTGAATTGTGGTCTTGGGGAAGAAAATTGAATGGACAACCAGAAGAACAAACAGATCTGTTTTAGGAGAATGTAGTCAGAGTGGATCTTAGAAGCAAGGATATTAAAACTTTGTGGAGAATTTTATCAGGAGAGACCAGCCCCTGGAGAAAGAAATCATATTTGGAAAATTAGAGGGTCTGTGAAGGAGAGGAAGATCTTCAACAAGATGGATTGACACAGTGACTATGGCTTAAGTACAGCAAGCTAGTAAGGATGATGCAGGATTGGCAGTTTCATTCTGTTTTGTGTGTGATTACTATGACTCAAGCCTGCTAAGTGATACCTAACAACATTTTATTATGTCACTGTAAAGAATACATGAACTACAGGCACAGTGCCTGAAAAAAGAGAAAACTGATCTGCCTTTAAAATGAACTATTGTTGCTGTTGGGTTTATTATTCTTTTTGTTCAGGCAAAGCTAAACCCAATCTATTCTCCTTTGTAAAGTCATGACCAAAACTATGCATGATGCAGTGGCAAAGTTTAACAGGACAGAAAGTAATAACTGTTGGAAAGAATGTGGTGAGACAGGAACTCTTATACAGTATTGGTGGAATTGTAAAATGGTACAACCACTCTGGAAGGCAGTTTGGCATTTCCTAAAAAAAGCTGAACATAGAAATTCCACATAACCCAGCTATTACACTGCTTTGAATATACCCTGAGAAAATGAAAATGGGGACTGAGACACAAACGGAAACTTGCACACCAATGTTCACAGTAGGGTTATTCACCACCGTAAGAACACAGAAATAGCTCAAATGTCCAACCACATCGAATGGATTGAGAAATTATGGTACATTCACACAATGGAATACTATACAGTACATAGGAGCAATGATTTTATAAATCACTACCTAACATGGGAGTGGCTGGAGAGTACTATGCTAAGTGAACTAACTCAGGCCCATAAAGACAAATACTATATAAGACTATTATTGTAGAGATAGATAACTAGTAAAAGGTGTATGAGGATCTCAGGGGGGAGAGCGGAAGCAGAAAGGTGGGGATGGGTGGGGGAACAATCACGGGGCACATGGTTTGACAGGTGGGGGTGTAGGGAGGTGGAGGAGATCCAGTTTAAGAGGCAATGTGTATGAACTTTGTAGGTAAATCAGTATAAAATTAAAAATATTAATTACAAGAAATAAAAAAGTAAAAAACATGCATGATGTATTATTAGGCTAAGTATTGGAGCCTTGGGGCAATCTTGGAAGCTTAAATTCTCTTGATCAATATAAAACTAGTAACCTGGGAAACAACTCTCCCTTCAGACTTTTATGTTTGTCATAGTGGTGAGAAACTGCACTGCAATCCTGAAGTGAAACAGTTCGAATCCACCAGCTGCTCCTGAGGAGAAGGCTGGGCAATCTCCTTCTGTGCAATTAAACTGCCTCTGAAAACCCACTGGAGGGTCAGCTATGAGTCAGTTCTTACTCGATGGTACACCACCACCACCACCACAACATACTTCTTTTAAGTTATTTCTATTATCTGCCAGTCTCTGAGCATATATCTTTTGATACAGTTCTACATAATACTATCTAGGGTATTGTCAAACACATCTAACTATTCAAATTTTCTTCTTTATTTACTCACTCCCTCACTCATTGCTGTTGAATTGAAACTGGCTCATAGCTGACACTCCAGTGAGTTTTTAGAAACTGTAAATCACACAGGAGGAAATTACTCATCTTTCTTCCAAGGAGCATTTGGTGGATTAAAATTGCTTGCCTTTGGATTGGCAGTTCAACTCCTTATCCACTGGCCCACCAAAGCTCCCCTTTATCTTTCATGGACTGTGAATTTCTTTTTAATTTCTTCACTCAACAAACATATACTGAGTATATAGTATGTTCAACAGAATACATTTGAAGCTTTGGGGTTCAATAATGTAGAAGCATAATTACTATCTTCAAGAAATTTGCTAATCATTGGAATTTTTGTTTTGATTTACTAAGATAGCCTAGACTAGAATGACTCTAAAGAAGACACATAGAGATTTGAATTAAACAAAGATTGTTTAAAACAAATGAATGGTTTATGACATAGTATATACGATCTCCTTCCATGTAATATATTCTAAAATGTGGTGTGACCCAACTATTATACCCATACCTGGAGAATCAGCTATGGGCCAGTTCCAATACAATGACACACAATAATAACAGATGGTAAAGAATAGGTATTGGAAATGAAAAATTTTCAAAACAAGATCTTAAACTGTACGGTGTTGACTACAGTATTGCGAGGATAACTGGGGACTGAAAATAAAGTTAGGCACATAGCAAAGTTTGGAAAATAGTCATCAAGCAAACTGTCGGTGAAAACTAGGAATTTAGTGAAGGAATTGCCAGAAAAGATATGAAAAATAAAATCTCATGTTGACTTTTAAAATAGAAACATATTTGCCGAGTTTGGAGATTCCAATTAAGTCCTATTTTAAAAGTATGAGTTGTTTCTTGAAAATGTTTATGAGGAAGTATAAAAAGAGAAAGCTTACCTAAAGACTGTTTAATTGTAATCAGAAGTTAGAGAAGTTGTAATCATAAGTTACCACTTTTGGGGAAATATGTTTATCATCTTTTATCTTCCTAGCTGGAAGAAGGATTCACAATGTAAAATGAGTCTTGACAGCAAAGATCAGATTGAGATGTGGCTATAACAACCTTTAATATCTCTGAAATGTTTAAGGTGGTGCACAGCAATTTTCTCAGCCAGACAAAGAAGCTTGTAAGAATTTTAAGGGAAATGTCTTAGCCTGACATTCTCCGTGCACAGAGAACAAAACCAACATGACTGTGGCTTTTGAGGCAAAGAGCAGCTGTAGGAAATCCAGGGACTATTTAAATTACAAAATGGTTTTATTTGCAGAAAACATGAGAAAAACTATCACAGATGTGAATCCTTAGAGAAAAGGAGACATGTCTCATCAGTCTTGGATTCCCAAACTTTTAGTCGAAGAAAGCTCTTTTATTTCCACTTTAGGAAGAATCAAAGATAAATATCTGCATTATACTCTTACTTGTTGCCATAGAGTCTGAACTTAGTCATAACTGACCTCCAGTTGTTTTTTAGAGCTGTAAATTAAAAGAGCGGAGATTGCTTCCCTCTCTCCTGCTAAACTGCGGATAGATTGGAACTACCATGGGAAAGTTTGGCTTTTTAAAAATTAATTAATTAATTAAGTTTTCATTTCAATGAACATCTACAGAGATTTTGGAATTCCGTTCATTCCTTGTTGCACCCTTCTCTCCCCCCGCTCTGCCCCCGGTTTGCTCCTCTCCTTGAAAAGCAAAAGAAAAACTCCCTCATTGGTACACAATCGCCCCCGCAAAAGTTTGGCTTTTGAGTTAGCACCCGACTTCCTGTGAACTAGCCCACCAAAGTAAATGTAAGGATTAATTGAAGGGGAAATGGACAACCTCTCTGAATAGAGTGAGTCCTTTTAGTAATTTGTGGATTATCAGGGACTATAAATCTTATCCTCATTACAAACCTCCATGGTCCAAGCATACTGATGAGATAATAAACAACAAAGTGTAGACAACTTGCTCAGAGTTATTTCCGAAAACACTAATGATTTATTCTCTATATCATTTGCAATACTCTTTCTTAGCCAGGAGAAATTCAGTGATTAAAGGCCTCCCAAGGCATTTTAATTGTTCTTTCTGGATATTTTCAGGTTGTAAACTACCTCAGCCTTGAAAGAAGTATATGGAAAGCTGAAGTAGGCAACCCCTAGATTAAGAATGCCTAATTTATAGACAACTCTATAATATTATAATATATTGCTCTTTGAACATGTTGCACGGTAGGATCGATCCTTGGAGAGGGACGTCATGCTTGGGAGGGTGGTGAGACAGCCTACGAGAGGAAGACTCTCAATGAGATGGATTGATTCTGTCACTGGGGTGATGAGGTAGGTATGTTAGAAATAGTGAGATTGGCATGGGTAGAGCAAGGTTTAGGGCTGTTGTACATAGGGTCACTATGAGTTGCAGGAGACTTGACAGCATATAACAAAACCAATAATAATATTATTTAAGTCTGATTTCTTTGAAATTACTGAATCAATCCCTACTTACAACAAATTCTTGATCACAATCACTTTCACTTGCTGCACATGTGGCTTTTAAAGCAGTGAAAAGTTGTCAAGTTTTGTTTTTTTTTTTTTTTTTTTTTTTTTGTGTTACACTAAGGCCAAACAGAACCTGAACACATTTATCCGGACTTACTCACATATTGTATTTAAAGACACATTTAAGAATGAATGTATTCAAAATTTGGGCATTTTCTGTACTATCCATTCTTAGAGAATTAGTAATATGATACAAACCACACACATAAACAGTGGGTTTTAGGTGCTGTTGAGTCGTGTTCAACTCCTAGTGACCTTCTGAACAATAGGCTTGAATTCTATCCTGTCCTGTGTTTCCCCGTCATCTCTGGCACATTTGAGCCTATTGTTGTAGTCACTATGTCAATATGTCTTGTTGGGAGTCTTCCTCTCTTTGACTAAACCTCCAGTAAGTGGGACCAATAGTCATAGATTCTGATCTTATTATACTTAAGCGATGGTAACCCTAAGGAATAAAAGAATAATTACATAGGCAAAGAAATAAAATAATTGAAACCTCTGGCATAATATGTCATCTTCTTTAATCATTTTAATATGCTATTAAGAGTTATTCTAATTAAAAAAAAGCTAATTGAAAGGATATGGATTTCACGTAAATAAGACCCTCAATAAAGGCTAAGCTGTGCAAAGACCCTGAGTCTTTGTGGAGGGGTTTTGTCTGTTCTGGCTAGGGATCATTCATGAAGTGGTTATAGTTAGAAATACAATGAACAGCAGTGGCTGAAGAATCTACTTCCAAGACAGACTTTTCAAATGCTCAGGATGTTGGTGGTGGCTGTTCCTATCTTTGACAGAGAATCTCAGTTCCTATTCTTATGAGTTTTAACACAGGGCTGCTTTAGTGTCCTCCCAAAATGTCAGTCAAGTGAGTAATCCAAAAGACGGAGACAGAAGCTGGCTTTTTAGGACCTGGCTTTGAAAATTTCTCAACATCCCATATTGTATTCTACTCAGGACACAGGTAAGCCCTGGTTCAAAGCGGATGGGAACGTCATGAGCCTGTGCTCCTTTTCAGGAGGTGGGGATTGCTGGAAGCCACCTTGAAGGTAAGTGATCACTCCATCCAGTCTATCTTCTACTTTAACACGTGTCTGTACACAACACAAAATGGCTTGTGGACTATTGCTGATTTCCAGTGTGAGGAGAGCTGGAAAAGCTAAGCCAAACTCATTTTTATAAAAATGTTATATAAGTAATAAATAATTGATTGCATATGTTCAGCTTAAATAGTCAGCAAATCTGGTTATTATTTTATCCACATTGAGAATATAATGTTATTTTCATTTAATAAATTTCCATTATGAAGCATCTTACCATGTTATTTCATTAAAATATCTGAGTAATGACATTTACCAGGAGTGGCATTTATTATGTCTTTTATTATGTGTCACTCAAATAACAAGAATGTAAGAGCATTAGCTAGTTTAATTATCATTAAAACCATAAGAATCCCATTTGTCAGATAAAGAGGCTGAGGTAAAGATAAAGAAATGAACTAAGATAACCAAAATTCTAATCCAGACCATTGTCTTCTCAATTATTTGTGATGCATCAGAGAGCTGGACAGTGAATAAGGAAGACAGAAGAAAAATCAATGTCTTCAAATTGTGGTACTGGAGAAGAGTCTTGAACATACCAGGGACAGCCAAGAAAACAAAGAGGTCTGTCTTGGAGAGGGTGAAACCAAGTATTTCCTTGGAGGTTAGGATTTTGAAGCTCTTTCTCACATACTTTGGGCACATGGCCAGAAGAGACCAGCTCTTGAAGAAGGACATCATGCTTGGATGCATGGAGGGACAGCACAAAAGAGGAAGACCCCAGAAGAGATGAATTGATACAATATCTGGGGGTTGGTGTGTTGGAATTAGTGAGACTAGCTCAGGACAGGGAAGGGTACCTAGGGTTGCTATATGTTGCAGATGACTCAATGACACATAACAACAAAAAATACTATATTGGGGTGTTTTGTGGGTTTTTAAATGTATTTATTTATTTTTTATTTAACCCTCTTGTTTAGAGTCAACAAGACCTAGGGGAGGGCCTTTGTATTGAAAAGTTGGTTGTTATTATGTTTTGGAGGACCATTCTTCCAAGTGATACAGCACTCTTCTGTCAATATGCTGTACTGAAGTAACCTGGGGTTGCTGTGATGTTGAACCTTGTGCCACTGGGGTCTCAAATGTTAAAACTGTTACCCATGGTAGACAGTGTTCAGTGGAGCTCCCAGTTTAAAACAGGTTTGGAAACAGGAGTGGCATCCACTTCCTAAACTACATGCCTCTGGAAACTCTATGAACTTTGATAAATGATGATAGTTCTAGAAAGGCTTCAGGCCTTTTGTTCATAGGGTTGCCATGTGTCATGCAATCAATAACACAACAACAACAACAACCCAAAAACTTAAACTAGATGTAAGATTTGAATTTTGACTAATATGACAAAAAATTATATTGTTCTATTAACATCTGTGTTATTTTCCTTAGTCCTTGAAAACTCCAGTCACCAAGTCTTATAACCTAACAAGTAAAAGGGCTATGAAGTTAATACCAAAAATAGAAATGTTATACTTCATACTCACTAAGAAGGATGCTATGGATAAAACATAAACCAACGTGCACTACTAATGATATGGAAACTTCATGCATTATGGAAAGCAAGTGGTGGTTCTTCAGAAAGTTAGACATAGAATTCCACTTCTAGATCTATGTCCAAGGGACCTGAGAGTAGTGACTCAGATATATTTACATTAATGTTCATTTCAACATTATTTAAGCTTCGGCAGCACATATACTAAAATTGGAACGATACAGAGAAGATTAGCATGGCCCCTGCGCAAAGATGACACGCAAATTCGTGAAGCGTTCCATAAAAAAAGAAAAAAATTGGAAAGAATGCAAGTATTCATCACTACATGAATGGATAAGCCAAATGCTATATATAAATGTAAGAGAATTGGAAGATAATTGGAAAAAGGATTTTGGGAGAAGACATCAAGGATAGAAGGTATTAAGAAGCGAAATATGTAGTAAAGTAAAATATGCCATATATTATATTAGTAGTATGTCCATACATACAGTCCTAAAAAAAAAAGACAGAGAAAAGTAAATAACTGTGAATAACTGGGCTATATTAAATATTTAGCAAATAGTAAGGAGAAACAAAGTGTAATGGGAAAAGCAAGTTAAATATCTGGAACTTAAGCTGAAAATGGCTCAAATCTTATTTGTACCATTAATAGTTCCTTAGTGATTTTAAACAAATTGTACTCCTAATAGCCTTGTGGTTGTTTTGTGCCATTGAGAATGACTTATAGCAATTCTATCAACAAAAGATATGAACCCTGTCCTACCTTGTGCCATGCTCATCACTTCTGGCATATTTGATCCCATTGCTGCAGTCACTGTGACAATCCATCCAACTGCTGGTCTTTTTAGCATGAAGTCACTCTCTGGGGAACAGAATTCTAACCACTTGCCCAAAGTACAAGACAGAAGACTTTACCATCCTTGCCTCTAGGAGCATTCTGGATGCACTTTCTCCAAGACTTTGGAGAGATTCCTAACAGAAGATTTTTCCAAAGCTGTATACCTCCCAATCTTTTGATTGCTTATACCAAGTGTATTGATTGTGGATCCAAGTAAGATGAAAAAGTTACAATTTCAATCTTTTCTCCATCTATCACAATGTTCCTACTGGATTAATGGTAAGAATTTTTATCTTCTTGATGTTGACAAATTAGAATCCATATTGAAGGCTGTATACCTTGATCTTCTGCAGCAAGCATTTCAAGTCCTCCTCACCTTCAGCATGCAAGGTTATATCATCTGCATAATGCAGGCTGCTGCTGAGTCTTCCTCCAATCCCGATGCTATGTTCTTCTTTCTGAGATTAGCTTCTTGAATGATTTGCTCAGAATACAGATTGAATAGGTATGGAGAAATGATACAACCCTGACAAACACTTTTAATTTTAAATCATGTGGTCTTCCCTTACTCTATTCAAACAACAGCTTCTTGTTCTAAGTATAGATTTTATAAGAGCATAAATAAGTGTTAGGGAATGCCCATTCTCCTAGATGTTAACTGATTATTGTTTTTTATCATCCACAAGCCAAATGCCCCTGCATAGCCAATACAACAGACATTCTTCTGGTGCTCCCTGCTTTCAGCCAAGATCAATCTGATATCGACAATGATATCCTTGGTGCCATGATCTCATTTAAACTTGCTTGAATTTCCAGCACTTCTCTGTCAATATACTCTACTAACTGTTTATGGATGATCTTCTAAGGGAAGCCAATACTAAATATTTGTAATAAACCGGATGTTAGAATGCTATCAGGATGTGGGGGAGGTGAGATACACCCTAGAGTTCACCCCTAAGCACTAAGGCAATCCTTAAGGGTTTACCAGATTCTTAAATTTGCTAACCCCTCTCTCCTGAGTCAAGCAGAAAGAGCTTGGCTTCATTTGCATTGAATTCTCTTTGTGATTTACTTCCTGATAATTTTCAATAAAGATACAGGGAAGCTGAAATGGAGCTCTTCAGTGGAGAACTACTGGCCCCCTGTTTTTCATGCTCTCTGTTCTATCTCATTCCTGACTGTCTGTCTCATTATTAATAATTATAAAAATACTTTACCCCCAGTCTGCAACAATCTTCAGTAATATTTTGTTTGCATGTGCTATTAACAATATTGTTCAATGGTTTCCACATTCTGTTGGATCATCTCTATTGGAATAGGAACAAATATAGATCTCTTCCAGTCAGTTGGCCAAGTAGCTGTCTTCCAAATTTCCTGGCACAGACTGGTAAGCATGCCCAGGGCTGCATTTGTTAGTTGAAATATGTCAATTAGTATTATTATACTTAACAAAACAAGAATGATCTAATGATGATGATGATATCTACCTTATACAGTAGTGCTTAAGATTCAATAAAAACACTATATTAACAGATCCAGGTAAGTATTGTGTAAATAGAGGACCCCACTGCAACTTTTTCTGTATTTATAGCAATATTTGAAGTACTACGTACATAATGTTTTAGTAAATAATGAATATACATTGACATACCACTTTCTGATACAAACTTCTGGGAGACACAATGAGAGATGTCTAAAATAATTCCAAACTGTTTAAAACTGACATTAATGAACCTCAAGGATGACAGAAATTATTCATAATCAGAATTTGGGCTTTAGAAAAATGTGTATAAATAGTCTTTTTGTTAATTAAATATCTCTGAATACAATTTTTTTTTTAAATTTTTGTTGTCAGGTGCAGCAGACAATAAGGACAAAATTAGATTCAGGATCTGTAAGCAAAAAATAAAAGAGAGAGAGACTACCTAGCACTAATTTTTTATTTTACTTTTTTATTATTATTTTTAATGAAAATCTGCAGACACTTTGAATTTCCATTCATTCATTGCTGCACTTTTCTCCCTGCCCACCCCTTCCCCAGTTTACTCTTCTCTTTGAAAAGTAAAAGAAATATTCTTTTATTGTTATACAATCCCTCCCCCAAGTCTCCTGTCATGACAATAATACTGAATCACATATCCCTTTTAAATAGTTCTCTCCCTCATCTGTTTCAATGCAGTATACATCGTTTATCCCATCTTTCTCAGTCTCCCCTCAACCCCAATGTCAGTCCCGTTTTACAACAGTGTCACTATGTAGTATTTTCCTTTTGTAACTCAGATATTTCACTCAGCATAATGTACTCGAGGGTCACTCCTCATTTTGGATAATATTGCATGAGTTCCTTGTTTTTCAGTGCAGCGTTGTTTTCCATTATGTTAATATACTACAGCTTCTTTATCCATTCGTTTGTTGATGGAACTTACAATGTTTCCAACTCCTTGCTTTTGTGAACAAAGCCGCGATAAACATGGGTGTACATATATGCCTGCTTGGGTGGCGGTTATGGTTTCTTTGGGGCATATGCCCAATAGTGGTATTTCTATTTGCAACTTTTTAAGAAGGTGACTCATTTTTTACATGATGAAATCTTGATTATTAATAACTTCTGTCATAATTTAGGTTCATTAATGTCAGTTTAAAATAGTTTAATGAGAATTTACTTATTGATTTGTGAATATTTGTTAGTTCATTCACCCTCACCTATTCCCCTAGTGGAACATAAACTCTGTGAGAAGAGATCATTTATTCTTTCTGATTCATTCTTATATTCCTAGTACTTGCTGAAATACTTGGAAGAAAGTGATGCTTGTGTATATTATCCATCAGATGAAAGACTTTACTGCAAGAGTTATGATGAAGACTAAACATGAGTGATTTTGTAATGTGTGTATATATATATATATATATATATATATATATATATATGACTATAACTTTAGCATTATGCTGTGAAAGTATCAATTACATTTTGGTCCAAAACTATTATAAGGATTTGAGTTCTTCTCCACAGGAACAAAAGAAGATAGTTGAGAGATCAATGCTATCTTCCCTGCATAATTTATGCTTTGTCACTCATGATGATAGTGTAGTATTTGATGCTTAAGATGAGTATAAAAGATTGGTCTATAACTAGGACATATGTTAAGCAAACCCTGGAGGGATGTACTGCATATATCTCATTCTCTAAGTCCCTCTAAAGACTCGAGCAGACAGTGAACTCTGAGTCAGAATGCTATGCTTTACTTTTGACTCTTTATGGCTTAGTGGTAAGACAGTGAACTGCAACCTCAAAGACACAGAATTTGAATCCACTAGCTTCTCCGTAGGAGAAAGATGGGCAATCTCCTCCCATGCAATTAACTATCTCTAAAAACCTGCTGGAGTGTCAGCGATGGGTTGGTTCTGACTCAATGGTATACAACAGCAGGAACATATAGGCACTGGGATAAACCAAGAAATACAAAGACTAAAATAGAGAAGAACATTATTATAATTTATGCTACAACATTTAAGTAGTATGTACAAAAACTATGGAATATAAAAGGGAAGGCACATTTTTATATTAAAGACATTTAAAGTCTTGCTTTATCTTGTAAAGAAAAGCTTCATAAATCCAAGATCAGCAGATCAAAGGCCAGGTTGCTAGCTTCTGAGGCTGGTGAATCCAAGATTGGCTAGCAATTAGCATGATACTGTCTCAAGCCCCCAAACACAGGATGTCTTAAGGTGCTGAGCCAGATAGGGCAAAAAAGTGAGAGATCATTGCAAAAATGTTCATAGTCATGCCATGCATGCCACATTCTCTTTTAATTATGTGACAGCTCATAGCAAACTCATGCTTTAAAATGATATATCAGATCTCATCAAAAGAGTAACTACATCATAACCATCACACGAGAGATTCACAGGTAGTTAAATTGACACACACTTTAACAAACCCAGCCACACTGTAGTGCTGTTAGGTGCTGTCAAGTAGACTATGACTCATAACAATGCTATGAACAACAGATCTGAAACTTTCCCTGTCATATACCATCTTTGTGTTCTTTGTCGTGCTCAAGGCCATTGGGGGAGTTACTGTGTCAATCCATCTTGTGGAAGATTCTCTTCTCTGTTTTACAATAATACTGTATAGAATAAAACTGCTCCACAGGGTTTGAAAGCTAAGGAAGCGCTGACAGATTCTTGTTGGTATTAGGTGCCACTGAGTTGAGTATGACTCTTAGTGTCCTTTGAATAACATATCTGAACCCTTTCCTATCCTGTGCCATCATCTCTGACATACCTGAGCCCTTTGCTGCAGTCACTGTGTCAGTCCTTCTCATTGAGGGTCTTCCTCTCTTTTACTAACCCTCCACCTTTCCGAGTGCAATGTCTCTTTCCAAGGAGTACATCCTTTTAACAAACTTGCCCAAAATATGTGAGGCAATGCTTCATCATCCTTGCCTTGGAGGAGCACTCTGAGTGTACTTTCTGCAAAATGTACCTGTGTGTTCTTTTGATAATCCATGAGATATTCAGTATTCTTCTCCAGCACCACAGCTCAAAGGCATAAATTATTCTTCTGTTATCCTTATTCACTGTCCAACCTTCCAATGCATAACAAGTGATTGAAAAAAGGCCATGTCCTAAGTCAGGCACACTTTAGTCTTTAAAAATATATCACTGCTCTTCAATACTTCAGAGAGGTCCCTGGCTGCAAATTCACCCAATGCAATCTCCTGGTCTTCAAATTGCGGGTACCAAAGTGTGCAACCAAGTGAGATAAAATGCTTGATGATCTCAATCTCTTTTCCATCTATCATGATATTGCTTATTATCCCAGTGGTGATAATTTTTTGTCTTTTTTATATTGAGATGCAATCAATATTGGAGGCTATAGTCTTTGATCTCCTGTCACAAGCACTTCAAGTCCTCCTTACTTCAGAAAGCAAGATTGTGTCATCTGCATAAAGCAGGTTGTTAATGAGTCTTGTTCTGATCCTGGTGCCACATTCTTCTTCATAGAGTCCAACTTTTTGAATGATTTCCTCGGCATGCAGACCGAATGTGTAGAGAGAATAGATACAACACTGATGTATGCTTTTCTTGATTTTTAACCATACAGTGTTCCTTTGCTTTATTCAAGCAACAGCTTCTTGATCTAGGTATAGGTTCTTCTCAATCCTAGCCATAGTTTGTTATGATCTACACTGTCAAATGCTTTTACACAGTCAATAAAGCACAGATAGACATTCTGCTGGTAATCCCTGCTTTCAGCAAAGATCCATCCCACATCAGCAATGATTTCCATGGTGGCACAGCCTCTTCTAAAACAAGTTTAAATGTCTGTAGGTCTCCATCATTGTACTAGTCCAGCTATTTTTTGGATGATCTTCAGCAATATTTTCCTTGCAAGTGCAATGAAGAGTCAAAGTTTCATGGTTTGAACCCACCTGCTGCTATGCAGGAGAAATATGGGCACTCTCCTCCTGTGAAATCTACTGCCTCTGAAAACCCAGTGGTTGGTTGGCTAGGAATTGGTTCTGACCTGACAGGCCACACACATGGACAGGAGGAAATTGCCACACATCTATCTCGTTCAGAGTAACTGAGGGAATTAGGATACCAGAAAAGGCAAAAGAAATAGGTCTCAGAAAGCAGGAACATTTACTTTAGTGCTTATTGTTTATCTTATATTACTTTTAATTAAATAATCCTTAGCTACACAGTTTACAGTTTTAAACTACTCTTTTGAATCTCAATATTAGAAAGCTAACATGTCTAGAGGACTCATGGTACAGGATGTGTCATTGCATCTCAGGAGAGCAACAGTTTGTTGGTTTTAGTGTTTTCTTTTTGTTATTGTTTTCGAGAATGGAACAATATTTTTCTTTTACTTTTTTTAAAAATTAATTTTAATGAAACTTTACAGAGACTTAGGATTTCCAGTCATTTATGTTGCACTTTTCTCCCTGCCCACTCCCTCCCCCCAAATCATTCTTCTCCTTGAAAAGAAAAAAGAAAAACTCTTCCATTGTTATGCAATCCTCCCCTCAAGTCCATTCCACTATGCAGCCTTTACTCTGGACTTCTGTAATGACAAGAATACCCATTCATACATCCCTTTTAAACGGATTTCTCCCTCATCTGTTTCAATGTGAGACTGGAACAATTTTAAGTTGATGTTTTCATGTTTGTCTTTACATAAAGAAATATTAGCCTAGTGCATTGAATTCAGTTTGGTTGCATTTTTCTTTTTTCTTTTTCAGGATTCAAAATGAAGCTTAATGCATTTTTAAAATATTTTTTTTAAATTTTGATAGTCTTTTTCCCCCTCTTTTTTGTGGATCCGACTGGCACAGAAGGACATTGCCCCTCCTTCTTCAGCATAGCATCTGGTGGATTTAAACCATGCACCTTTGGGATTGTAGCACAGATTTTTGGTCACTAGGCCACCAGCACTCCCTTAAAATAAAATTTTTGTATATAACCCAACAGAGTGTGGAAACTACAGAACAATATCATTGATTTCACATGCAAGCAAGATTCTACTGAAGATTATCCAAAACCGACTGGAACAGCACATCAGCAGAGAATTGCCAGAAGTCCAGGCTGGGTTTAGAAGGGGTCATGGTACTAGGGATATTGTAGCTGATGATAGATGGATCTTAGCTGAAAGCAGGGAATACCAGAAGAATGTCTATCTGTGTTTCATTGATTATGCAAAGGCATTTGACTGCGTGGATCATAACAAACTGTGGCTGATTCTGACAAGAATAGGAATCCCAGAACATTTAATCATGCTAATGCGAAACCTATACTTGGACCAAGAGGCAGTTGTCAGAACAGAGCAGGGTAACACTGCATGGTTCAAAATTGGGAAGGGTGTACACTAGTTTGCTCAGCTCCACGGTCAACACTCTTGGCACCAGCAACCAGGAAATCAAAAGACGTATTGTGTTGGGAAAGTCTGCTGCTAGGGACCTCTCTAAAGTACTCAAAAGCAACAGTGTCTCTCTGGAGACTAAGGTGCGTCTGATACAGGCCATGTTCTTTGCAATCACTTGTTATGCATCAGAGAGTTGGACAATGACTAGGGAGGAAAGAAGGAGAATTGATGCCTTTGAGCTGTGGTGCTGGAGAAGAATATTGAATGTACCATGGACTGCCAAGAAAACAAACAGATTCATCCTAGAGAGGGTTAAACCAGGCTACTTCTTGAGAGCAAGGATTCTGGGGCTTCGTCTGACATATGTTGGACATGTTGTAAAGAGGGAGAAGTACTTGGAGAGAGACATCATCAATGGACTGCCAGGAAAACAAGCAGATTCATCTTGGAGAGGATTAAACCAGGCTGCTCCTTGGAGGCAAGGATTCTGGGGCTTCGCCTGACGTACTTTGGACATGTTGTAAGGAGAGACAGGTCTTTAGAGAGGGACATCATGCTGGGTAGAGTAGAGGGACAGCGCAGAAGGGAAAGACCCTCTATGAAGTGGATTGATTCAGTGACTGGGGTAATTGGGATGGGTCTGTCAGATATAGTGCGATTGGACAGTATAGAGCAGGGTTCAGGGCTGTTGTTCATAGGATCACTACGAGTCGCAAACGACTCGACAGCACATAACAACAACAACAACGTATATAAATATAAAGAACTGAATGACACTGAAAAATTTCAGTAAGTACTTTATGAATAGGAACCAATGATAATGAAAGAGGAAATGAAAGCTGGATTGAAGGCACTGGCAAAAAATAAGTCCCCAGGAATCACTGGGATACCTATTGACTTATTTCAATTAACACATGCAAGCTTAGATGCACTCTCTAGTCTATGCCAGGAAATTTGGAGGATGACTATCTGTCCAACAGATTGGAAGGGGACCATATTCGTTCCTATTCCGAAAAAGGATGAGCCAACTGAATGTGGAAATTATTGAACAATGTCATTGATATCACATGAAAGCAAAATCATGCTGCAGATCATTTAAAAATGGCTGGAACAGTATATAGATAGGGCATTGCCAGAATTTCAAGCAGGATTTAGAATAGGCTGTAGCACCAGAGAGATCATTCCTGATGTCATATGGATCCTGGCTGAAAGTACTAGAAGAGTGTCTATTTGTGCTTTATTGCCTATTAAAAGGTGTTTGACTCTGTGACTCATGACAAGCTGTGGCTGACACTGAGAAGAATGGGAGTCCCAGAGCACTTGATTGTGCTCATGAGGAACCTATACCTGGATCAGGAGGCTGTTGTGTGAACAGAGCAGGAGTGCACAGCATGGTTTGGAATTGAGAGGGGAGTGTGTCAGGGTTCTATTGTATCTCCATACCTGTTCAATCCATATGCTAAGCAAATTATCCAAGAAGCTGGACTCTCTGAAGAGAAATGTGGCATCAGGATTAGAGGGAGACTCATCAATAACCTGCGTTATGCAGATGACACAACCTTACTTGCTGAGAGTGAAGAGGACTTAAAGCACTTATTGCAGAAGATCAAGGAATGCAGCCCTCAGAATGGATTGCATCTCAATATCAAGAAAACCAAAATAACTCTCACCACCAGGCCAATAGGCAGCATCTTGATAGAATGCAAACAACTTAAGTTGTTGATAATCTCATGTGGCTTGGATCCACAATTAACACTCTAAACACTAGCAGTCAGGAAATGAAAAGGCAAGTTACACTGGGAAAAATCTGCTTTCAAGGATCTCTCCAGAGAGTTAAAGAGCAATGATATCAGTCTAAAGAGTAATGTGCATCAGATCTAGGCCATGGTCTATTCAATTACTTGTTATGCATTTGAGAGTTGGACAATGATTAAGAATGACAGAAGAATTGACATCTTTGAGCTGTGGTGCTGAAGAAGAATATTGAACATACCATAGACTACTAAGAAAACGAACAAGTCTATCCTGGAGAAGATGAATCCAGGTTGCTACCAAGAGGCGAGGATTTTGAAATTCTGTCTCCCATACTTTGGGCATGCTGTCAGGAAGATCCAGTCCTTGGAGAAGGATATCATACTTGGAAGGGTGGAGGATCAGAGCAGGAGAGGCATCCTAGAATATTTGAAAAAAAAAGAGGAATAAAAGTAAAGAAGACAGAAGACTAGCATTTGAAAGAATTTGACTGGCAAAATACTGTGGTTGGATGTATTTTGGTCTGGTTTTTCTTTTCTTACCATCCTTGAGGCTTCCATTGTTTGAGTATAAATTTATTCTGGTATAATCTAGAGAAAATGGCTTAAGCTGTTTCATTGTACTTACATAATCCCAAATTTTGCCTCTTATTGCATTATATTTCAATAAATACTTCTTATACACGTTACATGTATGAGCTGCCGTGAAATTAACATTCTATTAAATTTACAAGAAAGCATGCATTTCAAGATTTAAATAATCTGTTTGGCATGGGAAAGACAATCGGGAAAATATGCATCAATAATACTGATTTCTTTCAGAAACTAATAACTTTTATTTCCATTTTATTTGATTAATTTATGGAATCAAATATGTATTATTACAGCTTTGTGAGTAAGGCATGTATTTTTTATTTTCTCCCCAACAGCCCTAAATAATATTAAAATGAGATAATTTAAAAATCTTTTTAACAGGTAGATAAATAAACATCTACTTTGCTCACTTCCACATGTCTGTTTAAGTTGGGATTTAAACATAGACCCTTAAAATGTTTCTCCATCTGCAGGTATCTCCAGTATGTTTTGGATTCATTTAAAGCTATAGAATAGTAGGGCATGGGGGGTTATTAAAATAAAATGACCTGGCAATGAGAAGAAAATTAAACAGCTGGGACAAGATGAAACCACGGACTCCAGGGAAAAACCAATTCATGTCCACAGTAATGCTCTTATTAGCTGAAGCATTGGAAAACAAATGCAATTTATTAGACACATTTTATATAGTTACTTTTTTTAACTGGAATCACTGACTCACCTATGCTCAACATTATAACAATAAACAGAATAATAAAGATTTTTTAAAAATCATGTCATTACTGAGATCTATTTCTTGAAGAAATGAAAAGGATTCTAGGCAAAAAAAGAAACAATCATTTACTTGCTCTTTCCTTTGGTTAGATGAAAACTTGAAATCCCATATAAAAGACTTAGGAGTTCATTTTCTTCTTCTTTTTTTGGTGCAGACTTTCATAACATAACATGCATTTCCTTTTAATTAGACTGAATTAAAATTCCAGCTCAAGCAGACATAAACCCTCTATTGTTTTAATTGAATAATGACCTACAGAATCCTAACTTTTTAAAGCAATGTGGAAAGGTTTAGATGGTAGCCATCGATAGGGACAATGCAGCGCTTTATTTCAATGGAAAGCCCATATTTGCTGACTTGGCTGCATAATGTTTTGAGTTATTTATTTATTTTGTGTGTACATGCATTTTTAATTTCTTCATGGGGAGGTGAGGCGGTGTGCTGCAGGCTTGTCTCTGGAGGCCTATTCTCCTGGCTGGACGTGTATGACAGGTTTCGGCATTAAATAGCTTTAAGCTTGTCAAAGAAAGGTTATTAAAAATGTCCCTGCCTTTCAGGCTCCACGCTCAGTAGGAGCCCAAATGCGGTCCTCTGGGGCTGGCTTTCTATTTAGTCATGTCATTTGGCTCTTTGCCTATAGCAAAAAACGAGACACCATCTGTTATTTTTCACTAATGGCTGTCGGTCCTGAGCTTGCCTGGCTCGCTGCATTCACCCGTTTTCCCACCAGTGGCTGGACACAGCCTCACTAACATGATTCTCCACTAAAAAAAAAAAGTGAGCTTTGTTATCAGATGGGCTAGGGATTCGGAAATGCTTTTCTTCTCTGAGGCACCATCTCAGTAGAAGATGTCATTATTTTATTACCACTGTGAAATCTGTATTTTTTTTAAGTGGTATGATCCAGATTATATCTTATTGGGATGGTGGGTCCCCAGTAAAATGAAATGCTACTTGTTCCTAGCCGTTCCCCTGATCTCTTGTGGAGGATCTTGTTAATTTACAGGACCATCCACTGAGGGATTTTTCTCCTCAGTTTGTCAGACCTTTCTTCCTACTCTGCCTTAATTTGGGAGGTCAGCTAATACCTGTTCAGCGCTGCAGCAACAGGCATATGTCTCTGCAGAGACAGGTGGAGGCCAGGCGTGAAGTGCATTGATGGGAATCAAACCGAGGTCTTCTGAGAAGCCCTATATGTTAAGTAGGGACTGCCATTTTCTTTTAAAATTGATAGCTCATATTAATTGAAGGATGCTCTGGTGACCTAGTGGCAAGAAGATGTGCTGCAATCCAGAAGTCACAGGGTTCGAATCCATCAGCTGCTCTGTGGGAAAAGGACGAGCAGTCTCCTCTTGAGCAATTAATAGAACTCTATATTTTCCATTTTAAAAAGGGCTTCAGCAATGAGAAGCTCTCATTGTTAAAATAAGTTTGGGAAGTCTTAAAAAGAAAGTAAATGGATCTGATTACTGTTGAAAAAAGAAAATTTTTACTTACTGTGCATACATTATAAATACAAAGAGAATTAATGATCAAAATATTTTCTGAACATACTTAATCTTGAAACCTTACTTTCTTAAGTTCTTCCATGAATAGTTTTGCAGTGAATGTTTTGGAGAACAACATACTACTTGTATATCCCAAAGATACCTCAAAGTCATAGTTATACTTTATCACTTTCCCAGTTAGAATCTATTTTAATACCTGCTTTCTAATTTGCCTCAGTTAAAACTTGTAAGTATAAATCATTACATATTTTCTATTATATCCCACATCATATTGATTGTTGATTACTATTTATTTTATGGAGTCATGGTGATTCAATGATTGAGTGTTTGTCTGCTATGCAAATGATTGTGGTTCAATTCCAGTTGATTGATTAGAGACATAAGGCTCTACTACAACGAATGTTACTGCTACTTTGTCCTCTGGAGTGACTATGAGTTGACATCAAAGAGACAGCAAACAACTATCTCACAACAGTCATCAATTATTACTGATTAGTTATAACCAACAGCCATTAACAAGAATCACAATCTTTTTGATCCCTAGGAATTCCTTAAACATGAACTCTCTGCCCTATTCCCACTATTCATTTTTACTAGGCATGAATTCTAGTGTTATTATGTTTTCTTCTCTTAATATTGACGTATAATATCTCTGCTTTCTAGATATACTATTACAGATTAAATTGTACCTCTCACCAGGATGTGTTGAAATCCTAAGCCCTGTTCTTACAATAGGAGTTCTGGTGGTTTAGGAGTAGAGAATTATGCTGACAACCCAAAGGTATTCAATTCAAATCCACCAGCTGCTCCACAGGAGAAAAAAATCCCAAAGCAAACCAAAACCAAGCGCAGCAGTTAACTGCCTCCGAAAACCTGCTGGAGGGTCAACTATGAGTTATTGCTGATTCAACAGTACATAAAAACAATTCTTGCAGTTATAATCCTGTTTGAAAGTAATGTTTTCTTTTCATTAATATCCTACGTGAGTATGTTGTTGTTATGTGCCATCAGGTCAGCACCAGCCCACAGCTGACCCTCCTGAGAGATTTCAGAGTCAGTAAGGGCTTGGGAGGAGGTAATACACCCTTCTTCCAAGGAGCGGCGGGAGGATAACGACTGCGTGCCTTCAGGGGTCACCAGAGCTCCCTTACATGAGCACAGCAGGTTTTAAATTTAAAATTCTTTCTAAATTATAGAGAAAGCAGATCAGATGGAGATACACACATAATCTAAGGAATCAAAGAACACTATTTACCTACAAGGAATGAATCAACGTGGCTAATATCTTAACTTTGATTTGAATATTAACCTCTAGAACTGAGAGAAAATAGAATTCTATTCTTTAAAACCACCTATATAATAAATGTGGTATTTTATAATAACAGTAGTAGGAAATCAAGACATGCAAATTATGTACAGAATGATCTTTCTAGAATAATGTCTTGTTTCTATAAGTTAAACTATTGTATTACTTCATCGGTTGTCCATAAAACAATAGATAACAGCCCCCTCTGGATGGATTTTCAAGATGTCTGTTGTATGGTTCTTCTGTTGATTTGGGTTAAGTATGTATCTGCTGACTGAAAGATCTGCAGTTTTAGCAAATTTACCAAATGCTCCGTGGGAGAAAAATGAAGCAGTACGCTCCTGTAAAGATTTACAACCTTGGGTAGCCTGGAGGGCATGGCTAGTCTCTTAGAATTAACTAAATTCGAATTGACTAGAAAATTAATCTGTTGTCTGAGTAAGGGTCATTTCATAACCATAGTGGTCTGCTGGTGGTTTTTAAAATATTGGGTTTATGTTTTGATTTTTGAGTGTGTGTGTATGATTTTCTCTGCCTGGAATGCACACTCATCTACTCCAGCCAGACTGGATTAAAATTACATCTACAAGGCTAAGATTAATGCATACTTTTGTAAAATCTTTCTGCATTTCTCTTGAACAGTTATATATTTTTGTCCCCTGTTATCTTAGAGTTTCTAAAACTGGGGTCTATGGTGAATTTTTTTTTCTCTAAAGCTGTTTAATGCAGGGTATGGTAGTCATCTCTCAAGATGGCACCCAGTAAATTCTTGTCTACTTCTATTCAATCTTTTGTATAACTGTCTTCCACATTATATCAAAGTTGGTCTTTATGGCCAAGAGGATATTGCATAAGGGATGGTATGTTTTTTCTGATGCTGGGTCATAAACAGCTTCACAGTTTCTTTGTCTTTCTCATGAATCATTCTCTCAGAGATGAGGCATCGCATGAGCACTCTTATGAAAATGTCTATATGAGGTGACAATAGAATTGTCGTTGCCACTTGGGAACTAAGGCTTTCTGACAATTGCCATGAGGAGTGATTCATCTTGGAAGCGTATTTTCCAGGTCAGTTAAGCTTCCAGCTGATGGTAGTTTTTACTGATAGCCTGACTGCAACTTTATTAGAGACTCCTAGTTTAATCCACTTTTACTTGAAACTTAAAGGTAGTAGACTCATAGGAAAAGTTCAAATCACTGTAGATCAAATAAAGTCATCTTAAGGGCATTTAATGCTATAGGATATGTCTTGGAAAAGAGTACCCAGTGCCAAGGTACATGATATCCTGAGATTTTTATATACGTACAGCTGAAAAGTATTGGTTTGAAAAAGGACCATTGAGTTGTTTCTTAAGAGAATTTAACGTGTTTTCTATGCCACACAAGTTAGGAAGAATATCTCTCAGTAATTTTAAGGTGAATTGGCCTCTAGTGAATGAGGAAAATAGAAACTAGAAGCTAGATTTGTATTTGTGTGTGTGTGTGTGTGTGTGTGTGTGTGTGTATGCACATGTCTGTGTGTGTGTTTAACATATGTGTGGCTAAGAAGCAGTTAAGAAGTGTCATGTTCCTGGAAAACTCAACGTCTGGTTTGCAGAAATGTTTACAGGATTCTATAAAAAGCACACATGACTTTTTCATGGGGCTGACTGAAATACCTATGTATAAAATGAGAAAGTGCTTTATAATTGTCCATAACCACTGATTAAGAAATATAATGACACTAATTCTATTTTATGATGAAAAATACATTACTATGTCTTAGAATAAACAGTATCACTTCATACCTATACAAAGGAGGATATATTAGAAGAAAAGAATGGGCTTCTACGAAAAGACCTGCCCTAAAAAATCATTGTGTCCATTTGCATTTTTGCAGACCAAGAACATGGGTATTCAATAGCTGAATCAAAGTTTATCATTTAGCAGGGAGAGATTGATACTCTTGTCTTTATTTTCTAATCACTTGAGTTGCATTCATTTTGTCATTAATCACACACAATCAATAAGAGTGAGTCAGTGCTTTCTGTGTTTTCACAATCTTGATGGACTGAAAAAGTCAAACTGAAAAACAAAATCTTTCTTACAATGTAAATATCATATTCCTAGGACTATTTCCAATTATCTCCAGGACTAAGATTTCCGAAAGGCTTGCAATCACTTTATTAGACAAGACTCCAACACGTTGTCTTTGTGTCTTGATGAATTTTCACCGATATTTTTCTTCATCTCGGAGAACAGCTTAGATTTTTAAAGTGTTTCTCGGAATATCCTATTGAAATAAACTTTAATATTCATCAGGTCTACTACTTGTATCCTCTCTCTACAAAATCCTAATCAAATTGTGATTCAGCCTCTGCTTAAACATCTCTGGAACAGTAGCTCACTGCCTTCAAAACATTGACTCAGAAAGCACTCCTTTATTTCAAATGAAAATATCTTTCTGTAATTTCCACGCAGTGGACCTTCATCAAGTTAACAGTTTACCGCCTCCTCCCATGGAAAGCTTTTCTGGAAAGCTCTCACCCTGCCCACCTTTGCCTCACTCCCCTCCCACTGCGGAACCTGTTTTTCTCTAGACTAAACATTCAACTCCTTTGGCTTAGCTGACTCTCGGTTCTGCTAATGGTTTTCTCTCCTTCATGATTCACAATCTAGTGCATTCACTTTCTTAGCCGGGAATGTTTCTCAACATTTATCTAGTTAACTCTTCCTTGTTCTTTAAAGCTCAGCTCAACTTCCTTCCTCAGAGAAACCCTCTCATGCTTTGCTCAGTTATAATTTATTAACACTCACTGTAAAATTCCGTCCTTATTAGTAAAAAGGTCTATAATTTTGCATCAGTGCCTGTGTTGTCCCCCAGACATGCTGTCCTGCTCTGAAGTCTATGTTCCTTAGGGTGGGAAACTCGTGCATCCCCAGTATTGGTACAGTGCCCAGTGTATCATAAACCCAACCAATCCCTCTGAATCATAGTGACCCTCCCTTGGATTTCTGAGCCTATAAACCTTAATGTGACTACTCATCTTTCAGAGTGGCTGGTAAATTCAATCAGCTGACATTTTTTGTTATCAAAACAACTTACTAAACCAGTACTAGAATATGTTGTTGTTTTTGTTAGGTGCTTTTGAATCAAGTGTGACTCCTAGCGACCCTATGAACAAGCGATATGAACCCTGTTCTATTCTGTGCCATCGTCACACTTCCTGACACACAAGAGCCCATTGTAGCAGTACCTGCATCAATCCATCTGGTTGAGGGTCTTCCTCTCCTTTTCTGACCCTCTACCCTTCCCAACATCATATCCTTCTCCAAGGGATGGGCACTCCTAGCAACATGACCAAAATAAGTGAACTGAAGACTCATCCTCCTTTCCTCCAAAAAGCACTCCAGCTGCACCCTCTCCAAGACATGCCTGTTTGTTCTCTTGCACAAACATGGAATGTTCTGTGCTCTTCCCCAACACTACAGCTCAAAGGTGTCAATTCTTTTTCTGTCATCCTTATTCATTGTTCAGCTCCCAGAAAGACTAAGGCCTGAATCATATGCACCTTAGCTTCAAACTAATATTCTATGGATCTCAACAGCAAAGGATTTCCTCTCTTTGAAAGAAGAGACTTTCCTAGGTATGTTTTGATTGACAGAATAGCAATGGGTATATAACATTTTTTACTCAGGTTGTATTATTGTTGTTGTTATGTGCCATTGAGTCACCTGTGACTCTTAGTGACCCTAAATCCCATAGTAATCTTACTGTCTCCAACACGCCTACCCCCATTACGCTAGTGATGGAATAAATCTATCTCATTGAGGTTTTTCCTCTCCTGTGCTGTCCCTCCACCATTCCAAGCATGACACCCCTCTCCAAGAACTGGTCCCTCCTTGCAACATGTCCAAAGTATATCAGACGAAGCCTCAGAATCCCTGCCTCCAAGGAGCAGCCTGCCTTCACCCTCTCTAGGATGATCCTGTTTGTTCTCCTGGAAGTCCACGGTATAATTAACACTCTTCTCCAGCACCACAGCTCAAAGGCATCAACTCTACTTCTATCATACCTAGTCATTGTCCAGCTCTCTAAAGCATAGCAAATAATTGCAAAAACCATGGCCTGTATCAGGCGCACCTTAGTCTCCAGACTCACATTGTTGCTCTCCAGTACTTTCGAGAGGTCTCTTACATCAGACTTTCCCAGTGCAATTAATCTTTTAATTTCCCAGCTGCTGATACCAAGAGTGTTGATTGTAGAGCCAAGTAAACAGAAGCTGTCAACAATCTCACTCTCTTCACCATCTACCATGATGCTGCCATTCAGTCCAGTGGTGAGAATCTTTATTTTTTTTAAAAAACAGCCCAAGGTCTTTTTTGTTTTGATAGTCACAATGTTGTTATGTGCTGTTGAGTCACAAACGGTCCATAGCAACCACGTGATCAACAAACAGATCTGAACCCTGTCCTGTTCTTTGTCATCCTCATAATCTCTGACATCCACAAGCCGACTGCAGTGACTGTGTAACAGTAGTCTGTGTTGTTAGGTGCTGTTGAGTACAATTCAAAGCGACCCTATGAACAACAGACCTGAACCTTGTTCAGCGTACACTCAAGCCCAGTGGTGCAATCACTGTGTCAGTGTACCTGGGTGAGGGTCTCTTCCTCTCTTTTGTTTTCCCTCCGCCTTTCTAAGCATGAATCCTTCTCCAAGAAATAACCTCTCCTAGCAACATGCCCAAAGTATGTGAGATAAAGTTTCACCATTCTTGCCTCCAAGAAGCACTCTGAATGCACGTTCCCCAAGACATCTACTTATTCTTTTGGTAGTCCATGAGAGATTCAGGATTCTTCTCCAACACTACAATGGATATTGATTCATTTTAATCAATTCTCAGGAAGAATTGATGCCTATAAACTATGGTGTTTGTGAAGAATATTCCATATATCATAGACTGCCAAAGAAAACCAAATTTGTCCTATAAGTATGGTGAATATGCTGCTTAGAAAGAAGGATGGTACAACTTCTCTCACGTTGGGCATGTTACTAGAATAGGCCAGTCCTTGGCAAAGCATACTTGTCAAAGCAGGGGGACTGTAAAGAAGTGAAAGACACTCAAAGATTGACACAATCACTTCAACAGAGCAGATTGCACTTCAACAGAGCAGATTGTGAGAATAGAGTAGGATCAGCCAGGGTTTTGTTCAGCTAGGGTGGCTATGCGTTAGAGTCAACTTGATGGCACTTACCAGGAACTACTGCTAGTCAAGATGAAAACAAATTAGACTCACAGTAGAAGGTAAAGGAAAGGTATAAAGGAATGAGAACTAAGCAGAAAAGCTGGAGCTACAGGATTGTAATTCAAGCATATACTGATGATGAGAATAGCCATGGAATCAATATTTGAGAGTAAAAGGTAGGCTTTAATAATAATGCCAAGACAACACACGTATTCTGAGATGGGCTTTGGTTAAGCCAGGGTGTATGTTTATCCTAACAATGGCTTAAATCTTATTCCCATCACCTGATAACACTGCTTAACTGTTCTGATTTACTGTTCTCATCTGTAAAAAGAGAGCTAGCAGTATTTACCTCACTGATAAAGCCTATCATACCAGTTATGTGGATCTAGGTTGTATCTTTTCTCCATACCTATTAAAGATGTGCTGAAAAATCATTCAAGAAGCTGGACTGGAGGAAGATTCATCATCAACTTGCACATTGCAGATGACACAATCTTGCTTGCAGAAATGAAGAAAACTTGACGCATTGATGCAGAAGATCAAAGACTACAGCCCTCAATATGGATTACATCTCAACATCAAAAAGCCAAAAGTCTTCATGATTGGCAATATTGTGATGGATAGAGAAAGGATTGAAGTTCTAAATGGTTTTTTTATTTTATTTATCAACACAACATAATCAACACCTGGGGTAACAGCAGTCACTAGAGCAAAGATGGGCTACATTGAAAAAATCTGCTGTTAAACACTTTGCCAAAGAGCAATGATATAATTTGAAAGACTAAGATGCACCTGATTCAATTCATAGTATTTTTCAATCATAACCTTTGTATCTGATTCTTGGCTTATGAGTAAAGACAATAGAAGAAGAAAAAAAATGTTTTTAAGTGTTGGAGAAGAATAATGAATATCTCACTGATTGAGAAAAGAACGTCTGTCTTGGAGGAAGTACAACCAGGATGTTCCTTAGAGACAAGGACAGTGGAACTTGATCTCTCTTAATTTGGGTATGTTGTCAGGAGGGGCAGGACCCTGGAAAGAACATTATATTAGAAAAGTTGATGTATACTGGAGGGTTAGCGAAAGAGAGAAAGACCCTCAACAGGATAGACTGACACAGTGGCTGAGACAATGGATGACACCAAATAGGGCAATGTTTAGATTTGTTGTCCAAATCTATAAGTTATAGACAACTCAATGGCACCTAACAACAATAGCAACATCACACCAATAACACAATAGAGATGTCAAAGCTTAGTCAATACCAATTGCTCTCCTCCAATTAACTTCCCCCGTACTGACCTAGTGATTAAGAAGTTGTGCTGCCAATCCAAAGGCAGGTGGTCTGAATCTGCCAGCTATTTCCGGTAAACTCCTGATGTGATTGACCGCCTCTGAAAAACCTACTGAAGATCAGGTATGCGTTGGTTCTGACTCGATAGCCCTGAGTTTTGGTTTTGTTTTGGGGTTTTTTTTATATACTGGCTTGGCAATTAAGCTATTTCTCCTGGGAAATGAGGAGGTGAAACATTGGTAGACACAACAGAGAGCTGGAACAGACAGAGAAAACTGGATCTTCCAGGTCAAAGAGATATTTTTAGCCTAGGTGTCTGGGGGCGGAGGTGTTGGCTTTCTAACTTTCAGCAAAACACAGAACTCAAACCAACCCTGTCATTCGCCTACTCAGATGCCCAGCAGGAGCCAGAGGAGCTGGGAGTGTTAAAGTTAAGCTTTAGGAGGAGATCTTTTTAAAACCTATCAGCAGGTACCTAAATTAATTAATGCTGTATTTGTTTGATTTACAGGCATAGTATTTAGAAAACCAATAGAGGAGAGGAAAATGGGGAGGCATGACTGGCCTATGGATATAAAAGTTCAGGCTTTATCTTGATGGAAACCTCTAAGGCCCTGGCACTCAGCTCTCTGAAACTTACACTTCATTTTCTGGGTTCATGTATTTAGGATTTTCATTGCTGTTTGTTCTTTGTGAATCCTGCTTTTCCAAACAATTGGGTTTTGAAGACAAATGTTCCCAGGGAAGTAAAAGTGAACACAAAATGGAGGCCAACTGATTCTATTTTGTGTTTCCTTTTGAGCGATTTCAGATAGATTGTCAACTCAAGAACACAGCGACATGTTAAGGATGCAGAAATCAGATGAAAAATGAGCCAACAGAAAGTAGCTGTGAGAAACGGGGTTTGTTAGCATCTTCCCCGGGGAAGTCAGAGAAGAAGGCAAGCTTTCAGCAGAGCCTCCAACTCTTCCTCACTCATTATTCATAAGATGAAACTGATAAAAAGGTCTTGTGGGGTAGAAAGTGTTAGTGATCAGCGGAACAAACTCACTGTCTCTCTGCTTCCTTAGAGGGAAGTGGAAGGACTTCTGCCTCCCTCGGCTGTTGGGAGGTGGCAGAGGAGAGGGGACACTGCAAAATAACCCCACTATTTTCTCTTTCCTGTCTCTTGTGCTGAGTAAAAGGATGGCATTACTGTTGAGGGTGGTTTGGAGAGCCTTAAAGTGGTGGTGGTGGGGGAACCTACCAAGAACCAGCCGCTTTGGATTCCAATTCCTAGTGAACTTCCATCAGGTTTATGAGGATTTAAATTTTTGTTTGCTTCGACTGTACTTTTCATGAAAATTTATCATGCAAATTGCTTTTTCTTTCAATCATGAATAACCATTTTGTAATAGAACATTAATGTTGATACCCACACGATAATTTTTTTCCTGGTAATTCATATTTTCATTAATATGTCTGTACCTTTCTGTCTCTTTCTTTGATAATAATGGTTATCTCTTATTGTATATTACCTTTTCCTTTACAAAGCTTAATATGTATCTAATTTCTATTTAATACTTTTTACTCTCCTCTTCATTCTTTCCCAGTCCTGTCAATTATACAAAAATAATTCTATCTTTGTGTCAAACTCTATTAAAAAAGACACTACTTATATTTTTTTCCCAGAGCTACTGAAATTTTGTTTAGTAGAATCCAGCAGGTAATGAACTATGCTGCCAGGGCTTTTTATTTTTTAATTTTTTTAAAAATTTTTGTTGTTCTTGTTAAGGTTCTTTATTATTGGATGCTAATTTTTTCTTATAACTACTAAAAACTGAAACATTAAATCTATTGCTCTCAAATCACTGGTTTGTTATTTTGACAATCAATGGGATATTCTGTACTATTCTTCAACACCACAACCCAAGGCATACATTTTTCTTCTGTCATCCTTATTCATTGTCCACCTCTCAGATGTATAGTAAGTGACTGAAAAGGCCATTGTCTTTCAATCACCAGTAGTCAAGAGATCACATGTCATAGTGTACTGGGAAAGTCTACAGTCAAGAACCTCTCCAAATTACTGGGGGAAAATGATGCTAGTTTGAGGACTAAAGTGCACCTGATTCGGACCATGGTCTTTTCAACCACTTGGTATACATAGTAGAGCAGAATAAAGAAATGTTTGTTGTATTGTGGTTTTCTTTTTGTTTGTTTTCATTTATCTTATGTAAACCTAATGGATGTCAAAGCTTCTTCTGGCATACTTTGAACATATAGCTAGGAGACTATTCCTTGGAGGAAGACATCATGCTTGGAAATGTGGAGGGACATTGAAGAAGAACTATATGAAATAATTATAATATTTTAATTTTACCTTATGATTTTTTTATTCTATTTTAAAGACTTCTCAGAAGAATTCTCTGAGAAGAATGGGAATCCCAAAATATTTAATTGTGCTAATGCAAAACCTATACTTGGACCAAGAGGCAGTAGTCAGAACAGAGCAGGGTAACACTGCATGGTTCAAAACTGGGAAGGGTGTACGCCAGGGATGCATCCTGTCTCCATACCTTTTCAACATGTATGCAGAGCAGATTATCCGAGAGGCTGGGCTCTATGAGGA
>NW_006399859.1:1072250-1090624 GCF_000299155.1 Elephantulus edwardii
ATTCTTCCTGGAGAGGGTTAAACCGAGCTGCTCTTTGGAGGCAAGGATTCTGAGACTTCGCCGGACATACTTTGGTCATGTTGTAAGGAGAGACCAGTCCTTGGAGAGGGCCATCATGCTTGGGAGGGTGGAGGGACAGCGCAGGAGGGGAAGGCCCTCTAGGAGATGGATTGATTCAGTGACTGGGGCAATCGGGATGAGTGTGTCAGAGACAGTGCGATTGGCACAGGACAGAGCAGAGTTTAGAGCTGTTGTACATAGGGTCGCTATGAGTCCCAAATGACTGGACGGCACATAACAACAACAACAACATTCTAAAGTCAATTTTACAACTCCAGTGGGAGTCCTGTTGCTGCCACATTTTGGTTGCACATGCTCAGTTTCATTGCTTTCATCTTTGGAAATAAAGAGCTTGTCCCACATAAAGCTTTTGGTTCAGAGAGACATTAATTTTTCAGGTTAGCTGGGGTAAGACAAATTTGAGGTTACAAGGGAGACTTAGACCCCTAAAAAACAGTCCAGTTTAGTAGAAGCAGTCTGGCTTAATGAGCCAGATAAAAGCACTGACTGTTATTGAATTTTACTTTAAAAAAAAGAACAGACAGACAGACCAAAGGTTCTAACACATGGAGTCCTAGTTTTACACTCCTAAAAATTAGAAACAGAGAAAAGAAAGGAACTTCTGTGCTAGCAAGAACAAGTTACTTTAAGGATAATCGATTAATTCCATTTTTATCTCTGCTTATTTGATTTTATCAAGGGCCCAAAAGTAAGCATTTGTGTCATTTTACCTTTTTCATCTCCTTCAAATTACTTGAGATCAGTACTGTATCATAATTGTCATTATCTCACCACAGTACATAGATTGACTGTTGTTATTAGGTGTCTTCAATTCAGCTCCAACCCAGTGACCATGTGTACAACAGAACAAAATTCTTCCTGATTATGTGCCATCCTTATAATCTCTGCTGTGCCCAATATTGTAGTACATAAATATACCTCATCCTTTCCTTGACTAGACACATTACGTTTCTAAGCATAATATTCCCCACTCACCCAAGGACTTAGCATATCCAAAGTATATGAGATTATTATCACTATCCTTGCTTCTAAAGAGTTCTTTGAAGGTACTTCTTCCAAACAGATTTATTTGTTCCTTTGATATTTTGTGGTATAGTTAATATTCTTTGCCAATACAAAAACTCAAAAGAATCTCTTCTTCTGACTTCTTAGTCATTGTCAGCATTCATCTACTTTCAGGTTCTCAAGAGGTAGGCTCGAGGAGGAAGAATTCAAGTCAAAGATGTGATATTTCCCTGACAAAGCTTCTACTAAAAACCTTATTTTCAACTCTGGTTAAAATGGAGGAGGCTAAAATGGAGTTAAATGGAGGAACTTCACTGACTTTATAATTTTTCCTTTTTTAAATATTTTTTAAATTTTTCACTTTTAAAGTATGGACAATAGGATTCTATTTAACATTGTAGGGCCTGGAGCTATCTCAGAACTATCTCAGAACCAAGAAAATATTATGGGAGAGGCAAACATAAATTGAGACCAGAGGATTTCCTTGGATTGTAGAAAGAGGATAATAATGCTCTAAATTCTTGAATTTGACAGCTTGTAGAAACTGCAACTGGCATGGGGACGATGGTCTCTGACCTCTTCTAAACTCCACAAGGGAAAAGAGTCTTCATTTTTAGCAATAGCACAAACAGATTCCTAGGAGGTTGGAGATGTTCCTATCTTCTTGCATATTCATTTACCAATTTTCACCCATTATCCCTCCCAGGTCTCTCTCTACTGGGATACAGGGTTTGCTAATCTATCACAATAGCCACAGAGAACTCACAGATTATTCTTATGATTATTAAGATTACGACATAATAGGAACACTAAAAAGTTAAGAATTAGGATGAAATGGTCAAAATACAATTCTTCAGTCAGGAAAGATTTTCAGGCTTATTTATTTGCCTTCTGACCGTTATCCTTGAAAGGCTCTGCCTGGTTACACAGACAGAACCTGTTTCACTACATTTCACCAGTTTTAGGGTTTTCCCAGCTCTGCAGACCCGTGGCTTTGGTTCTATGAAGCAGTGGTCTCACGTAGGCCTCTGATACCTGCCCCATCTGCTGAACCTGCTTTTGCTGTTACTGTTGCTCGTCTTTCTCTGTCTACCTAGTGCAGAAATCTCTAACCTCAAAGGATGTTGTACACTATCTCCTTCTTTCTTGATAATCGCAAAATTCTTATTTTCTACCTCTGAACATGCTCAATTTAAGCTTCACAAGGTGGCACATGTGAACTACCTTCTTATTACTAGTATGCATGATTTATCTACATGTTCCCACCCAAAATGTGTTCTTTATCTTAACAGTCATGGGACAAAAACACCGAAGTGTGTTATTTATCTCATTCATGTTATTAGCATAGTCCTACACTGCCAAGTGGCAAAAATCCTGGCTAAGGTAATAAGAATGTCATTGTTCTCAATCTACTGCACCACAGTGTTGGTTAAATAAGGAGACACATCAGGGTTAATTCACTATTATAATTTTTTCCTAGTTTCCCACCTAAACAATGTTGTTGATTGACTTCTATTTGAGCACGACTCATAGTGACCCTATGAACAAAAGGCTTGAAGCTTCTCTAGAACCATCGACATTTATCAAAATTCATAGAGTTTCCAGAGGCATGTTGTTTAGGAGGTGGATGTCATTATGGAGGTAAGGCTGCTTTTGTGGCTTCCTGTTGTTGTTATGTGCCATTGAGTCACCTGTGACCCATAACGACTCTATGTTACAGCAGCTTTGAACCATGCCTTGTCCTGAGCCAGTCTCACTAAATCTGACACACCAACTTCCATTGCCCCAGTTATTGTATCAATTCATCTCATCCTGGGTTTTCCTCTCTTGTACTGTCTGTCCACTCTTCCAAGCACCAAGTCCTTCTCCAAGGACCTGTCTCTCCTGGCCACATGCCCAAAGTATGTGAGGTGGAGCTTCAAAATCCTAGCCTCCAAGGAAAGTCTTGGTTTCACTCTCCCCAAGACAGACCTGTTTGTTTTCTTGGCAGTCTATGGTATGTTCAAGACTCTTCTCCAGCCCCACAATTCAAAGGCATTGATTCTTTTTCTGTAATCCTTGGTTATTGTCCAGATCTCTGATGCATAACAAGTAATTGTGAAGACCATGGCCTGGACTGGGGGCTCAGTGGTAAGGAATTGCACTTGTGATGCAAGGGTATGCCATTTGAATCTACCCACTTCTCCATAGAAGAACGATACACAGTCTCCTTCCACCTGATTTATTGCCTCTGAAAACCTGCTGGAGGATTAGCTATGAATCAGTTTCAACCCGACAGTATGCGACACCAAACATGGAGGTAGTGTGTCTCTCAAAGTGCGAATATGCTCAGATGGTAATCAAAGTGTAGAGGTTTGAATCTGCCCAGAGGGAGCTGGAGGGAGGATCTGGTGATCTACTTTCCCAAACATCAGACTTGGCAAGCCGATTCTATTCTGATAAACAGAATTGCCTTGGTTGGAAGCGGTTTCAAGGCATTGAATTTTCTGATAGAGGAGAAGGTGTTGTTAAGAATAAGAAAAAAAGATCTTGTCCAAGGAACATATGACATAATGGATCCCAACCCTTTTGAAAAGAAAAAGAAAATCGTTCACATTCCACTTAATTTCTTTTTTTTTAAATTAAATTTTATTACTTTAATGAACATTTACAGAGATTTTGGGTTTTCATTCATTCATTGTTGCAGTTTTCTCCACCCTCATCCCCAGTTTATTCTTCTTCCCCCCCCATGTCTGTTTTAATTGTCCAATTGCCACAGTGCTTGTCAAAGCCAGTTCTGATTAATCTCCTTTGTCAGTGTGTCCCTTGCCATTTCCTATCACTCCTCCCTGAGAGAGACTTCACCCTGATTCATAAGGAAAAGAGGTTGGCGTATTCTCTTAGCTACTTCCTGCTGAAAAGGGACGCTGTGGGTTTCAGGGTGAACGTCTTCTCTCACTACTCTAAAGGGCCCCTGTCGCAGTAGGAAACACATAGACTATTATGGAGATTGATTTTGGAATTTAGATGCACCGTTATCAATTGTGCTTAGCCGTACATGTTCATATCCTTGAAGATGTATCATGGAAGAGTTGCAGCCTAGAAGATACAAATTTAACAAGTTAAAAGTGCATGAGTCAAAAATTGAAAAGCAATAATATTCTGAGTAGAGGTTCTAATAGTGGCACAAATCAAGTTACAGAAGTAAGGTGGTTCCATTGCCATCCTTACTCTAACTTAATTATTTTTTTTTATTTAAATTTGTTATTAATTTCAGTGGAAAATTTACAGAGGCTTTGGATTTCCATTCATTCATTGTTGTAGATTTGTCCCCTCCCAAGGCTCCCCCCACCACCAGACATTACCCTCTTGGAAAAGTAAAAGATTCTTTCATTATTTTACAAACCCTCCCCCAGGTCCACTCCACCATGTAGCCATCGCTCTAAACTCCTGTCATGACCGAAATACCTAATCACATGTCTCTTTTAAACAGTTTTCTCTCTTCTCTGTTTCAGAGCAGCGTACCATTATTGAACCCATCTTACTCAGTCTCTCCCCAACCCCAAGGACAGTCCCATTCTACAACAGTGGCACCATGCAATATTTGTCCCTTTGTGACTGGGACATTTCACTCAGCATAATGTTCTCCAGTGTCAACCATTTTGAGCAATATTGCATGAATTCCTTGTTTTTTAATGCAGCATAGTATTCCATTGTGCAAATATACCACAGCTTCTCTAGCCATTCGTTTCTTGATGGGCACTTAGGTTGTTTCCAACTCCTTGCTATTGTGAACAAAGCTGCAATAAACATGGGTGTGCATATATCTGCTTGGGTGTCAGTTATGGTCTCTTCTGGGTATATTCCCAGTAGTGGTATTGCAGGGTCAAATGGTATCTCTATTTACAACTTTTTGAGAAAGCGCCATACCGCTTTCCACAGGGGTTGCACCATTTTACACTCCCACCAACAGTGAATAAGGGTTCCAGTTTCTCCACAACCTCGCCAGCATTTATTGCTTGCTGTTCTGTTCCACTTAATTTCTTATATTTTCATCAGGAACCACTGTAGAAGGTTGAGCAGGTTATGGCCAGATCAGGAAATATTGATTCCATTCTTTAAATCTTACCCCAAAGGCTGCAATATCACGTCACAAATAAATGACATCTTTCACAAATTTACATAAAGATATTGTATGGCTAAGGAACCCTGGTGATACAATAATTAAGCCCTGAGTTATGAATGTAAGAGTAAGAGTTGAATCCACCATTCACTCTACAGAAGAAAGATGAGGTTGTTTATTGCCATAGGGATTCTTGACTCCATAGTATAGGGTCACTATGAGTCAGAACTGAATGGGAGATTATCTTATTGCCTTTATCAGTTGAAATGAATGTTTTCTATAGAATGTACCATGGACTGCTAAGAAAACAAACAGGTTTATCCTAGAGAAGGTTAAACCAGGCTGCTCCTTGAAGGCAAGGATTCTGAGGCTTCGTCTGACTTATTTGGGACATGTTGTAAGGAGGGACTGGTCCTTGGAGAGAAACATCATGCTTGGTAGGGTGGAGGGACAGTGCAGGAGGGAAAGACCCTCTATGAGGTGGATTGAGTCAATGACTGGGGTAATTGGGGTAAGGGTGTCAGAGACAGTGAGATTGGTACAGGACAGAGCAGTGTTTAGGGCTGTTGTACGTAGGGTTGCTATGAATCGCAAGTGACTTGATGGCACCTAACAACAAAAACAATTCATATTAGAGAAATAGTTGATATAGTCGTTGATTTAAAGCCAATGTCTTCCTGAGTAGAAGTAGATGATGTTTGCGAGTAAATAGAAGGGTGGTTGATGGTATCCAAAGTGGGTTTGAGGATAGAGCACATACAGTAGGTATAACTCAGAAGTACTGTGGGTTTGCTTCCAGAGATCAGACATCAATACAATGTAATGTACTATCTATGCAGCATGGATACTGAGAAAGTTTATTATTATATGAGAAATATTATTATGTATTATGAGAAAGTTTGAAAAATTGCAAAAAAACTCAACAGCAAAAAAAGTGACACGGTAGCATGAAGTGAGCACATGCTATTGGAAAAAAAAATAGTGCAATAGAATTTCTTGTTAGAAACGTCATAATATTTGATTTGCAAAAAGAATGTAATATCTGCAAAGCACAAGAAAATGAAATACTATAAAATGAGGGTTGCCTGTAGTGTGACTTATGTGAAGAAAAGGAAATTAATGAACAGGTAGGACACACTAGAATGAATCCTTCATCCATAAAATCCCACCATAAGCTAAGGATTTGCCTTTCCATCTGAACCTCACTAAACTGTTTTATCATTTGGAAGGATTTGCTCAAATCAGTAGGGTAAGAAATGATCTCCAAGGAAAAGCTTGTATGATTCTAGCTCTTGATCATACTTTATTAGTGATATTTGTTAACATTTATATAAAAATGAAATAAGCCTTAATTAACAGCCTCATTTCTCATCTTGATATTGTGCACTTTTTTGTTGTTTTGGCTTTTATGTTAGACTATTTTAATTTTTTAAAATTTCAACATGATATTTAAGTGTTTCTCACTCTTGACTATGGATTTAATTCTACCAGGAGGCATCATCTGGTGGTTATCCCCACTGGCACTAATTGCTTAATTAACATTCAAATCCAAGGCTTTAGGAAGGGGTTAGCATTCTTACAAGTTAAGAGGTAGTTAATTGCTGCCAAAACACCTTTGAAGCTTGTCATAGTCTCTCTATAAAGGATTCTTAGGTGATAGGTTTTGCATAAGGGAAAAATTTAAACTGCCACTTAGAAAAAAATAATGCATAAATATAAACTCAGAAAGTAGCCTTTCCTTTTTAAAAAACATTACCCAAGCATGATACTTATAACTCAGTACTAGTTATTCTATCTCCTTAAAATGTTTTTGGACCTTAAAATTATTTCTTTTTATTTTGAAATAATATTTATACCAAATAGGTATCAGAACATTTTATTTGTGAATTTCCAAAAACTTGGTAAATGATGAGACAACTTGATAAGGAAAGACCACAGAATGATTTCTGTAATCTATATTTACGCTATATGTTCTACAAACACACATAATTTCTGGACTCTGTAAAATGGCCTCTCTTGTTTTTGGTTGAGAATCAGAGTAGAATGTTTGATTGTTTTTTATTTAAGCCTCTTGTTTAGTCAGCAGGACATCCCCAAGGGATTATATTTTGGAGGAACTTTCTTCTAAATCATACAGCACTCCTCTGTTAAATTGCTGAGGTAATCTGGATTTGCTGTGACGCTGAACCTTGTGTCATTGGGGTCTCAAATGCCATAATGGCTGCCCGTGGTGGACAGTGTTTGGTGGAGCTCCCAGTTTAAGACAGGTTTGGAAGCAGGAGTGGTATCCACTTCTTAAACCATATGCCTCTGGGAATTCTATGAACTTGGAGAAATGTAAGTTATAGAAAGGCCTCAGGTCTTTTGTTCATAGAGTCACTATGAATCATGTGGAACTTGACACAATCAACAAGAAGAAGTTTGAAATAATTTTTCTAGAAAAATATTATCCATTGCAAATAATTATAGTAGTCATTGTCTCCTATAGATGTAATTAAACTTTTAAAATGATGTATAAAAGTTAATGAATTAAAAAAAAAGAAAAGCAATGGTTTAAGAAATTATTTGCACAAACTCAAATCAGAACACTCCTCCAAAATAAAACCATATATGAGAAAAACATAAAGAAAAACCAAAATCACAATAGATAGATGAATAAAAAGGTGAACAAATACATAATTCATTAAAAAGACATATTACGGAAATTCCAACTCACTATCCTTGAATGAGATCCAACTCATAGTGACTCCCCTGGGTTTCTGAGGCTGTAGAGCATATTGAAAGGAGGCAGCCCGACGTCTCTCCTAGAGTGACTGGTGGATTTGAACTGCTGGAGACCTCGCGGTTTGGGTTAACAGTGCATCTTGCTAAGGACCATGCCACAGAGCTCCAAAAATATTATTCACATTCACAGAAATGTAAACTGGATAACAAGGCAATTTTTAAAATGTACATTAAATTAAATCCATACTATACATTAAAAATGGTACTATTTAAAGCCACAAAATTGTGGTATAATTTTTCTCATCATGATTAGGGGCAGACTAAATTGATATATTTAGACAATGATTTGGCAATATTTATCAGAACAACAAATTATTTGATATATTTTAATTGAATAGCAGAAATTTTGATAAAATAGTACTATGCTGTTACAAATGTTGTTGTTCTAATTTTTCAGAAGAGAAAATTGAGTCAAAGAGAAAGTTAATGGATTTTGGGTCATTTTGTTTGCTGGGGAGTAGGTTCCACAGCATGGAGATGCTTTTTGGTTGTGGTGTGATGTCAAGTAAGAACCTATTCTGCTGACCTGACTGCGGGTTTAAAGAGGTAGTTTAATTGCATGGGAGGAGATTGTCCATCCTTTTCTCATGGTGTCACTGGTGGATTTGAACCACTTATCTTTGTGATTGCAACACATCTCAAGTTTGTCCAATCCACCTTCATTATAATTACTGTGCTTTACTCCATTGCTGCAGCTTCTATGTTAATTCATGTCAGTGAGAGTTTCCTTAATTTTCAGTATTCTTTTGCTTAACTAAATATGAGTCCTTTTCTAGTGACTTAATTTTTAACTCTTCACACCACAAGCAGGGTTTAGCATACAATAGGTGCATAACAAATACATGTCAACTGATAGAATGTCTTTTAGAAAATCAGATGATATCTTAACAGAAATCCTGAGTTCTCAAAGTCTCATTTTCAGTATTTCTACTCCTCTGATTACTTCTTTTCTTTTTTCTGTTTTCCTACCTGTTCTTACCATATGGGCTTTGTTTTTTAGTAAATACACTCATTTGAACCTTGCATGATTGGTAAAGAATTAGTGTCTCTCTATAGTTCACCTTGTAGATCTGTTTATTGTTTGGATGAGATGAAAGTTGAATCAGGGAGGTGAGTTTTGTACCAGGTTCAAAACATGAGTAAGTACCAGAACCTCAGGTGTTCACTGCAGCATTATTTATAATAGAAAAGAAATGGAAATAATCCAAATGTAATTAATAGATGACTGGATTAAAAATATGGTACATACATACAATGAAATATTATGCAGCACAAAAGAATAATGATGGATTCACGAAACACCACATAACATAAACTAGGAAACATTACGCTGAGTGGAATAAATCAGCTATAAAAGGATATATACTATGACTTCATGATTCTAAAAAAGCTGAAGAAACGTTTACACACAGAAGGAATCATTGAGAAAGGTGGGCAGTCTCCTCCCCTGTGACTTAGAGCCACTAAAACCCACTATAGGGTCAACTACGTGTGGATTCCAACTTGACAGACCATAACAATGGCAATTTCTTTAAAGAGGTTTTGTTTGTTTAAGATAGTTTTCAATTTGTTTCCTGAATGACTAACTTTACTCAAGGCTATGTGGGTTGAATGTACACAGAAAAAACAAGTACGATTCACTCATTTGGGAGAAGTATTTATAAACCAAGACACTATTTTGAAAATGAAATTGAAATCTTTCCCTTAAAGCCCGAGGAATAGTTACCATCTGTCACTCTTGGCCCAGGATTCTGTGTTTGAATTATGCTGATGATTTCCTCCATAGACACCAGTCAAAACAATGTTTTCAAGGCAATTGCTCTTTTAATCAGAGTTTTAGTTAACATGGCTGTACTGCACACATTCTATGTATTTTGTAGAGGTCCAAATCTCCTTTTTCTCCAGCATTTGTGATATAAATAAATAGTATTTCTTACAAGCTAGTCTAGCTAGTTCTCTGGAAGTAGGAACAAAACACCTTGTAGTCACTCTTGATTTTTTAAAAGATTTTTCCTTGCATGGCCCACACCAATCCACTAGCAAATCCTTTATTCTCCACTTACCTAATGCATCCCAAATCCAGCCTCCCCCACCTCTACAATTGCACCCTCTCCCAGTTGCCATCCTCTCTGTCACAGACTAGACTAAGAAGAGATTTTTATGAGCTCACGGCTCCCACTCTTACCCCTTTACAGAGTGTCTTAAATTGCAGCCACAAGATACCTTATACAATATAGATGTAACCCCTTCACAAACCTCTCCAGGTATTTATGTTATGCTTAGAATAACTATCAAAGTTCATCCATGGCTCAAAACCAAAATGATAGGAATATGTCAAAGGGACATAGATGTCAAGGAGAAGACCTCCAAATTTTCAAATCTAGGACACACTAAACAACAACAACAAACTAATGCAGTAATAGGTTTCAATCCACAATATAAAATAAGTAACAATGAATTCATATGAATATATGATGATTGCATGAAAAAGTGAATAGAGATTGTGAGATCAATATCTTGGCAGAAGAATTCCAAATTGTATACTCTCTTCAAGTATAACTTCTCATTTTTAAAAGTAGAATGTTGATAGCCTTCATAAAAATTAGAGTTTGAAAAGAAAGAAAAAAAAGAATAACTTTACAAAAGCTCATAAACATGAACTTAGACGGTTAAAATGAACAATCAAATTGATGTCATGTTAATAGCGAGATGAGAGGATTAGATGGATTTTTCATCGCCGTGCACTCTTTTCCCAAGAGCCCATAACTCCAGTCCTAACTATGAAGAACCAAATTCTGTAAGACCAGCTCAGGTCACAAACCATGTAACATCTGAAAAACTGCAGTTATGTAGTCCAAGGAGACAGGGCAACAAAATGGATTGTGGTAATGCCTTGGATAAGATTCCAGATTTGGTTTATTTAGGGTATATTTCTAATAGTGGGATAGCTGGATCAAATGTTACTTCCGTTTCCAGGTGTTTTAGGAAGCTCCTAAGTATTTTTCATAGCGGTTGTACCGTTTTACATTCCTCCCAGCAGTGTATGGGAATTCCAATATCTTTTTTCTCCACATGCTGGGCAGCATTGTTTGTTTGCTGTCATGTAAAATGTTGCTGGAGTGAGAAGATATCTCATAGTTTCAATTTGCCTATGTCTAATAACTCAATAACTGGGTTTTGAATATTTTCTGCATGTGTTGGCTATCTGACTTTCATCTTTGGTGAAGTATCTACTCAGATCTTGTGCCAATTTTGTGATTGGGTTGTTTGCCTTTTTCTTGTTGAGATGCTTAGATATGAGGAGAACAGGAAATGGATAGATCATGATCAGCTCACTAGAATGTTGTTAGTTAGGTGCCATCAAGTTGAGTATGATTCCTAGTGACCCTATGAATCCTCCTGTCCTGTTCTGTGTCACGCGCATTATCTCTGGCACACTTGATTCCATTGCTGCAGTCACAGTATCAATCCATCATATTGAGGATTTTTTTATCTTTTGTTGACCCTTCACCTTTGCAAGCATGATGTCCCCTTCCAAGGAATAGCTCCTCCTAACAATATACCCAAAATATATGAGGCAAAGCTTTGTCATCTTTGCCTCCAAGAAGCCCTCTTGCTGCACTTTTTGCAAGACATATCTGTTTGTTTTGGGGGGAGTTCATGGAATATTTAGTCCCGTTCTCTAACAGCACAACTTAAAGTCATCAATTCGTCTTTTGTCATCCTTATTCATTGTCCAGGTCACAGATAAATAGCAAGTTATTGAAAAGACTATGGCCTGAATCAGGGGCCCTTTAGTTTTCAGGCTGACATTACAGCTCTTTAGTATTTTGGAGAGATTCTTGACAGCAGAATCATCCAATGCAATACATCTCCTGATCTCCTGACTGCGATACCAAGGGTACTGATTGTTGATCCAAGCAAGATGAAATCACTGACAATTTCAAACCTTTCTCCTTCCTCCTTCTATTATGATGGTACCTATTGCTTCACATCATGGCCCAATGGTAAGCATTTTTGTCTTCTTGACATTGAGATGCAATCCATATTGAAAGCTATACATTTAGTCCTTGATATTCCGCAGCAAGCATTTGAAGTTTCATCATCTGAATAACACAGGTTGTTTATAAGTCTCCTTCAGATGTTGATGCCACATTCCTTTTCATAGAGTCCAACATAAGGATAGACTATATGCAAGGAATAAACAATTAGGTCTCTTATGTATTACAATTAACAATTTGAAATAAGACATACATTACAAAGTGTACTCAGGGAAGCAGAGGGAGAAAAATGTGTATCAATGAATCAATGAAAACCCAATCTTTCTATAAACTTTCATTAGTCTTAGTTAAAAAAAAAAGTAATAAAGGCACTGTTAAAACCAATTGTAAAAAGTAGCATGATGAAAGTTATCATGAGTTTAGGAAAATGATCTTTATGTGTATAAAAAAAGGAAATATGAATAAAATCTAAACTTCCACAAGTAATTATTCATTTGGAAGCAAAAGTGGCATCCACTTCCTAAACAACAAGCCTCTGGAAATTCTATGAACTTTGATAAATGTTGATGGTTGTAGAGGGGCTTCAGGCTTTTGTTCGCTATGAGTCGTGCTCAACTCGAAGGCAATCATCAGCAACAATGTATTCATATCGGTCTATTACTGGTTGTTAGTTAGCTGTGACTAAAATGCCGTGTTGCTGTTGGTATTTGGTGCCATCATGTGAGTTTCTACTCATAACAACTCTGAGCATTACAGAAGGAAACATCACCTGGTCCTGAACCACCCTCAGTGCTTCTAGGTTTGAGCCTATTGCTGCAGGCACTGTGTTGATCCATCTCATTTGAGGATCTTTCTCTTTTTATTGACCTTCTACTGTATAAATCATGGTGGTCCAAAATGTACTCCATTAGATTTAAAGCTTTATTATAGAGGAAAGTGAGTGGGGTATAAAATATAAGGAAAATTCTGTAGTTTTTACAAATATTTAAAATCGAAAATTACTCAAACGTAACTATTTTTCTCTAAACCTCTTTAGAGTTTAAAGACATTATACAATCTGATCCCTGACTGTCTCTCTATAGCTTATATTCTATACCCCAACCCACCTTTTCTTGCTTTATATTCATATTACTCCTTATGTTTGTCCAGGCGTTTTCAGACTCCAAACCTGGGCTGTTTCTGTTTCCATTGCTTTGTGTGCCCTTCCTCCAAATATTCACACAGTTCACACCCTCATTACATTTAGGACTCAGTTTAAAAGTCACCCTTGAAGAGACAATTTCTTTGACTAAATAAAAATTGCATCCCCTACATTCCCTATTCTGTCTTATTTTTCTATCCTATCATGTAATCTATTATATTCCTATATGTTCATTTATTTTGTCTTATCATGATCTCTCTCACATAAGTATCACAGAGGTGAGGGCTCGTTTGCTTTGCTTATTGCTGTATTTCCTATTCGTACAGAAATTCCTAGAGAGCTCCTGAGGCATCTGCTGCATAACCTAAAGCCTGAACCTCACTGGCAGTTCTAACTCGCCATCCATTCTTTGGGAGAAAGATGGGCAAACTTGTCTCATGTGATTTACAGCCTCAGAAACCCACTGGAGGGTCAGTTATGAGTAGGTTCTGACCGGATAGCAATGGGGAAGAGAGAGACAGGGAGAGAGAGAGAGGCAGAGAGAGAGAAGTGTCTGGCACACACTAGTTGTTCAATACAATTTTATGAATAAGTGACTAAATTTGTTAAGATAAAAGTTACTTAAGAATATTTTCAAAAGCTAGATGCTTTCAATAAGAAATCTCAACTCCTACGGTCCTCTGTCTCTTCTGAGTACTTTCTATATTTGTTATTTCATTTGATCTTGTGCTTCATGGTTTCTACAGATATATAAGGAAACTGGATAAGTTGATCACAGAACATGCATATTGGTTCTCCAGATTTCCACAAAGGTGAGTTTTGTCAGTCTCTGACCACACATTAATTAGAGAAGAAAATTATTTGTCCAACGGACCTCTCCAAACTACTGAGGAGTGAAGATGTAAGTTTAAAGACTAAGGTGTGCCTGCTTCAGGACATCATCTTCTATACCTCCTGCTAGGTATCTGACAGCTTGGTAATGAATAAGCATGACAGAAGAATTGATGCCTTTGGACTGTGGTGCTGGAAAAGAGCACTGGGTATCCCATGGACCTCCAATGAAGCAAACAAACATGTCTTGGGGAATATACAGCCGACGTGCTCCATGGAGGCAAGGAATGATGAAGCTTCATCTCACAACCTTTAGGCACGTTGCTAGAAGGTACTATTCCCTGGAAATGGGCATCATGCTTGGAAAGGTCAGCGAAAGAGAGAAAGCCCCTCAAGGACATGAACTGACACAGTGGCTGTGGAATGGACTCAAGAATGTCAGAGATAATGGGGTTGGCACGTGATAGGACAAGGTGCAAATCTATCGTTCATAGTATTGCTGTAAGTCATATTCGACTCAAGGATGCCCAACAATAACAAGAATAGCAGCAGCAATGACAACAACAACAACAAAAGAAACCTTGGTTTCACAAAGAGATAAAATTTTTAGAGGCCCAAACCCCTTCCAATTTAGTTCTTGAGACTGGGATAGAATCTTCAGAAGGACTAAGACTTGTAAACACAATCCTTCATTATTATGAGACTCTAAAACTCTGGGGTAGAGTAGCCATGAATTTACTCATTTGCCAGACATTGCCAAACGTCCACTGGGGCCAGGCCTTTTGCAGAGTGTTATAAAAACAAAAAGGAAAATCATGGTACAGCTGGGCCTTCCAAAAAGTTGCAATCTATTTGAGATAGAAATTACAAGTGAAAATACTAGAAGTGACAAGGAAAAAGGATCTGGGAAGTCAAAAAGGAAGCTTTTGGGAGCCAGATAGTAAGATCTGGGGGTTAGATGTTGAGCCACTTGCAAAGAGGAGATACCAGAAGTACAAGGACAGGGTGATAAGCAAACTAAAAAATACTTATAAGGAATACACACACACACATACAGAGAGTGAGCGAGTCTCTCTCTCTCTCTCTCTCTCTCTGTGTGTATGTGTTTTACATTTATGGCCATTTTGTCTTATTCTCTTGTGCACTCTAGTTTCTGACTGTTTTGAGAAGGGAGAAAAGCTGCTTATTATCACAATGAGAAGAATAATAATGATAATGAATTCTATTTCTGTTAAAATGGTTACAAAAAGAAAGGCAACCTTGAGCAATATTTCTGTTTAAATTGAAGTTTTTTCTAACCTTTAAGAAAATAGAGTTCTCCCCCATCTCTCCCCACCCCGCCACTTCAGTGTATGGGAAAGAACAAAGGTGCAACCTTCATATGTGAATTCTACATTTTACATGAAACATTCTCTTACTCATACCAATCCACAATTGGTGGCACATTTTTCAAAATAATAGTCACTGCTGCTAATTCCAGTGTTCCTTCAGTCTTCAAGCCTATTTCCTTCCACCACTAGAGTGCACCAAAATATTTACTACCAGCAGGCAGAGCCCAATGACTAGGGTTTAGTTATAGAATCTCATGCTTTTTCTCTCTATTTGACAATTCTATCACATAATCATCTTCATGTCTGTGAGAGCTTAGGCACAACCCAGGACCCCAAGCCCAGAGAAATAAAAATAAATCCAGTTGTTGGAACCAAGCAAGGATTATGACTTCATTCAGTGGCTGAAGTGGTAAAGGAGTGCTCTTGCTCTTTTTGGTGTGTGTATTTTGAATTATAAGTTTGTACTGGAAGTGAAAGAGGGAGTCTGTTTGGCAAGCATAGTTGAACAGCTTGAAATACACATAATCCTGGTAGGAAATTTGGCAGAACTCTTTTCAACATATCAGTGAGCCAAGGGTGTTCGGCAAATTCCTAGAATACTCTTGAGAAAACACAATTTTACAAAAAGAGACCGCTCTCTGTATATTTTCTTCATTGTGCATCCAACAAGCTTCAGATGAACCCCTACTATGTGCTTGATACTGGAAGAGTTGGAAATTAGAGCATAGCTTGTACAGAGCGTGGCCTACATGACTGGTGTTCTGCTCAAAATTTGCAAAATATTCTGCTTCCCAAAGAATTTCCCCAGTAATAATCCCATCTATAATATGTGCCTTCACTTTACATTTTATCAGTATAGGTTAACTTAGTATACTTTTTCCTTGAAATATGCTATTCAAGAAAGAAAACCTGTAGATTAGTAGCACTTGAGGACTTGAGACTGTGAGTCACCATTTAAATTGTGATTATTGGTGTTTTTCTCTAATAAAGAGAAGAAGAGTGGAGATAGTAAAAGATGCATAAATGCATTCACCCTATTGCATCAGCCTTCTGTTAAACCAAAGATAAAATGAATAATAACATCAGGGAGGTATGCACATCTTCAAAAAGTTAGGCACATAAGAACAAAAGAGCAGTGTTTGCAAAAGGATAAAGCTTAGAAGGGAGGGAAGCATAGGAAAGAAGGATGAACAGGAAACACACAAAGCGGAAGTGGGAAGAGGTCTGTTACATTGTGGGTATAATAGTCAATGCCATGAAACAAAAATGTATATGTATCATTGAATGTAAACCAACTTATTCTGTAAACCTTCAATCAAATACAAGAAAAAGGTTTTTAAATTGAGGGGTTGATAATGTTAAGGTAGTTGCTATCATCATTTTAGCCATCTGAGTTAGATTGTGAAATAGCTTATCCAAGGTTACATAGTAAATGGTAAAGCCATTGAATGTCTCAAAGATATGTTGTTATGTGCCCTCAGGTTGGAACCTACCCATAGCTGACACTCCAGTGGGTTTTCAGAGGCTGTAAATCATAAAGCAAGAGATTACACAATCTTTTCCCGTGGAGCACTGGCGGGTTCAAACTTTCTGCCTTTGGTTTGACAGCACAACTCCTTACTTATTAGGACACCAGGGCTCCCTTTAAAAGTTTATGAAAGGTAGGGTATAAAATCTAAAATTTAACTCTTTTATTTCTACCACCAACCCCAAAAAGTCATCACATACAGATAAACTTCAAAGCATATATTCTATTCTCTCCCTGGGCACCCCATCTTCCTTATTTCAGTTAATGGTACCACAATCTACACAGTATTTAAGTCAGTGCATTGAGAGGTGTGCCTAGTTACTACCAGTTTCTCACTTGCACACATTCTCATACCCAAAACACCTTCAAGGCCTATTAGTTTCATACCCAAAATACATTCCAAATCTGCTCACTATCTCCAATTTATTCTGTCATCATTACTCACTAAAACACTATTCATATGGTCTCTGTTTTTCCTCACAATTTCCTCCTCCTCATAAAACTTATTCTCTGCACAGAATTTTGATATTGACAAAGACTATTGAATAGAATGTCAGATCAATGAACAAGTATGTTCTAGAAGCTGTACAGCCAAAATATTCCCTAGAATCAAGGAAGGAGAGAGATCACCTCCATCAGACAGGCTATCAGAAGAGACTAGTACCTCAAAAGGCACCTCAACCTTGGTAAAGTAGTGAGTCAGTGGAAAAAAAGATCCTCAACAAGATAAATTGGGAAAAGAAACTACAACAATGGGCTAAAATGTAGGAAGAATATGAGGATAGAGAACTATACAGTGCATTTTGTTCTCTTCTATTTGTTCACTATAAAACAGAGCAAATTCAACTAAAACAACTAAAAGTCAAAATATGGTAAAATAAAAATATAACAGTCAAAGACCAACCAAAAAAACGGAAGTAGTTGTGTTATTAAGAGAAAAAAGATGAGTATTAGGGGAAAAAATCGCATAAAACAATTCACTATGTTTTATAATTAAAGTATAAAACGTGTAATCAAAGCAAAACATGAAGAAAAAATATATAACAAATAAGCTTCTATAATAAACAATAGTAGAAGACTAGGAACAGAAGCTATTTCTTATAATTGATAAGAGCTGTTTTCAATAACTTCAGGAAACAATGCAATGTTGGAAGCTTTCTTTTTAAATTCAAAACAAGAATAATAACTATCTAACCAATATGGTAACAATAAAAACGAAAGTATTAAAATATGGAAAAAATATTTATCAGTACTTACAATTAATATGAATATTCATAAGGTAAGTTAAAAGGTTTATGTACTTATAAGAATTTATGTGCATTTAGAAATATTAAAGAGTTTGCTTACCAGGTTATCATATAAAGATCAATTTAACTTTTATACAAAGCTCGGATAAAGTTTCTTAGAGCTAGTGTTAATGTGATTTGACCTATTAAAATGTCATCTTTTTCCTTTTTACATGTTGTCGTTGTTATGTGCCGTCCTTTCCGACTCATAGCGACCCTATGCACAACAGCCCTAAACCCTGCTCTATCCTGCGCCAACCGCACCGCCTCTGACACACCCATCC
>NW_006399859.1:1098659-1103630 GCF_000299155.1 Elephantulus edwardii
CATTCATTCATTGTTGCACATTTGTCCCCTCCCAAGGCTTTCCACCCCCAGAACACTACCCTCTTGGAAAAGTAAAAGAAAAATTCCTTCATTGTTTTACAAACCCTCCCTGAGGTCCACTCCACCATGCAGCCATCGTTCTAGACTCCTGTCATGACAGAAATACCTAATCACGTATCTCTTCCAGACAGTTCTCTCCCTCCTCTGTTTCAGTGCAGTATACATTATTGAACCCATCTTACTCAGTCTCTCCCCAACCCCAACGTCAGTCCTCTTTTACAATAGTGGCACCATGCAATATTTGCCCTTTTGTGACTGTGATATTTCACTCAGCATAATGTTCTCCAGAGTCAACCATTTTGAATAATATTGCATTAGTTCCTTGTTTTTCAATGCAGCATAGTATTCCATTGTGTGAATATACCACATCTTCTTTAACCATTCATTTGTTGATGGGCATCTGGGTTGTTTCCAACTCCTTGCTATTATGAACAAAGCTGCAATAAACATGGGTGTGCATATATCTGCTTGGATGTCAGTTATGGTCTCTTCGGGGTATATTCCCAGTAATGGATCTGCTGGGTCAAATGGTATCTCTATTTGCAACTTTTTGAGAAAGTGCCATACTGCTCTCCATAGGGGTTGCACCATTTTACACTCCCACCAACAGTGAATAAGGGTTCCATTTTCTCCACAACCTTGCCAGCATTTGTTGCTTGCTGTTCTCTTATATTTTGCTAATTTGACTGGGGCGAGATGAAATTGATGTACGTTCCTTTGTGTGTTTTCTGTGCATAAATTAATCCTTACCACAGGTCTTTGTGGTTGGTATTATTAACCCCATTTCACTGAGTAGGTAAAGAGCTCAAAGAGGAAAAGAATTTAAGAAGCTGAATATTTTCCTAAAGAGTATTTTTTATTTAGAGCAAGTTTGAAGAGGGGCAAGGTTTTGTCAGATGAAGATGTCGGATTGATAGTATCAAATTCTGAAAGTACTTGGCTAGGGAATGGCATATTATTTCATTCGACTAGATTACAGGTGGGACAGATGAGAACTGTGCCTAAAACAGGCCCCAAAGCAATGTCATTCAATTGTACAGCTCTTTATGTTCTGACTTGTTCCAAGAATATTTTTTAGAACATCTGGAGGGATGGATGAATTGTATATTTTTCAGGTAATTTTCCATGGATGCTAATTCTTTCAAATAGTCTCTTGCTTAGAGAATTTGTTTGGACTAAGATGTTTTAGTAATGACCTGGAGTATAGATAATCTGAATTTCTGACTCACATCAAGCCCATATAATTCCAGTCATCCTAGTATATGGCAAGGATAACAAGCATTTTTGTGGATCCTATACTTCTACTGGTACATCTGGTTGACGTAGTGGTCGTCCTGCTCTGAAGAGATCTTGCTCAAAGAAACCCCTGAGGGTTGAATCCACGTTTTTCTTGGGGAAAAGTTTTGGCTTCACGCCAGTATAGAAATAAATGGGTAGCCAAGTCTTACCATTCTAGTCTATTAAATATGACTGGACAATTTCCAAAGCAGATGTTAATAATCATTCACCAGAGTCATAAAAGAATTCAACTTCCTGGTGATACCTCTGAGGTAAATTACTTACAAAATGTACTTCCGTGGCACTGGATGATTTGAGCATATTTATCAGAAAGTTAAAGGCAAACCAATTAAATGTTAGGAGACATGTGCTGTAAAGAAAGGTTTTGGTTTTGAGTCTTAAGATATTTTTTCTGAAAATAATTGGTGTGGGACCAACTGCTTTCTAAGGTAATCCTTAGTACGCAGCTGCATAATTATGCTATTGTCATAGAGAAAAAAGACTTATCTTTCTACTGTTGCTGGCAGGAAGCTATGCATCTACTTAACACAGAAAAATCAAGTCACTAATATGATGTTAAAAAGTAAAATGCTGAACACACTCCCATAGTTTTTGTATTGTTTAAAATAGTAATCTAAGTTTCCTGGTTCTTTGTGGTATTATTAGGGTGCATCATCTATAAATTGAGTTAATGGCAACATTATATGAGCAGGCCCATGACTAAAATATCAAAGGGATTGGTCCATATGAGTCTATGAAATAGAATAAAACATTAATAATAAAAGAGAATAATATTTTTAAACTTTATGTTCAGCTATATCCATAGAATAATGTAGATAGAGATTAAATGCAATGACTAATTTGATCATAATGTTGAGAACTCTACCAAGTGAAACAATTTATTTTAAAAGATATGAATGAGTTTGGTGAATTTGGTTGAATAACCCACACTCTCTGAGTTGTTGTTTGGTATCTAAATACTGTAATATATGTGCTGAGCAAATAATCTGCATAGTTGGACCATGTAAAGGCACAAAATTAGAACTGGACAAATGTTCATTAACAACATTTCATATGAAGATGATAAAATCTTGCTTGTAGAAAAAAGATACTTGCAGCACTTGCAAAAATAAAAAAATTACAGCCTCCAACATAAAGAAAACAAAAGTCTTCTTAACCAGGAAAGTTGCCATGGGTTTAATTTGACTTGGATCCACAGTTAACACCCACGGAAGCAGAAGCCAAGACTTTCTAAATTGAGCAAATCTACTGCATATATACATTTGTAAATGCTACAGAGCAGGCATGCCATTTTGAGTACTAAATCACACCTGGTTCTAACCACGTTGTTTTAATTCTTCATGCGTATGTGAAAGTTAGACAGTGCATAAAGAGGACCAAAGAGGAATCGATGCCAATGAAATATACTGAAAGGGAATATAAAATAGACTGCCAAAAGAACAAACATAAACATCTTAGAAAAAGTTTAACCAGAGTACTCCTTAGAGGCAAGGATGGTAAGATTTCAACTCCTATTAACTCCATAATCAATACTTGGCACCAGCAACCAGGAAATTAAAAGACGTAATGCAATGGGTCAGTCGGCTGTTAGGGACCTATCCAAAGTACTGAAGAGCAATGGTGTCCCTCTGGAGACCAAGATGTGTCTGATACAGGCCATAGTCTTTGCAATCACTTGTTATGCATCAAAGAGTTGGACAATGACTAGGGAGGATAGAAGGATAATTGATGTCTTTGAGCTGTGGTACTGGAGAATAGTATTGCGTGTACCAAGTACTGCTAAGAAAACCCTCCTGGAGTGGGTTAAACTGGGCTGCTCCTTGGAGGCAAGGATTCTGAGGCTCCGTCTAACATACTCTGGACACGTTGTAAGGTGGGACGAGTCATCATCATGCTTGGGAGGGTGGAGGGATGGTGCAGGAGGGAAAGACCCTCTATGAGGTGGATTGATTCAGTGACTGGGGTAATCGGAGTGGGTGTGTCAGAGACAGTGCTATTGGCACAGGACAGAGCAGGGTTTAGGGATCTAGTAAATACACAGAGTCACTATGAGTTGCAAGCAACTCGACGGCACATAACAACAACATATATATAATTGAGACATATAATCAAGTGATACCAATCACTGGAGAAGACATTATGCTTGGTAAAGAAGAGGTTTAGCACAAAAGAGGGAGGCAATCAACTAGTTGAACTGGAACAGTGGTTCCAACAATGGGTTTAAGCTCAGCAGAGATTATGAGGATGATGCAGGATTTAATTCTACTAGAGGCAACACAATGGTTCCCAGCAACAACTGAGGACTGAATAATCTTTTACTTTCTCTCACACTTGCCATATAGCCTTTAGCAATATTCAACTTATTATTCTCTTTATGATGCTTTGCCTATGGTGTAGCTTCAAAAATCAGTGACTGTATGTTGATTCCAACTCTTGATAGCAAAGTGTTCATGTTTCTGTCTAATAGTTCATTTTTCAAAAGAATATCTCTAGGTCTTTTTTCCAAGGTATTTCTAGAAGAACTCAAATCTCAAGTATTTTAGTTAGCGTAAGTGATTTAACATTTGTACCACTCAGGGACTCTTGAAGTAGCATAACAAAATAATTAACAGTATTATTTCTGCAGATACATGATCTGTGTTTGATCCTGGGTCTGCGATTTCCCAACTGTGATATAAGGAAAACTACTTAAATTCACTAAATTCCAGTTTTATACTTGGTGGTGCTTGTTACATACAGTTGAATTGCCTGCAACTCCCAGCAACCCTATGTTAGTTCTGAACCATTCTCCAACGTAAGGCAGTCTCACTGTCTCCGACACACCTATCCTTGTTATCTCAGTTAATGTGTTAATCAACCCATCTCATCCTGGGTCTTCCTCTCCTGCACTGCCCCTCTACCATTCCAAACATGATATCCTTTGCCAAGGACTGGCCCCTCCTGGTAACATGCCCAAAGTATAAGTCATGAAACTTCAAAATCCTTTCCTCAAACGAGCAAACTGGCTTCACCCTTTCTTGGACAGACCTGTTTGTTCTTTTTGGAAGTCCATGGTATGTATGTCTGATACTCTTCTCCAGCACCACAGCTCAAAGACATCAATTCTGTCCTCCTTAGCCAATTGTCCAGCTTTCTGATGTTAGCAAGTCCATGGCCTGGATCAGGCACCTCTTAGTCTCTAAATTGACATGGTGGTTCTTTAGCACTTTGGAGAGGTCCCTGACAGCAGAGTTTCCCAAAGGAATTTGTGTGGGGTTTTTTTGCTTTTTCTTTTTTTTTAATTTCCTGATTGCTGATGCAAAGGGTATTAGTTGCAGAATCAAGTAAACTGAAATTGTTAACAATCTCAATCTCTTCTCCATCTTCTCCAATTGGAACAACAGTGAGAATCTTTGTTTTCTTGATATTCATCTTCAAACTATATTGGATACTGAAGTCCTTGATCTTTTGCAGCAAATACTTCAGGTCTTCCTTAGTTTAGGCAAGCAAGATTGTGTCATCTGCATATCACAGGTAGTTGGTGGGTCTTCCTCCAATCCTGAAATCCTGATGCCATATTCCTCTTCACACAATCTAGCCTCCTGAATAACCAGATTTAAAAAGGTATATATA
>NW_006399859.1:1103730-1109309 GCF_000299155.1 Elephantulus edwardii
TTCCTGGATCATTTAATATTCTGCCCAGAGCATCCTTGATTACAGCAACTCTAGGTTTGAATCTGTTCTTCAATTCCTTGAGCTTAAGAAATGCTGAGCGAGACTAAAAATCAGAAGGCTATTAAAGTCCTCTTACTGTTACCATTTAAGTTAAAGGGAAAGGTTTTAGATTATAGGATCATTAATTTTGTTAAGAGAAGACCTAATATAAAGGAGAATAATTATACTTCCTAAAGATGGATGTATTCTGTAGGAAGAAAATGAGACTAATACTGTTGCATTTCATTTCCCTGCCTTTCCTTACTCACCAAATAACCAAGCTTTAAAATATTCACATGTTTCATGATCATAAAACTTTTTTTAAAATGTGGGAAGACAGGAAGATTGAGTGAAGTACATGGCTCTGAAATGCATTTGATGCAATTTTGCTTTGATTCTTCCAAACATAAATGTTTCTTCAAGCTTTTAATCATAAAATTATTTTTCAAACATTTTTTATGACTTAGAAAATATTTCCTTCCACATTAGATATTTGCCACAGGCAAGAATTCTCTATGAACTATTTACCAAAGTTTCTTTGAAGTTACATTTTCTATATTAGAGGGTTTAACCAGAACACATTGTTGTATATAGTCATTATTGGGCTTTTCCAAGATATGTATCATTGCCCAAGTAGAGGCTTTAACAAACAGCAGCCAATCTTTTCCATTTAAGCAGTTAGAAGTCCAAATGTTGCGTGCTGTTTCCTAGGGGAAGTCTTTCTGTCTGTGTCACCACCTTTTCAGGGAGCTTCCCAGAGCAGGAACCTGGGTCCAAAGAATGCTTTCTACTTCCGGCTCTTCTTGTTTGGTTGTGCTGAGGTCTCTTTTCCTACTCAGTTCTCTTATCTCTTATGTGATGTTATATGACTAAGGAAAATTCCCCTTAACTCAGTTGAGGGCTATGAGGAAGAGAAGTAAGAGTGTTGTCTTCCAACCTTAATCATCTTAAGGATTAAAATTAGTTTCTAACTGATCAGGAATCATTACATAACTGCCATATCACATCATAATATCTGAAGTACTGAGAACCATAACTCAGTCAAGTACATACTTATTTTGGGGTAATACAATTCAATCTATGACAAGTTTAAATTATTTTCTGTTTAAAAACTTTACCTAATTAGTAAAACTATGGAGCTCTGGTGGCCTAGAGGAAGCTGTGTTGCAGTCCTAAAAGCATGTGGTTCAAATCTACCAGCTGCTTCGTGGGAGCACTATGGCTGCACCCCCTGGTATGATCAATCTGCCTCTGAAAACTTGTTGGAGGGTCAACTAAGAATTGGTTCCCATTCCATGACACACAATCACAACAATTATAAATTGTAAATAACAATGCAATATCTTCATATTCATTAATTTAGTAATCTTTCTTTGCAATCTTGCTATATGAAATACATCTATATTGTTAACATAACTATCAAGAAGGCTTCAAGTTGTTGGAAGTCTTATAACTGGTCAAAATAAACATACTATCATAATATGTTGTGGTTATAACCAAAGTAAAGCCCAGACATGTTATAAAAATATATAGGGGACGCGTCATTGTGATATTGTGGTCAAGCAAGCTTCTTACAAGCTGGCTTGAGATGAATATAAAATGTAGGCTGAGCTAACTTAACAAAGAGAAAGTGGTGCCTGGAAAGAAAAATCCATTAGTTGTTTTGAGTGGAAAGGTGGATGGAAGAAGGGATATGAGAAGGATGATGGAAAAAATGATGCTAGAGATATAGGTAAAATAAAGATTACAGAACTCTTTCTATGTCATGGAAAATCATCCGAAGAGTAAAATTAAAAAAAAAAAAAACAACCCAACCAAAAACAAAAAAAACAACTAGTGGACCCACTGAAAGAGTTTGAGTTGTAGAGTGTCATGATTAGCTACTTATCAGGAAAGATTATTCTGGTAGAATGTGGAAGTCAGGAGAAAGGAAATGAAGCTAATATAGAGACAGGATTAAACCAGTTAAAATGCTACCACAGTAATACACATAAAAAGTAATGTTTCAATACCAGGTCTGGGGAAGGGGCAGCTAGTGCCATGTCTGGCCATGAAAGTGGCAAGAAGCAGTCCCTGAAACAGCCCAAGAAGCAGACCAAGGAAAGGACAAAGAATATAAGGCCTATAAGCAGAAGCAAAAAGAAGAGAAGAAACTCAAGGAGCTAAAAGCAGAGGTCACCTGGACAAGGGTGGACTTTAGAAATATGGCAAAAAAGAAACTGTTCTTTGTAACAATGATGAACGTACTTCTGTTCCTGTTTAAAATACCTGGGTTCTCTGATATAAAATCTGTTGTCACCTGTGGTTAAAATGAAGTTTTGTCTTGGAACGTGTTGTACATTTAACAATTGTTATTGTTATTATGTGCCATGCCATCAAGTCTCTTGAGACGCTTAGCGACCCCATGTACAATAGCTCTGACCTTTGCTCTATCCTGAGCCAGTCTCACTGTTTCCAACGTAGTTATTGTGTCAATCCATCTCATCTGGGGTAAACTTTGTAAAACAATGGAAAAAAAGAAACCTCATGGAGGCTCATCTATTAAGTTTTTCACTCAGCCATTCTGATCTTAGCTGTGCAAAGTAAACGCAATCCAGAATCCCATCAGAATCTGCTTTTCATTCTTGTTATGCCAGAATTCTGTCCCACCTGGAATAAATAAGCTTATTTGAAAGGGAAAAAAAGCAAAATTGCTAATTTTATATATTAGTGAAGTGGAAGCAATCACCTGCCTTGGAATCGCCTGCTTCTTACCTCTGGTGCACAGACAATTGCACAGGTTAGATAGAAAATTGATACAACCTGGTGAATCCTACAATTTGGAGAGGGGAGGAGAATGAGAAGGAGAAGAAAGGATTGCAGCTGATGGTCTCATGTATTCTTAACTGAACCGCTGAGTTGCTTCCTTTTCAGTATCTTTCACTGAGGATAGGAAAGGAAAAACTGATGAGGAAATATGACCGTGCTTTTAGGCACATTTTGAGTTGACTTTCTGTTAACTGGGTGGACAAAGGTTTGTCTTTCATACTTTGGACATGCTGCTAGGACAAGCTATTCCTTGGAAAAGGATATCATGCTTGGAAGGGTGAAAAGTCAGTGAAATAAGGGCAAGCCCCCCATCTATGTGAATGGCCACCAGGACTGCAGAAATAGGCTCAAGTGTATCAGAAATGGTGAAGATGGCATGGACGGCATGGCCTGGACTCAGGTTTATTGTCCACAGGGGTCATTATGAGTGTCATTTCACTTGCTTGCATCTAACAACAGCACCAGCTGGGTTGGAAAGATCCATTGACTGCTAGAAAAAGAATCTAGATTTGATAAGAGATAAGGAATCCTTTCTTTTTGTTTTCTTCCAGAGTCCTCACTATATAGAAAATTGCTAGTCATGGAAGATGGTGGATGCATTTGGGAGAGCCTAGAGAGAAAGGAGAGAAGAGGGCTAGGCTCTGAGGAACACTGATGCTTAAAGGACCGGCTGAGAAAGAGGAGATCGTTAGTGGCAGATGAGAAATTGTAGCATTACGAGTGGACAATGGGAATAGAGAAGAACTATCAGATGTAGCTATCAAGATAGCGTTAATGTCCTCTTCTGGAACATTCTCATTGTAATGGAGCCTTTCTAGTGACATAGTGGTGACAGGACATTCTGACTTCAATAGTAATTTGATTGTAGAGTAAATGAGAGAGGAAAAAATGAACAATAAGTTCAATAAATGCTCAAGAGATGAGAATCAAGAGATGCTCAAGAAAGAATCAGTACAGTCGCTTGGGTATGTAGAAGCTTTTACTATCAAGGGAGTTTAAATGCTAACAGAAAACAGCAAAAAAAAAAAAAGGGAGAGAGGAGAGACAATTAGAAGGAAAACGCATTTTAGGAATTGAGAAAGTTACAAAATCTTGAGTACATTTAGAAGAACTAGCCTTATAAGAATGGAGTAAGCCACTGGGAGGACAAAAACAGGTGAGAATGGGCTGGAGCAAGAGATGTTTTCAGAAATATCTGGAAAAATTCAGGGATGAGATTGAAGGAAACTGGGAGTTTCTATATTTGTTGTGAAGTGTGAAGGCATAATCTATATTAAGGTGGATGGAGAAAGTAAGGGAAAGAGAGAAGCTGGAGACTGAAATGGATTTAATAGATACTAAGGAGTGCCAGTGGGCTCGAGCTTCTCTCATATTGTGGGGAGAGCATAGGAGAGGGAAAGAGATCTGTTGTTCACAGAATTGCTGTGAGTCATAGAGATAGCTCTGTTGGCCTAGTGGATAGAAAGTGATGCTACACAGCCAAAGGTGGATGATTTTAACATGTGGCACTCGGGCCTGGTTTTAATTGGTTTTGGTCAAACATTCTTCTAAGTGGTACAACACCGGTCTGTCAATGTGCTGTACTGAGGTAACTTGTGGTTGCTGTTATGCTAAACACTGTGACAATGATATGTCAAATGTGATAATGTTTACCCATAGTGGACAGTGTTTGGAGGAGTTCCCAGATTAAAACAGGCTTGGAAGCAGGAGTAGCATCTGCTTCAGAAATAGCCTACTGCATTGAAACAGATGAGGGAGAAAACAGTTTAAAAGTGATGTATGATACGGTATTATGGTTATCACAAGAGTCCAGAATTAAGGTTGCATAATGGAGTGTACTCAGGGCCGGGGGGGAGGTGGCGGTGTGTGTGTGGGGGGGAAGTGGGGAAGGGCGGCGGAGGTGGAGGGTTGTATACCAATGAAGGAATTTTCTTTTACTTTCCAAAGAGAGGAGCTAACTGCGGGGCAGGGGTGGGCAGGGAAAAAAGTGCAAAAATGAATGAATGGAAATCCAAAATCTCCGTAAATGTTCATTAAAATTAATAAAGTAAAATAAAAAAAAAGAAACCGCTTGCCTCTGGAAACTCTATGAATTTGAGGAAACGATGAAAGATATAATGTCCCAATGTGTCATCTACGACTCAACAGCACTTAACAACAACAAGGTACACCTGATCTGAGCAATGATATTTTCAATTGTTCCTATGCACTTCAAAGTTTGACAGTGAGTAATGAAGACCAAAGAAGAATCTGTGCCTTTGAATGTGCTGCAAAGAATATTATATATACTATGAACTGCCAAAAGAACAAACAAATCTATTTGGAAGGTAGTGCAACTCCAGTGTTCTTCAGAAGTAAGAATGGTGAAACTTTGTCTCACATACTTTGGGCATATGTTCAGGATGATTCAGTCTTGAATTTAATAACGTCATGCCAATAACTCAATATTTGTTGAGTACCTAGCTAATTCCAGGCAGAGTGTTAGGGCCGGAAGATAGTAGAGATGAGCTATAGGTTTAAACCTTTACAATCTCTGAAATAGGTACTATACAGCCTCAGAGCCAATCATACATGAACATTAAGAAAATAGCAAATATCAGGTACAAGACAGGAACAGATTCAAAATTATCAAAATTTGCAAAGACTCATTCAATTAAGCATTACTAAGAGTTCATCATGTGATTTACATTCTTTTTTTAAAGTTTGAGCATATTTATTTTTATTTTTATTTT
>NW_006399859.1:1115961-1127056 GCF_000299155.1 Elephantulus edwardii
TATATATACCTTTTTAATCTATATCTTTTTAATACATATGCTCTGAAGAAACTTGCAAAAAAAATCAATGCCCCAGGAAGTTCTTTGTCAATGCACTGTTCTAGTAATTTTTTTATAATCTCCAATAGATTTTTTCTTGGATGTGATATTGTTCAATAATTTTCACACCGTGCCAGATCACCACTTTTGGAACATGGATCTCTTGCAGTCAGTTGGCCAGGTAGTTGCCCCCCAGATTTCTTGGCACAGTCTGGTGAGCACTTTCAGGGCTGCACCTGTTAGTTGAAATATGTCAATTGGTATTCCACCGAATCCTGGGGCCTTCATATTTGCTAATTTCTTCAGAGCAGCTTCAACTTCTTCCTTCATCACCATTGCTTTTTGAACATAAGTTGTTTCACGGAATTCTTTTGTCAGTCAGTTTCTGGTATAGGGATTCAGTGTACTAATTCTACCTTCTTTAGATGCATGCTGACCATTCAGTATTCTGCCCATAGCATCCTTGAGGATTACCACTCGAGGCTTGAATTTGTCCTTCAGTTCCTTCAGTTTAAGAAATGGCACTGAGTTCATCCCTTTTGATTTTCTGACTCCGCTTTTAACAGATTTCATTATAATACTTTGCTTTGTCTCCTTGAGTTGCTTTTTGAAATCATCTGTGAAGCTCCTTAACCTCCCAATTTTTTCCCTTTGCTTTGGCTTCTCAGCATTCTAGAGCAATATTCAGAGTCTTCTCCAACATCTATCTTGGTTTTCTCTTCCTCCTCTGTCTTTGTAATGAACTTTTATATTCTTCATGGATATTCTTGATATCCTCCCGCAACCTGTCCAGTCTCCGTCATTAGTGTTCAAGGCCATAAACCTGCTTCTGAGATGTTTTATAAATCAGGTTGGATAAACTCAAGGTCAAATTTTTGTCCTCGTGGATTTGTTCTCATTTTCTTCAGCCTCAATTTGAACTTGCATATCTGCTGTTTGTTCCATAATCAACACCTGGCCTCGTTTTCACAGTTGATGCTGAACTTCTCCAATGATTCTTTCCACAGATATAATCAATCTGACTCCTGTGTAGACCATCAGGCAAGGTCCATGTGTACAGTTGTCATTTGTGTTTCATATTAAAGGTATTTGTAATGAATAAATCACTGATTCTACAAATTCTTTCCTTTAATGATTTATTAGGATGATTTCATAAGATAGTTCGCTGAGAGGGTTTAGAACAGAGCCTGGGACAAAATAAGCATTCAATTAATATGAGCTAAATGAATGAGTGAATAAACAAATTACTGACATATTTAATTTTTGTCTTTATTCTTAAGATTTATTATCTTCAATAACACTTATTTAATTAGTTGTTATATGCCATCAAGTTGGAGCCAACCCATAGCCGCCCCTCCAGTGAGTTTTCAGATGCTGTTAATCACACAGGAGGAGATTGCCCATCCTTCTCCCGTGGAGTAGCTGGTGTATTCGAATAGGAAAAATCAGATCATAAATAATAATGTATCCCTGTACTCTACTGTGGAAGATTTATCAAGAACCTATTATTTTGGCTTTATATTGTTGGAAATGGTTTTAATCATGGCCAAATCAGTGTAACTGAAATAGTTCTGAATTTGTAAAATTTGGGTGTAACAGAATGTTATGAAATGGGAAATATATGGTTTATAGTCCTGGAATGTGAGAAGGAGTGAGTCTTTTAGAAGCCTGTTTTGGAATATTTGTGCCAGGTCTGTGGAGAGAGATGCACACTCAAAGCTGTGCAATTGGCCACCAGCTGTACACGGAGATCAAGTTTTTAGCTGAGCATGACCCGCAGTTTTCTTCCTGGTGCATCACTATTTTATACATTCAAAATGCTCACAGATTTGCTTCACCAGCCATGACTGACCAGGAAATAAGGGAATCAAAAGTGTAGTCTGAACTCTTGGCCTTTTGATGAGGAGCTGAGGACTTACCCATTGTAACACTGGTAGAAGTTTCAAACTTCAAAACTCATAGCTGATCTTCTTTTAGGGCTTGGGAGGCTATAAATTGCATGGAAGGATTATGTCCATGTTACTTATTTCAAGTTACTGGTAGATTCAAACTTCCACAAAGGAACTCTCTTTGAGTTAGCACTGCAGTAGCCTATGGACAAGGTAGCCCAGTAAAAAGTTAGCAAGGACAAATCTGGCATGAAGAGTGATTAAAAGGTCTCCAGCTAATATCATCTGTATGTTGTGTAAAAATATGTTACCAATCATGCCTGACAAATGTGATATGAAACTTTAAATGAAGTTAAACATACATTCTTACAGTCTCCAAGTGAAAGGAACATTCAGAAAAGTCAAAACTAGGTTTAAAAATGTTAGAACTTTTGAACAATGATAAAAAATGTTTGTCTTTCTATTAATAATAAATATGAGAAATAAGGTATTGTGCTGACAATCCAATGTTTTCGTATTCACCAACAGCTCTGTGGGAGAAAGATGGGAAATCTCTTCTTGTGTGATTTACTGCCTCTGAAAACCTACTGGAGGGTCAGCTATGAGTCTGTTCCAAGTTAACAGCCATGAGTTTTATATTCTATGCAAAATTCATTTAGTTGAATGATTAAAACAGTATTTTAACTGTTGGAAAAAATAATAACTAGTATAACTAGAAACTGAAATTTAGAACCTGTATTTTCTTGAGGAGGAAACCTTAGAAATTTCTCCATACTTCAGTTAATTGTTGTCCTTCTATTTTAAACAGGGAGCTCTGGTGGCATAATGGATAGAGAGATGCACTGCTAACCCAAAGCTGGTACCCTCTCTTTTGGTTTAAATCTCCCAGCCACCCTAGTCTCATCCCATTAGATTTACAGTCTCTGAAAATCCCCAGGAGGGTCAATTATGAGTTGTTTGACTTCACCTCAACACTGTTTGTTAATATATTGTTGTTTTTGGTTATGTGCTGTTGAGTCACTTGCAATTCATAGGGACCCTATGTACAATAGTTCTGAACCCTGCCCTATTCTGAGCTAGTCTCACTGACTCTGGCATACCTAATCACATTTCCCCAGTTATGTCAATCCATCTCATCCAGGATGAGATTTCCTGTACTGTCCCTCCACCCTCCCAAACATGATGTCTTCTCCAAGGACTGGTCCTTCCTGGCAGTGTACCCAAAGTATGTGAAATGGAGCTTCAAAATCTTTGCCCCTAAGGAGAAACTTGGTTTCATCGTCTCTAGGAAAGATCTCTTCTCCAGGACCACAACTCAAAGGCATCAACTTGTCACTTGTCATCCTTAGTCATTGTCCAGTTCTCTGATGCATAGCATGAAACTGTGAAAACCGTGGCCTTGATCATGTGCATTTAGTCTCCAGAATAACGTCATTACTCTTCAGCATTCTGGAGAGGTCACTGACAGCAGACTTCCCCAATGCAATTTGTCTTTTTATTTCCTTACTACTGGTGCCAAGAATGTTGATTGTGGAGCCAGACAAGCTGAAATTTGTAACCTCAATCTCTTCTCCATCCATCATGGTACTGCCACTTGGCCCAGTGGTGAGAATCTTTCCCTTCTTGATGTTCATTATCAATCTATATTGAAGACTACAGTCCTTGACCTTCTGCAGCAAATGTTTCAGGTCCTCCTCAGTTTCTGCAAGCAAGGTTGTTGATGAGTCTTCCTCCAATTCTGATGCCACATCTTTTTCATAAAGTCCAACCTCTTGAATGATCTGTTTCACTTATATATTGAAAAGGTAAGGAGATAGGACACATCCCTGACATACTCCTTTCTTAATTTTGAACCATGCTTTATTTCCTTGCTCTTTTCTGACAACTGCCTCCTGGTCCAAGTACAGGTTTCACATGAGCACAACCAAGTGTTTTTGGGATTCCCATTCTTCTCAAGGTTAGGAACAGTTGTGATCTACACAATCAAAAGCTTTGTCTTGCTGGAATACTGTTAATACTTTAGATACCAAATTTACTATAAATGATTCTGAAATACATTTATACTTTAATGATCTTTCATAGTTATAATCTCTGGGAAAATAAATTGACTTCCATAGTCTTGCTTTACTTATATATACAAAGAGAATTCTATATATTTATACTTCATGAATTATAGTAGAGATTGAATTTCAAATCAACATCAAAGTATTTAGTGGGTTGTTGCTAGGTGGATTGAATTTAATTTTAATTTTTTTCCTTATTTATGTTTTCTAACTTTTATACAATAACCTTTTGTAGAAACAATGTTTTGTAACAACATGAAAACAAACATTCTAGTCTCAAGCATTATTTTTATTACTTTATGTTCCTTTTGTAATATATTATTGGGCATTTATACAATGAATAGAGGATGTTTTCTGTAAGCATGGCCTTCAGTGGAACTCTGTGTACTCTTGCAGAGCAGACCATTGGACCCTGCTTTTGAAGGAACAGCAGTTTTCTCTGGCAGTCTCAAAAAGTAGGAAAAGAGGCTCTGACAAGGTAAGCCAAGATTTTTGTTCTCTTTTGCTTATGGATTGGAATAAGAAATGCAATGTACTCAGTGTAGTGTGGGACTGTCAAAATACAGTGCCCTCTGTACTCCTCAAACAGTAAAGGTCATAAAAAGCAAAGGAAGTCTCAGGAACTGTCACAAATCAGAAGAAACTAGAGAAAAATGATGCTGAAATGGAGTGTGGTCTGCTGGACTGGATGCAGGACAAAAACAACAGTAATGGAAAAACTGAGGAAATCCAAATAAAATACAGAATTTAGTTTTGTGCTAATGTTAATCCTGGAAGTAATGCACTAGTGCTGGCTTTTTTAGTTTTTACAAAGGTAATGTGGTAACTAATGCATTTATAATAGGAGAAACTGGATAAAGCAGAATGCTCATCTAACAAACATTCTAACATTCCAATCTCCAGAAACTGTGAATATGTCAGATAACATGGCAAAGGAGAATAAAGGTTGGCATTAAATTACAGTTGCTACTTACTAACTAGGGAACTCTGATGGCTTGATGCTAAGAAGATGAACTGCAATCCCAAAGGCACACAGTTCAAACCTACTAGCTGCTCCAAAGAAGAAAGATGGGCATCATTCTCCCATGTGATTTACTTTCTCTGCAATTCCACTGAAAGGTCAGTTCTGACTCAATGGTGCACAACTGCAACAACAATAACCATTAACTAGTATTAAAGAATTGTGTTATCAATGCAAAGGTATGCAGTTCTAATCCACCAGCTACTCTGTAGAGATGGGCAGTCTCCTTCTATGTGATTTATTGCCTCTGAAAACACATTGGAGGGTCAGTTATGATGAAGTACCAACACAACCACCACTAACTTCATGATAAAGAAATGATCCTGGTATATCTAGGTTGGTACCACATACTCACCACATAATCACTTAGGTTCCTTCCTAAATGAGGAAAAGGGGTGAATGTTTGCATTAAAGTGATGTAGTTGAAGAAATATTTGACTGGTTCTTTCTAGCTTTGAATAATTAAGATTCATTAGCTAAGGAATGGAGGGAAACTTTTAAAGTTAGAAAATAGAAGGAAATGATACTTCCCCTAGAAGTTCCAAAAGGAACATAGTTCTGTCAACACCTTGCTTTGACGCAGTGAGACCGATTTTGGACTCTGTCTTCTAAAACTATATTAATAAGCTTGTGTCGTTTTAACCCTCCACATTTGTGGTAAATTATGACTACATTCATTGAAGACACATACAATGGTTATACAAGAAATCTCTGCACTATTTTTGCAGCTGTTCTATCATTGTAAAAATTATTCAACAGATAACAAGGTTATTAGAAAAGACAGACATTGTAATTTTAAGAAAGCCTGAGTGCATGTGTTTTTGCATGCCTTACAGTGGATTCTGACTCATAAGAACCATACGGGACAGAGCAGAACTGCCTTGTAGCCTTTTTTGGACTGTAATCTTCACAAACACAGAGGTTGCCAGGTTTTTTCTTCCTTGGAGCTGTTATCATAACTATTATGCAACCTAAGAGTTCTTTGATATATTTTTATTGGGCTGAAATATTTTATATCAAACCTGGTGATCTGCTTCCATAAAAAGAAAAGTCAAGAAAACCTTATAAAGAAGTTCTACTTTCTCACATGGTCATTATTTGTTGGAACTAACTTGATGGCACCCACCAAAGACATCATTCAATAGATTCCAACTTAACAAAGCTCTGTACTCAGTTATGTTTGTGTTTCCTGTCCATGACATTGACACTTTGTTTTTACCTTCCATTCTTCCTCCTTCAGTCTGTAATCTTAGTCAGAAACTAAATCAAGATCTCAAGGGTTTGACATCTCTCCTACATCTCACAGAGCTCTGACCTCCACCTCTTCTCAAGGCGCTTTGCCATTCCGGTTTAGGTGCTGACAGCTTGAATAGTTGCCACCATCACCCACAAAGTGGGGCAAAAAGATTCTTTTTCATTTTAACACCTTTTTCTGATGGTAGGAATTTAGAAGAAATGAGCTGTATCACCATAGCAACGAAATAAAAAAGAAAAAAGCTGCCAAATTTATTGCTGGCTCTACAAAGTGCTGAAAGACAGGTCCTCAAGCATCACCCATCCTCCTCTAGATCCCAGCTACCCCCTGATGGTTGTTTACCCTTAAAGATTACACACACACACACACACACACACACATTTACTATGGGAGTTGGAAAAGAGAAGGGAGGGTGGAATCACTTGCCAGAAGAAAGCATCTTAAACCAAACATAGTTTTTAGGCCTTGTTGGTAGGATTTTGTTATTCTCATCTTTACAAATAAGCTTGCTTTCTATGTACAATCTCAGTCTTAAAAAAAAAAAAAATCCATGGGTTCTAGTTTTCTCTGGCAGGAATTATTGACCTTACTTCGGCATCTCTAAGAAAATCTCAAAATCCTCACCACACTGTGGTGGAGTCCACGCCAACTCAGTTGGCTCCCCGGCAGGTTTCAGTGACTGTAAATTGCACAAGAGGATATTGTCCATCTTTCTCCTGTGGAGCCAGTAGTGGATTTAAATCACCTCCCTGTGGTTTGGTAGCACAATCCCTCACTCAACAGGGCACCAGAACTCCCTACTCCTAATCGAGGTGCTTAAAATGCCATTGAGAAGCTCTGGGATCTAGCAGATAAGATGTCACGCTGCCAACCCAAAGGCAGGAGCTTAGACTTCATCAGCTGCTTCATGAAAGAAAGACGGACTATCTTCCATCCAATTTACAGCCTCTGAAATCCCACTAGAGGGCCAGCTGCAAGTCAGCCTTGATTCAATTGCAATGAGTTGAAGGTGCTACTTATTAATTATACTGTTCAAAATTTCATTTCTAGCATATGCATGAATACTACAGGCATACTTCATTGTATTACACTTCATGTTTTGTGGGGCATGGTAGATAGTATATTTTTGTTTGTTGTTTTGTTTGCTTATTTGTTTTGTTTTGCTCTTTGGTTATTTTTTAACAAATTGAAGGTGTATGACAACTTGACATTGGGTAAGTCTTTTACTACCATTTTCCCAACAGTATGTGTTCTTGTAGTGTCTCTGTGTCTCATTATGCTAATTCTTCCCAGATTGAAAATAGGGTTGCGACAAATCCCAGTCAACTCAGCAACACCTAACAACAACAGCTGCAAACCTAATAGACCACTGAATGTGCTCTGATTCCTATTGGGCCTATATAGAATAGAATGAAATACTGTCTGATCTTAGAACATTCTCAGAATCACTTCTGTGCTTAAGCCCATTGCTGCAGGCATCATACCAGCTCATCTCCTTGAAGGCCTTCCTCTTTTTCACACACCTTCATGATGTCTTTTTTCCAAGAATTGATTCTTCCTAATAATATGTACAATGTATGTGAGAGAATATCTGATCATCCCTACCTCTAAACAATATTCTGACTGCCCCTTCTTCCAAGATTTATTTGTTTTTATGACCATTCATTGTAAACAAAGTATTTTTTTGCCAGTACCACAATTTAAAGGCAATAATTCTTCTTTTACCTTCCTTAGTCTATTTTCAACTTTCACATTTAATGTGTCAATTGAAATATGGTGGCTTGAGTCAGGTTCACCTTCGTCTTCAAAGTGACATCCTTGTGCTTTAGATCTGCAAATAACTCCTTTGAAACAGATTGTTCAGGAATCTTGGTGGCTGTTGCTGTGGGTATTTATTGTGAGTCCAAGTAAAATCAAATCTCTGACAACTTCAGTATTTTCTCTGTTTACCATGATGTTGTTTATTGGTCCAGTGGCAAGGAATTTTATTTTCTTTGAGATATAATCCATTCTAAAGGCTATTGTCTTTGGCTTTATCAGTAAATAATTCACGTTTTCTTTGTTCTCCAAGTAAAGATTATGTCATCTGCATATTACAGTTTTTTAATGAGTCTTCCTACAATTGTGATGCTATCTATATTCTTCATATAGTACAGCTTCTTGGATTATTTGAAACACATATAGATTGCATGAAGTATAGTATAACTTTTATATGTAATGAGAAACCAAACAATCTGTGTGACACATTTTATTGCAGTGATCCAAGTCCACAGTCTCTGCAAGCTATGCCTGTAAATGTAATTTAGCATATTTCTGGGGTATAGGTTCTAATTTTGGATGGCTTTTTGAAGTATCAATACCACAAAACTGATATCCAGGTATTATTTTATTCCTTTCTATTCCCTTTTCTTGAATGTTTATGGCCTTCAAATAAACATGAAAATATAAAACCAAAATAATACAGAACTCCATTGCTGTAGAGTCGATTTCAACTCAAAGTAACTCTAGGAGAGAGAGCAGACCTTCCCTCTTGGGTTTGCAAGCTGTAACAGAAAAGCAGAATGACACATCTTTCTCCTATGAAGTGACAGATGGATTTGAACTTCTAGCCTTTCCATTACTAGCCAAGCACTCTCCCAGCACAGAAGAGATATTTTCTGGAAAAGATAACTTAGGTCATGGGCATTCAGAATGCCAGATATCTGTGGGAATGTTTTAGTTCAAATCTTCAACCAATAGGCATGGAAATTGAAGACTGAATACCAAATGGGAGCACAAAATGACTTCAAACAGTTTTCTTTCTTGTAATCTTTAGAAGTCAAGTTGTCAGGTCTTTCTCTGAAGGAGCTTTTGGATGGGTTTGAAACGTCACCCTTTTTGTGTTAAACTAAGTGCTTCTCTGAGGGCTCTTCTATCATTCTGATGGTTAGCACATCTGCCCCACATGAAAGCCAATATTATTTTAAATTTACTTCTCATATTTGAGGTATAAAAATATCCTTACAAAAAGAAAGCAATTCATTACTGAATCTATTTATCTACTAGCATTCAGTCAATATCAGGGTCAGTCAGGGTTTCTTCTATTGTACATAGAATCACTATGAGTTGATGCCAACCCAGTAGCATCTAACTATTAACCTAACTAGTTCAGATAAGGTGTCAACGTTTTCCAAGGTATATACAGTAAAGTAGATATTCCAAGTATACTTAATTAAAGAAATAGAAGACATGGGTTACTGGAAGCATAATTTGTCTCATTTTCCTTAGTAATATGAGATTTTTTTTCTTCTTCAATTAAAATAATCACCTTGTGTTGAATTAGCCTTGTGGGAGAAGAAAAGAATTTCTTTCTGGCATGGATTTACAAAGGTAGTGTTGTTTTTGTCATTTTTTTTAACACTACAATATTTTTGAAGAAAAATAAAACTGCTTAGCTTTTTCTAACTCCATCTTTTCCAAGCAAATATGAGTAGAAAATACATCAAAGATTCTTTACCCCCTCCTTGTTTATTAGTGGGTGGGAGAGTATAAATGTCAAAATATCCACTAAGAATCCCTGACTCTTTCCTTAGATAAATCCTTCTGAGGAAAGGCTATGTGTGATAAGCAGTTTTCTCTATTTTTCTTTTTCTGAATAATCAGCAGCAAGCCTTCATATGCTTTTGTATGTATTGTACAAAAGAAAACTAATGTATGAAGATCATATATGATTTTTTTTACCTTAAAGTCTTTCTTAGAGTGTGGGGGAAGGGAGGAGAGGAAGAAATAATTTCCAGAGCCCCACTCACATCAGTCTAAATCTTAGAATAATATGTCCTTTGGCAATCACTAAATCTTGTTATTGGTTTGAAGCAATAAATCTTCCAAGGTGTTGAGGTGGGGGAGAGAGAACACCATTGTAGTAATGAGATTATTCTGAAAATAAAGCGGTGGATTAGTAAAATCTAATTTGGAAGTGATGAAGTACATGTGATGGCCAAGTAATTATTCCTCCACAGTTCTTGTCCATGGGGAGCTTGGAGTTATTGAACACTGCACTATGTTAATGATGCCACTGCTTGACATTTGAGTGAATGTGCTGACCGTCTGCTGTGTTGTTTCTCCTATTGTCAATACCCAGCTCTGGCCAGAACAGCTGCATTCACAATGCTGCTGGAGACACAGCCAGAGCTGAGTGTGTATTTCTTTGGGGTGCATCATGTGTCTGTGTGCATGTGACTCTGTGTGTGTGTTGGAGGGGAGGGGCTCCTCTTTCTCAGAGCAGTGCTTCTACCATTTTAAATATGAACTAAATCAAAAGTACTGAAACCAAAACCCAAATGTATTTATCTCACATTTTTTTAGATAGACTAGTATCTAAATGTGTGTGTGTGTGTGTGTGTGTGTTTGGTTACCCTTTCTCTTTCAAAACCATGGAATTAGACACACTCCTGGACAAAAGCCAGCTGTCAAGTAATGATCGCATAGTCTGCAGAAATATTTTTAAGAAAATGAGTTGTTTTCTAGCCTTAATAAAGCAAATTTTTACTTTAAAACATTGGAGAAGTATTTTATTTCATATCGATTTCTCTATCTTTATTGCATAACATTACCCCCTATCTTTCAGTAATACATGACTGTACCCCATCTCTGTCAGATGACTTGCAGGATGCTATAATGTCGTAACACTGCCATATTTATTATAGTCACAAGCAGGACCATTCACCATGGGCAGATTTCAGTGGTGCTGCTAGACTAAGACAGACTAGGAAGGGCATTATTTTTATCGTAGGAGTATGCAATGAGGGTTGCAGAGTGGATTATATTTGGGGGTAGGGGGTGGGGTTTG
>NW_006399859.1:1127156-1152071 GCF_000299155.1 Elephantulus edwardii
GCTTTTCAAGGAGAGGAGCAAAAGGGAGGGGGGAGGGGTTTGTGTGGGGAGAAGGGTGCAACAATGAATGAATGGAATCCCAAAATCTCTGTAGATGTTCATTGAAATGAAAAATAAACAATCTAAATTAAAAAAAAATTAACTAATGAAAACCCCATGGATCACAAAAGAATATTTTACAATAAAGTAGCAAAAAATGAGACCCAGCACAAACACCATAATAATAAATTCAAGCATGCTAATAAGCAAGAAGATAGCTCAGGGCTGGGTAAAGTTTTGCTCAGTTGTACAAACAGAGCTGACTCAAAGGTAAGAAACCATAACAATAATTACACATAGCTAATTTGACCTAGTGATGTCAACCCAGAGGCATGCAGTTTGAATTCACCAGCCATAAAAAGATGGCAATCTCTTCTCATGTGGTTTACGACCTCTGAAAACCTGCTGGAGGGTCAAGTATGAAGGGATTCGGACTCAGTGACACATAACAACAACAACTATGAATCTGACTCCATGGCAAGTTTCAGAGTCTTGTAGGATGTCGGTTTTGGTCTTTTCTTTCTTCCTCCCATGTCTTTGTAATAACTTTGTTTTCTTCATGGATGATGTCCTTATCACAAGATTTACTTGGTCTTCCGTCTTAGTGTTCAATACATCAAATCTATTAGTGAAATAATTTTCAAATTGAGGGGAGAGAGATTCAAGATCAAACTCTGGTTCTTAAGCACTTCACTTTGGTTAGTTTCAGTTTTAACCTACACATAAATAATTGGTGGTCTTTTCCACAGTCAGCACCTAGCCTGGTTTTGATGACTGATACTGCGCTTCTCAAACCTCTCTTTCCACAAATATAGTCAATCTGAATCCTGTGTAGTCCATCAGGTGAAGTTCACATGTAGAGTCATTATTTATATTTTCTTTTTTACATATATTATTTTTACAGCATATTCTTCCCATTTACTTTTCCTCCCATTCATTCATTGTTGTACATTTTCCTCCCTGCCCACCTCTCCCCCCCAGTTAACTTTTCTCTTTGAAAGGAAAAAAAATATTTCATTCCCAAATCCACAGTCCACTTTACTATGCATTTCTTTTTCTGGAATCTTGTCATGAAACTGATACCTAATCATATATTCCTTTTAAACAGTTCTCTCCCTCATCTGTTTCAATGCAGTATACATTATTTATCCCCTGTTTTCATAGGTTCCCCCCAACCTCAATGTCAGTCCTGTTTTACAACAGTGGCACTAGGCAGTATTTGTCCTTTTTTCATATAATATCTGAGTTCTTTGTTTTTTAATTCAGCATTGTATTTCATTGGGTGAATATAATGCAGAGTCTCTATCCAATCGTTTGTTGATAGGTGTTTATATTTTCTTTTCAAAGTATTTGCAATGAATAAATCATTGTACAAAATTCTACCATGTGAGCTATGATTTCCCTTCTGTCACCAAGCTCATTTCCAACTACCATTCTTTCATCTTTGTAGCCAACACTTGAGTTCCAGCCACCAATTATTATGTATGTATCTTCATTTCATGGTTGATCAATTTTAGACAACAAAAGTTGGTAGAAAACCTCAATTTCTTCATTTTTAGTGGTTAGTGCATATACCTGAATAATGTATTAAGAAGTCTTTTTTTTTTTATGTGTACAAATAATGTCTAATCATTCACAACACTGTGCTTCAGGATAGATCTTGAAATGTTCTTTTTGACAATGAATGTATCACCATTCCTCTTTAATTTGTCATTCTCAGCATAATAGATCATATGAGTGTGTAATTCAGAAAAGCCAATGATTGTGTGATTCAGAATAGCCAATAACAATCCAGCCCAACTCACAGGAATCAATCTTTATGCTTCTATTTCAATTTTTTAACAACTTCTAGTTTTCATTGATTTATATTTTGTATGTTCCGTGTTCCAGTTTTTAATGGGTGTTTGCCTCTGCTTCTCCTCATTTTTAGTCCTGCCACATCAGCAAATAAAGACCATGGATTGGATGAAAGCTTTACTCCATCCGCACCATCACAGCACTCCTTATGTAGGCATCTCTTCTCCCGTGGCATTATGAGTGCCTTTGGACCACTCAAAAGCCTGTATTGGGAGGAAAAGAAGCCAAACCAAGGAGAACAAATGCGCAAGTGAAATAGCAGAATGGAAAATTTAAAAGAGTAACTAGAGAAGACAAAACAAAGTGTGATAATGATATTTCCAAAAGCTGATGTTGCTGTTGTTACTTGCTGTCAAGTCGACTATGACTCATAGTAACCTATTCTGAGTCTATCTCACTTTCTCTGAAACACCTGCCCTTATTGTCCCCGTCACTATGTCACGCCATCTCATCCAGTGTCTTCCTCTCCTGCATTGACTTTTCACCTTTCAAGCATGATGCCTTTCTCCAAGGATTGGTTCCTCCTGGCAACATGCCCAAAATATGTGAGACTGAATTTCAAAGTTCTTGCCTCCAAGGGGCAACCTAATTTTACCCTCTCCAAGACAGACCTGTTTGTTTTCTTGGTTGGCAGTCCGTGGTATACTCAATACTCTTCTCCAGTATCACAGCTTAAAGGCAACTATTCTTCTTTTGTCATCCTTAATCACTGTCCAGCTTTCAGATGCAGTGTGAGAAGCCTATGGCCTGAATCAGGTGCACATTAATCTCTAGACTGCCACTGTTGTTTTTTAGCACTTTAGAGAGATCCCTGATAGCAGACACTTACCAACTTGATGTCCTGTTAAACTTTGCTACTGAGAGGAAGTAGCATCTCATTGTTGTTTTGATTTGCATCTCTCTGATTGCCAGTGATTTTGATTATTTCTTCATGTGTCTGTTTAATATCTGAATGTCTTCCTTTGTGAAGAATTTTTAGCCTATTTTGTTATTATATTATTAGGCTCTGTGTGTGTGTGTGTGTGTGTGTGTGTGTAGACCCTTATGTCTTTCCCTAGTCTGTAAGCTCTCTTTCCACCCTATTAAAAAAAATTTTAATGCACACTGAAACTTGATTTTTAGAAAGTCTTTCTTTTATGAATTTAGTCCTCTATTGGTTGTGCATTTCTGTCCATGTTTGCAAGTCGATTTATTCCAAAAACTAGAGTTCCTAAGTTTGGTTCCATTTTTTCTCTTACAGCCTTTATGATTTTAGGCTTTAGTTCTATGTCTCTGATCCACCTTGAGTTGACTTTTGTGTATGTTGTGAGAGTTGGATCCTGTTTCAGTTTCTTCAGGTAGATGTACAGTTTTGTCAGCACCATCAGTTGAAGAGGTTGTCATTTCTCTATTTGATAGGTTTTGTTTCCTTTTCAAATACCAATTTACTGTAGGTAGATAAGTTGATTTTGGAATTCTCTATTCCACTTGTCTATGTGACTGTCATTGTCCCAATACCAAGCTATTTTAGTTACTGCAAGAGTGTAGTGGGTTTTGAGATCAGGGTGTACTATGCCTCTGTGGAGTTGTAACTTTTCTATTCCAATGTGTTAGCACCTCCTGGTGGCACATTCTCCAGCTACCTCAAGACGCACATATGGGCTTGCAAATTATCAACAACTATAGGTCTCATTTAAGATAGTGTTTTCCACACTGTAGAGAGATGTGAAGAGAGAGTGGAGAAACAGTGTAGAGACTGTGGCAAGGTGTAACCTGACAGGACTCTAGAGATAGAGCCAAGTTATAGGTTTTGTTTCTGGATGAATGAATGAGGAGTTCACTTATGACTATCATCAGACAAAGCTTGCTGGACAATTGAGGAAAACAGAAGTTTATTTGATCTACTGAAATGAACCAAAACTTTCACTTATTGACTAAGAAGCTGTCTGAAATATTTGGGGATTTTGTCTTGCTGTTAGTTTGACTGAGGGCTGCTGTTCACCAAACTTGAACTTTCACTATGTGATAGCCTTTGTCTCCTCCACCTCCCAACATATTTCCCTAATAAATTCCACAACTGTGAGGAAAATCTGTTAGTCAATTTGCAACAGACACTGGACTTAATGATGTATAGTAACAGGAGAAGGGACATGTGGAGTAGCATGTCTGAGCCTGTGACTATTTGTTTTGTACTTTGTATGTTACTCATGGCGACAATTCCACTTTTTGATCTTCAGAGACAGTTAATCATATTGGAGGAGATTGCTCACCCTTCTCCCATGCAGCAGCTGGTGGACTTGAGTCATGTGCATTTGGGATTGCAGTGTAGCTTCTTGCCACTAGGCCTCCAGAGCTCTATATATTTAGTAGTTAGTACAGTAAGGTGTGGTGTGGTATAATGTTGGTGTTGTTGTTGGTGTTGTTATTGTTGTTGTTATGTGCTGTCGAGTCACTTGTGACTCATAGAGACCCTATGTACAACAGCCCTAAACTCTGCTCTGTCCTGCGCCAATCACACTGCCTCTGACACACCCATCCTGGTTACCCCAGTCACTGAATCAATCCACCTCCCAGAGGGCCTTTCCCTCCTGCACTGTCCCTCCACCCTACCAAGCATGATGTCCCTCTCCAAGGACCCATCCCTCCTTGAAACATGCCCAAAGTATGTCAGACACACAATGAAGTAAAATTGCTGAAGGAACTATCGGAAATTCCTGTCGTATGGATAAATATGCAGGCTTTGATGATTTTCATATTGTGTTAGATGTATCATACTCTCCAACTCATATCCATGAGTATTATGCCTATTTTATAGAGGAGAAAAATGGGGCTAGATGAAATGAAAGAATAGACCAAATGTTAAATGTGGAAGGGCTGGAATTTTCCATTAGATGTAATTAATCACTAAATCCATATCCTTTCAACAATGTAATGCTGAAGACTAATTCTTCTTATATTTGAATGATAATGTGGAATTTCTGTCCTAATTATTCTCTAATATTCCTATAGGAGTGTGTGTGTGTGTGTGTGTGTGTGTGTGTGTGTGTGTGTGTGTGTGTGGCACATGCACTTGTGCGGTACAGACAGAGAAAGATGTGTCTGTTTTATCATTTATGGGGAGTCTTTGAAATGGTTTTGGTTCAGATAACAGTACTACAACTTCTTTCCTACCTTTGCTGTTTTTTCAAACAAGTAATCCCAGGGGGATGATAGCTGCAAAAACAGCTTGGCCTTGACTATTCATAAAGCAAGAGGGAAAATAAACCAGTTCTTTATTCTAGCCTGTTCATTTCTCCTCTGAGGTCCTCACAGTGTTGATTCATGCAATAGGTTTGAGGTCACTTCTATCTTTATAGTTACCTTAAAAGGCACAAACAGCAGGTTCAAACTACCTCACCACATCACCATCCTAGACCATGTATCCCTCTTGCCCACTTCAAAGTCTGACCAGTTTGCAAGCTGGCTGGCTATTGAGTCTTAAACCAATCATTTAACCCGAGGCTGCTTGCTGACTGCCAGTCAATTTTGCACAACAGCTCCACGTGAGCAAGTAAAAAAAAAAAATCACACTGCTTAGATTAAAATAAGAAACAATCCCCTACCCCCACAATCCAGTCGACCTAGAAATCAATCTCTATTTTTAATAAGCTACATAGATCCCAAGGCTAAAAAAAAGGCCTTAGCCAGGCCCAAATCTGAAATTCCCTCACTCCTCCGTGAAGAGTAGGGAAGGGATACTGGTAAGACATGAATTATCTCATTTAATTCTTATAATAGGACAGAGAGAAATTATGTTCTCTGTTTACTGAAAAGAAATCTAAAACTAAGTATGGTCAAATATTTAATTAAATGTAACAGAGACAGTGTAGAATGGTTACAATCTAAAACCTGGGTTTTCATCCAGATGACACTAACCAACTTATTTAGGTAAGCCTATTATCTTTCTATATTTTATTTATAGGCCCTCTGTTTGCCTAGTGGGTTACGAGTTTCCCTGCCAATCTAAAGGTAGGAAGTTCAAATTCACCAGTTGCTGCACAGGAGCGAATCGCTGCCTGTACAGACAGTCAACCATGGGTCAGTTCCAATTTGACAGTACGTAACAAAGATAACACTTAGTGAACTCATCTGTATAGTAGTACTAATAGGAAATAGTTTTCCAGTGTTTTCTAAGATTTGAGAGTGAAATAGAGCTGTACATGCACCCATGTGTGTATATGTTACTATTGTTCCTAGCTATTGTAGAGTTGATCTTAACTTCTAGTGACTGCAAGTGACATAGTAGAATTATCCTATAGGGTTTTCTAGGAGCTCTGGTGGTCTAGTATAAAGGGCTTATGCTGCCAAACCAAAGGCAGAAGGTTCAAATCCACTAGCTGTTCTGCAGGAGAAAGATAAGCCATTTCTCTTATGATTTACTGACAGTAAAAGCCCTTTGGAAGGGCAGCTAATGGATCAGTTCTGAATCAGCTGCACATAACAACAATGACAACAACAACAATACTATTTATACAAAGTCTTCCTTCTGTAGAGACACTGAGTGAGTTCAAACCACCAACTTCCTGTTACCATCAGAGCACTTCATCATTGAGCCACCAGGACTCCTCTACAAGCGCATATGGTGCTACATAGAAACACAATGCATCCCCTGAGCCAAAGCAGTAACAGCCACATCAATCCTGATTTCTGAGCACTTTTGGTGTGTTAAAGTTGAATTGTATTCCTTAGGGCTTTCACTGGCCAAGTGCCTTTGGGTTAACTTGAAGCAACAACCTTTTGGTTATTAGCTATGGCTAAAATTGAGACTAGAAATTCAAGAACACTTAATTATGCTTATATGAAATCTATAGCTAGAAGCTTGAGAACACTGCATGGCCTAAAATAAATAAAAATAAGTGTCAGGGATGTATCCTTTCTCCATACCACTTCAGTCGATATGCTGAGGAGAAGCTGGACTTCATGAAGAAGATTGTGGCAAGCAGGTTTGAAGGGAGATATATTAATAATCTGTGTTATGGAGATGGAACAACCATGCTTGAGGAGAGCAAGAAGGACTTGAGGTACTTGCTGCAGAAGATCAAGGACTACAGCCTTCAATATGGATTGCATCGCAACATCAAGGAAATAAAAATCCTCATTCCTGGTATAATATCATGGTAATAGTATCATGCTAGTTGGGGAAAGAATGAAATTATCATTGATTTCCTCTTCGATTCACAAACAATAACCTTGCAACTAGCAGTCAAGAAATCAGGAGATGTATAACATTGAAAAATTCTACTGTTAGGGACCTTTCCAAAGTCCTAAAGAGCAATGATGCCAGCTTAAAGACTGAGGTGTACCTGATTCAAGTCATGTTCTTTCCGACCACCTGATATGTATCTGAGAGTTGAACAATGAATAAGAGTGACAGAAGAAGAACAGTTGCCTTTGAGATTTGGCATTGGAGAAAATACTGAGTATCCTATGGACTTCCATAAAAAATTAAAAAACCAAACGGGTTATTTCGTGGAGGAAGTACAGCTAGAGTGCTTCTTTGAGGCAAGGCTAGTGAAGCTTCATTTCACATACTTTGGGCATGATATTAGGAGACGGTATTCCTTCAAAAGGGTCATCATGCATGGAAAGCCTGAAGGTCAGTGAAAGCGAGGAAGACCCTCAACCAAATGAATTGATACAATGACTTTGGCATTGGGATCAAGTGTGTCGGGGATAATGAGGTTGGCACAAGACAGGAGGGGTTTAGATGTGTTGTTCTTAGGGTCTCTATGAGTTGTTCTCAACTCAATGGCACCTAACAACACAATGTTATTAAGGGTTTAATTTAGGTTTAATTTAAGGGTTGAATTCAAAACAATGTTTTATTCATTCATTCTATTAACTATTTCTAGAAGATTATAAAACAACAGCATAATTCTACAACGAGGGAGATTGATCTATTATCATAGACAAGTATCAAGTATAAATCCTCCTCCAGAGATCTTGCCTTCTTGGTGCCCTGCTACAGGTACCCTGTCTTCCCAGAATATCATGTGTTCAATGTAAACATCACCAAAGTATGTCTCTCAACTGGTCCTGTGATGAATACTCCATTACTCATTTTACCCCTTTATGTTTTCATTTCCCACGCTCATTTCTGTTAAGATGGTTAAACGTGGGCTAATTTTGCCCCTTCACACAGGGAATCTTTATTCCATTCTACTTCTGCCTCTTCTCCACTTAAAAATCTGTCTCCATAACTTATTTTATGAAGAAAAAAGATGGGTCATCTCCTCCCATACAATTACAGCCTCTACAAACCCACTAGAGGGTCAAATATGTGTTGGTTCCAACTTGATGTCACACAACAATAACATCTAACTTTGTGTCCACTTTACTTTTGGGGGCTTAAGAATTCTCCTGAGACCTAATATACTTGATATCCTTGGTTATATCTGTCCATGGTTAACAAAGGTATCTGCTAATGTCCAAATTAGCTCCATTTCCAGGGATCCAAACCTGAAATGTTTAGTTGCCTCAAAAGACTTGGCTTCTTTTCTATGATGGGGTTTGGCTACCTAATAGAAGCATGTTATAATATCTTTCCTTGGAGCTCCTTTCTCAAATTATCTAAACTTATATTTCAACCAAAGGTAAGATCTAATAACCAGTATAATGGGAAAATCTTGGTGTGGCACCCTCTTATTCCACTCTTTCAAGCCTTTCAAATTAGTAGAATCTGACTCTCATTTTCTTACTCTTGGCCAATGCTGATTGGTATTTTCCAACTCAAAACCACAGTGATTGGTTAGAACACAACAAACTGCCTAAGATAGACTAATGAGAATTAAGAAATGTCGTCAGACTTAATTAAGAAATTCTTTCCACTGAAAATGTCAGTAAATAAAAATTACATTGACCTGGTGTTTGGCTTAGTGTATAACGCATCAGCCCCTGCTAACTGAAAGGTCAGGTGTTCAAATCCACCAGCTATTCTGTGGGAAAATAATGGTCAGTCTCCTTCTATAAAGATTTACAGCCTCAGATAGCTATGGGTCCAAACAGATTCAAAAGCAGTGGGCTTGAGTTTGGCTGTTTCTGTGGGTCACCATGCAAAGCCTACAGATGAATCTTGAACAGAGAAAAGCAAATCTGAAAAATACTTTAAGTCAGAGAGACAGAGAAGAAGTCTGAAAACGAATAGTACTGCTTAAAAATGTCCATGACTGAGATCAGTATACACGTGATCAAAAGATGAAATTCCAATAATCCTCCATTATTCTCTTTTTATTTTCCTTACAATTTAATGAGTCTAAATTAATTTAGAGTTGGCCATTTTTTGTTGGGGTTTTTCTTTGGGGGGGGGAGATAAAAACCAGAGATTTTTCTATTTCTGTACAATCTTCATTGTTGTTGTTAAGTGTTGTCCAGTTGACTTGCAACAAACAAGAGCTGTGTCATGCTCTCAGTCTTCTACACACTCAAGCCGACTCTTACGGTAACTCTGTCAGCCCAGCTCATTGAAAGTCTTTTTCTGACCATTGACTTTTTCCAGCATGTTGTCTTTTTTCAGTGTGGCCCCTCCTGACAACATGTTCAAAGTATGTGAGACCAAGTTTCATCATCTATATCTTGAAGGAGTACCCTAGTTGCACTTTCTCCAAGATAAACTTATTTATGCTTTTGGCTATCCATAGGATATTCAGTATTCTCTCCATGTTATTCAGTGATTTTCACTAACAAATACAAAAAGCCTCAACACATTTTATAGAGGTTCATCGTTAAAACAAAATGCGTTTGATATTGTATTTTGTTATTGTGTGCCTTCAAGTTAACTACAACTCATAGCAACCCTACGAACAATGGCTCTGAACCTTACCCCACCGTAAGCCAATCTCAACATCTCTGACACACTTGACTCTATTACCACAGTTTCTGTGTCGATCGACCTCATCCAGAGTCTTCCTCTTTTGTGTTGACCTCTACCCTTCCAAGCATGATCTTTCTTTCTAAAGATGGGTCCTTCCTAACAACATGCCCAAAATATGTGATATGGAGTTTAAAATCTCAGCCTCCAAGAAAAAACCTGGTTTCACCCTCTCTAGGACAGAAATGTTTTTCCTCTTGGCGATCCATGATATATGTTCAATACTCTTTTCCAGCACCACAACTCAAAGGCATTAATTCTTCTGCTGTCATCCTTCTTCATTGTCCAGTTCTCAATGCATAGCAAACAATTAAGAAGATGGTGGTTTTGAACTGTTTTTTATGGGGGTCACTAAACGTTCTAGTTGACTCAAAGGCACCTAACAGCAACAGTAACAAGCCAGAAAAGCCATCCAGGTGATTCAGGGTGAAAACTTTAGCTTGCATGATAATCACTGACTAAGAGTCAGAAATTAATAAGATCAGTAAGGGTCATATTATGCATGAGAACTCCAAGGAAAACACAGATTACTAAAGGATATGTAGATTTGCCTACTCTCAGCTCTCTCTATGGCTACACATTGATATTATGGTGATGACACATCTCGAAGACACAGGAGTGTCAAACTAAAATAGTTCTCAGACTCTCTCTCTCTCTCTCTCTATGTATATGTATATATGTCTTGCCCTTTTTAGCTTGGTCTGTATTTTTTCCCAGAGGTAAAACATAACTGCTTTCAGTCACTTCTATAAGTCCTTTTATACCAACTCTTGATCAGTGAGTGTCAGATATAAAGGCAATTTTGGGAATCCCACTCTCAAGGTTTACAATTTTCCTAATTCTACATATGTAAGTAGACATGATTGGTTTTGTTCCTGTTGCATGCTGTCAAGTCAGAACCGACCCATAGCTGACCTTCCAGTGAGTTTTCAGAGACAGTAAATCACATGGGAGGAAACTGCCCATCCTTCTCCTGCATTGCAAATGATGTATTCAAACCATGTGCCTTCAGGATTATAGTACAACTTCTTACCTCTAGGCTAGAGGTAAATGGCTTATTTTGCATGTGCTATAATTCAAAGACAAGAGGTACAAATCTACCAGATGCCACATGGGAGAAGGATGGGGAGTCTCCTCTCATGTGATTAACTGCTTCTGAAAAACTGCTGGAGGGTCAGCTAGGGGTCGAGTCTTTCTTTATACATTAGGCACACAACAATAACAACAGCATAGGTCTATGTACAATATACTGTAGACAAAGAATTGGGAGTGATTGGGAGGAATGATTTGATTGTTTTTTAGAGTTGATTCTTGAAAGCTCTGTAAGAGTTAAGCAGGAACATGAAATAGAAAAGAACTGATAAATAAGCATAATTAGATAATATGAGGAATGATTATACATGATATGTTTTAGAAACTGAAATATTGGAGGTCCTTGAGTAAGGAAAATGGCAAGAGATAAACCCTGAATAAAAGAACTGCAGACAACCTGTAGGTCTTATAAATCATTTAAAGAATGTAAACGTTTTTGCAAACAACAAAGTTTTCAAAATGAAAATTCTGACAGTCAGTAGTTAAATTAACAACAACAAAACCAACACAATAACAAAAACAACAACAAAAACCACAACAGACCCACAGTAACAAAGCCCAATCTACTACTGTTAGTGAATTGTGACTCATGGGGACCTTGTTGGCGAGGGTAGAATTGCAGGGTTTCCAGAACTGTAGTCTTGAAAGAACAGACTGTCTCATTGTTTTCATTATCTTTTTTTTAAGAGGACTGGTGGGTTCGAACTGCTGATCTTTTACATAGTAGTTCCGTGTCTACAAGTATACCACCAACGTTCCAACACTGCATGAAACAACGTGTGGTAGCTCCTCACCTTGCTGCACCCACCCCTATTGCACTCCTCAGTGCCCGATGGAATGGACATGCGCAGAGCGATGGTGGCAGGCGTGGGCTGGGCTGGTGGTCCTCAAGCAGCTCCTTCCCACGCAGATTTATTAAAATAATACAACTGCCATACAACAAACAAGTAATTCCTCTCTGTGTACCTCGGGTGCCACACAAACATCCAACATCACCACCAAGGGAAGCAGAGGTCCCTGCAGGGCACAGCCAGTTTCCTTGTGGTCATGCTTTCCCTTCTGTTAAGAGACTCAGGCCAAAAAACATCTCTAATTCCCTATCTCCTCAACTCAATCCAAATGGCACCTAGAAATCCAGCGTGGAGAGGAAAAACCAGATCTCCATTGAATCTACTGATTGTACAACGTACTGACCCAGAAAATGTTGAGAATCTCTGATTTCACTGATTTGAAGAGCATGTGAAGAGTTTGACTAGATGATGAATACCATTATCGCATGTGTTGGAGTTTCATGTACCAGAAACAACTTCCACAGGTGTAGAGATCATTCCCGTAAATGTGGCCTAGGAAATCCAGACACTTAAAACGACTTAAAAAAAAAACCAACCAATCGTTTTATCTAGAAATAAAGGATGAAATATAGAATGGTGATTCAAATTTAATTTTGTTTATTAAATCTATAAGGCCAAAAATGATTAGGTAATATTAAAAAACGTCCATGGTTTATTTACATATATATTAGAAGGAACCTCCAGATTTTTCTGCACATCCTCCATTTATTGTTTTAAAAGTACTAATTCAACGTTTGTTAAGCTGTAGAGAAAATTTTCCATTGTTATGCTATCACTGTTTTCTTGGGAACTGAACTCTTCCTTGAGGCTTTGAGTTTGGTTGCATTTGACTTTTTATGTCAATAACATATGTCAGGGAGCGATGGATTGAAGTGTACCCCAAATCGAAACGTAATGAGTAAATTCTGCTTTTACATTTATAAAGTTGTATGGTAGGCATTTTGCATCACCTATTCTTAGTCAGCAAAAGCACCAGATTCACTGAACTAAACTGATTCCAAAGAGTAGGAAATGCATTTGGCCTAAAAGAGTTTAAAAATGCTGCTTTTCATTTCTATATATGTTAGATACTTTTAACAATTTAAAAGTTCATCTGTCTGAAGGTCAAATGAACAAAAATCTAGAAATAAAAAAGGCAAACGTGAAGGAGCCGAATGTAATGTAAGTCAAATATTTGGGAAGTGATGAGTGGAAGCTAGTCTTCATTAGATTCACAAACTTTTATCTCTTTATGTAATACTTTTTTTTAAAGTTTATAAATCAGAATAATCACTTTCCCCCCAATAATACACTTACTAGGTGAGATCTGAGATCTTATTCATTGATATACAGAAGAAAATATTTTACAAAAAAATTCAATGACTAAACTTGGCTTAAGATCTGGAGAGCATTGGGGTAGCATATTCTATAAGAAAGGGAAGTCACAGAGCTGCTCTGCATTCCATCCTGGACTCCATGAAAGCTGTCAGCCTTTGGTTTTGGTGGAGGAAAACGAACGTGTTTGTACTTACTGCCAATGTCAGCCCGAAAGTAGATCCTACCATCTCCTTGACCTGTCTGGCCACTACACTGCTTGCATTGTGGATTCTGGGGGAAATGACATTTGATGCTTCTTTCCTCTCGATTTGGAAACCTCCTCAGCTGGGGAGTCAAATCCTTTTGCCATGTGCCATTCTCACAGGCAGGAAAATCGGAGCTCCAATGGGAGAATGGGAGGGAGAAATAGGCAGAACAGTGCCTTTTATTTGTCAGCTCTAAAAAATTCATTAAGATGACCCACTCCTCCAAGGCTATGCTGACGTTGTTTTATCCCAGTGAGCTGGAACTGACTCACAGCTGACAATCCTGTGGGTTTGCAGAGGCTATAAATCTCACAGGGAGAGATGGCACAACTACTGCTTGAGGAGCAGCTAGTAGAATAGTCAGGTTTGAAACGCTTTCTGTACTAGTCAATATTTTTAGACTGTTAGAACTTGGTCTTATGTTGGGCTTGATTCTGGAAAGTACATCTTTTATAATTGCCTTGATGCACAGACACTTTTTTTAAAGTATACACTTCATGAAGTCTTTTGTTTGCCTGGTCACGCACTGATGGTTAGATGTTCCAGTTATCTAATATGAGCACAGTAGTTTTCATAACCAAAGTCATTTCCTCCCCTATGGTTAGAAACCTCCATATGGAAACAACCAGATCCAACAAATCTCAAGCAACTGTGTGAATTAACACTCCCTTTTGCTTCATATCTGAATGTTGCACATCTGTTTGGATTGTATATTGTGTTTGTGTACGTACTTATGCTTTGATTCATAGTAACTGATCATGATATGGAATTGAATACAAACTGTAAATAAAAGTAGATGGCTGAAAGCAACTCCCCCCCAAAAAAACCCCATTGTGGTGGTGTTTTGAGTGTTGGGCATGATAGGAGCGGGGCATCACAGGTATCTTAGACTTTCTTCAGGCTCTCAAAAATCTTTGTAACTTGAGAAAGCACTGACACCCTGCAACTTTATAAAGAAAGTCGATTCAAAAGGAATTTTCAGTAGTGGGAATCACTTTAATTATTCTAAAATGATCCAGGTTTATGATAGAAAGTGAAGGTGACGTGGTAGTTGTACTCTGCCATTCTCACCTGTGAGTTCCTTGAGGTATGGAGGAGGTGGTGGGCACCAGCATAGTTTATGAATCTATGGATCAAGATTTTTCCAACTAAATAATCCCATCTATAGGAATTCCCTCTGTGTATCCAGGTCTTGGGCTTTTCTAAGTTTGAGCAACATACGGACACACTCTGGCTTCAATCAGCTTGTTACACTTTCAGTACTGGAAACAATAGACAAAGATTAAAATAAGGAACACATTTCCTAAAGCTAGTATTTTAAAACAGCAGCACTGTTATGTGTTCTGTGGATTAACCTAGTATATTTCTGACTCTTGAGTTCATGGTGGAGAATATCCTAGAACTCTTTGTTTACCAGCTATATTCGGTCTATTTGTAAGAAACAATAATTACTAAGTATTCTAAACTGCCAATATTTTATTCTTGAATAAACAAAGTATCATTCAAAAAGATATATATTGGGTCTACATTGTTTGACCCCTCTCATAATTACTTTTACTAAGTAACTACTGATTCTAACAAGATAGGTTTCATTGAAGTGCACTGAAAAGTCTATTGCAATATTGATTGAAGATATTCATTACTACAGTCTCACAGAGGCCCCATTTCCAGAGACTCTTTAACATGTAGTGCCAGGAGAAATTCATTTTAGATTTTGGTATCAGATAAAATCATCATGTTGGTTCGCTGATAGATTTACCTGGTGTCTACAGTAGATTATGGGCACATTCTCTTTCTCTAATGTTTTGCTTTGACTGCAAGAAAATGTAAAGCCAAATAAATGACTTAGCTTTAGAGTCCGTGGAGGACTATATGGCATGTGTCTTGAGACAACTCCTTTTTTCTCGTCCTTTAATTTTCTCTTCTTTCTCTTTGCCTCATAGGTATAGTATCCTTTAACATCATATATATTTGTGTGAAATTACACTTGTGAAATAAGTTGAATGTTGGAAATATATAGAACAAAGAGATACTTTTATAAAAGTGTATTTTACTTGACACATATGAACCAAGAAAATCTCTAGGTGTGAGGCCTAGATATTGTTTTTAATCTTTAAATCCCCAATCTTCTTCTGCAATCATTCAACAGAAGTGTCTTTCACAGTTCAGCGAAGCCCCCTGAGGTCATCACAAGTGACCTGTGAATTTACATGCCCATAAATAATAATTCACAAGCAAGGCTACCTCTCCTGGTGCCGCCCTGAGCTAAAAGGAGCATGGCATGGGTTAAATTAACCAGCCAGCTGAACATGTGAGCTGAGCATATGGTGAAGTGTTTTGAGGTTTATAAAAACAAGTTTCTGGTACAAATGGAGTCTGGCCCCGGAAATCCCACTGTCAGCATGAAAAAATATCTCCCTGTTTACCAGAGTAAAAAGAAAGAAGTACTTTCAATTAGTTCACCTCCGTAGTTGTGCACAATGGAATAGGAAGAGACATCCCACATTAATACAAAGGAAAACAAGTATAAGTTCCTCGGGGAAAGCCGAGAAGACTGCATAAAGCATGCAAAATTTAAAAAAAAAGGGAGTTTACAGCTCTGATTGGAAATGAAAAGAGAAGAAATCAGGAGTGAAGTCTCACAAATTAAAATTAAAATTCCAAGTCTCAAGAGGTCTCTGACCCTAACATCCCTGGACCAGCCCACACACTGTTATAATTGTACCATTTCAAACCTAATGAGTTGGATTTGGGAAACACCAAGTCCTGTAAATTAAACCCTTTATCATTGTTGCATGCTTATTAGATATTTGGTTGTGTACTTGTTTTAAAAGTTTAAGTCTGAAATGTAGAATTAGTCACTAGAGGCATTGTCTCCTGTATTTAGAAAAAGATAAACCACACATACACAGTTAAAAAAATTAATAAGCCACCCAAAACATGAGAAAATATTTTTGTCCTAAGAAAAAGTGATTTGTCGACATAGTACTTAGTTGACTTATTAATTTGCCACTACGAATATGTGAAACTGGAATTTCTAGATGTTCTGTTCCATTTGTTGACATTTGTATGTTGCTGTGACTGGTTGTTGGATTATTTTCCACATGTGAGAAACACAATCTCCCTCTGCAGCTGGAAAGAAGGCACATAATTCTAACTTCTCTAATTATCCCTTTACTAGGCTGTACTATGAGGATTAGAGCATTGCTTAATTCAGAAAGTTGTGGTGATAATCAAAGGGTGTGAAAGGAGTGTTTAGGGCCTTGTCTGGCACTTAGTAAATACTTAACAAGTGGCAGCTGCTATTATCCTTATACATGGATCACTGGTGCCCAACCTTCTGGAGATGGAATAGCAAATCAGCACTTGTTTGTAATAATATCTCACATTTCATTCGGAAATGCGCGATTAAACCAATGTGAACTAGGACAATGGTTAGGACTGTAACACTGAAAAAACTAAATACTTGTTAATATTCAGTATTAGCGAAAGAAAAAACATTCTAAGTAATTAAAGATGCCATGCTTATTGAAATGTTTTTTTCTTTCCATTGCAATTTAACAATATGTATAAAAATATATGTATTTGGGGCCAGGAGTTTCATATCTAGAAATATTGCTTATGAAATGATTATTTACATAATCCGTTCTGTTATAGTTGTAGGAAGTTCCTTGCAACAGTGTAACTACAACAGGAAATTGGAAGTCAAATATCTGTCAGTACAAAGTTGTAGTTACTATGTGCCATTGAGCTGGAACCAATTTACAGCTGATCATCCAGCAGGTTTTCAGAGGTTATAAATTTTCATGGGAGGAAATGGCGCATTTTTCCACTGCGGAGCAGCTGGTGGATTTGAACCTGTGTTTTTGCGTTGGCAGAGCAACTGCCTACCCACTAGGCCACTAGTATTTTTACGAGTAAGTGAATTCATCAAGTTCACTCAAAACAAAAATCTGTTAACTTTCTATACATGTCTAAAAATGTTGACATTTAAACATGGAACTTATAACAAGCTTAAAATATTTAATAATAAGTTTACCAAATACATATATGCATCAATGTGTACGAGATGTGAATTGAGAACCATAAACCTAACACTAGTGCCATATCTTTAAATTAAAAGTTAGATCTATAAACTATAGAGTTAGTGTGAAATAGAGATTGTTTTAACAGAAATATTTGTTAATCATGAACATGAGTTATATTTATTTTCATTAAAATGAATTATGATCTAGAAATTCACTTGGCACAGTTGGAAACACCCTCGAGTGTTGCAAAAGCAAGACTGGTAATTGCTGATTTATGACAAGTCAAATATTTACCATAATGACAACCATTAATTTCTGGCTTAATATACTAGTAACCCATATTTTTTTGAATACAGATTAAGTCAGAAAAAAAGAAAAATGTTAATAGGCTTTTTCATTCAAAATGGGGAAAATAAATTATTTCTTTAGGGTATTAGTTTCCCTGGGCTGCCAGAACAAGTCACCACAAATTGGGTGGTATACAAACAAAAATCTGTGGTCTTACAGTTTTAGGGACTTGAATCCAAAGTGTCCACAGAGCTGCATTCTCGTTAACGGCTCTGTGGGAAGACCCTTCATTGTTTCTCCCAACTTCTGGTAGGTCAAGTGTTTTCTGAATTACAGTTATAACTCCATCATATGTCACATGGCTGTTCTCTCTGTCCCTATGTCTTCTTTTATGGAGTACCATTCAAATAGGATTAACCCTCATTCCAATGTGATCTCACGTTAGCTTAATTGATAAAATCAGAAAAGAACCTACTTGCAAAAAAATACCATGCTCATGGGATGAAGATGTTAGGGCTTCAACACAAATCTTTTGGAGATACATCTTGATATATGACAATTAGGCATTGTGAGAAAAGTGTTAAAAGTTGAAAAATATTTACAGCTCCTCTGTACACTAAGGTTGCTAAAAGGTTGCCATTGTTTTTATAAACTAAAGTATTAAAGCCTGAATATATTTCAAGTAGCAATACTTGGGTAGGTTTCTGACTCTTTATCTTAGAATTAGCTAACCAGATGTATGTCTGAGTATGAACTGATCAATGACTTGTAAGTAGCTTTTGAGCTGTGGTGTTGGAGAAGAGCACCCAACATCCTTTGGGTGGGCAAGAGAAGAAACAGATATGTCTTGGAGAAGGCACAGCCAGAATGCTCTATGGAGGCAAGAATGATGAGGCTTAGCCACACATACTTTGGACATGTTCCATGGAGGGGGTATTCATTGGAGAGGGACGTGATGCTGGGAAGGGTTAAGGGTTGACAAAAGAGAGGAAGACTGTGTGGACTGACACGATGACTGCTGCAATGGGCTCTGTATGTCAGGAAGAGTGAGGATGGCACAGAATAGTATAGGGTTCAGATCTTTTGTCCATAGGGTTGGGATGAGTAGTACTCAATTCGATGGCACCTATCAACAACAGCAACCAGTAACTGTTGTGATATAAGAACTCTCATTTTCTAAATAGTGGAACTCCAGAAAGGAAGAAATTTTGTTTTGTTTTTGTTTTTACTCCCATTCATTACTATATCCCCAAAACACAGTAGATTTCCTAGTATAAAGCAAGAACTCAATAACATGTCTGTGGAGTGGAAAAAGTACCTAAAAGTACCACTTTTACAACTGATTATTAAGTCATCTATGAAAGAAATTTGTTCAAGTTTTTATTTATGTCTTAATCTAATTCAATTCCAACATGTAAAACTAGAACTGTTGCTGTTAGGTGCCATTGAGTCAACCATGACTCATAAAAACCTTATGAACAACAGATCTGAACTCTGTCCTATCCTGTGCCATCCTCATTATTTCTAATATACTCAAGCCCATTGCAGTAGGCACTGTGTCAATCCTTCTGGTTGAAGGTCTTCCTCTCTTTTGCTGACATTCCACCTTTCTAAGCATGATATCCTTCTCCAAGGAATACACACTAATATCACATGCAAGTAAAATCCTGCTGAAGATTATACAAAGCTGACTGAAACAGTATGTTGACTGTGAACTACCAGAGTTACAAGCTGGGTTTAGAAGCGTCCGTGGCACTAGGAACATCGTAGCCAATGTCAGATGGATCTTGGCTAAGAGCGGAGAATACCAGAAGATTGTCTATCTGTGTTTCATTGACTATGCAAAGGCATTTGACTGTGTGGATCATGACAAATTGTAGCTAACTTTGAGAAGAAAGGTAATCCCAAAACACCTTATACTGTTTATGTGAAACCTATACTTGAGTCAGGAAGTAGCTGTCAGAACAGATCTAGGAAACACTGCATGGTTCAAAATCAAGAAAGGAGAGCATCATGGATGTGTCTTATCTCCATAACTTTTCATCCAATCTATATGCAGAAAAAAAACATTCAGGAAGCTTTATGAGGAGAAATGTGGTATCCGAGTTGAAGGAAGATTCATCAACAACTTGTGTTATGCAGATAATATAATCTTGCTTGTCCAAACTGAGGAAAGCCTGAAGCATTTGCTGCGGAAGGTCATTTGCTGAAGAAGGACTATATTTAATCTTCAATATAGACTGAAACTCAACATCAAGAAAACAAAGATTCTCACTACTGGGCTAATTGATATTCATGATAATTCATGATAGATGGAGAAGATATTGAGGTTGTTAGCAATTTCAGTTTATTCAGCTACACAAGCAACAGTTTTGTCACCAGCACTCAGGAAATCAAAAGGCAAATTGCATTGGGAAAAACCTGCTGTCAGGGACCTCCCTACAGTGAGCAAAAGCAACGATGTCACTCTGAAGACTAAGGTGCACCTGATCCTGTCCATGATCTTTGCTATGACTTGCTATGCATCAGAGAGCTGGACAATTACTAAGGATGACAGAAGAAGAATTGATGCCTTTGGGTTGTGGTGCTGGAGAAGAGTGTTGAACATTCCATGGACTGCCAATAGAACAAATAGTGTCCTGGAGAGGGCAAAACCAAGTTCCTCCTTGGAGACAAGGACTTTGAGGCTCTATCTCACATACTTTGGGCATGTTGATGAGAGGGACTAGTCCATGGAGAAGGCCATCATGCTTGGAAGAGTGGAGGGACAGCACAAGAAAGGAAGACCCTAGATGAGAGAGATTGACACAGTTCCTAGGGTAATAGCGTTAGGTCTGTGAGAGACAATGAGTCTGGCTCAGTATAGAACAGAGGTCAGAGTTATTTTGCATACTGTCTCTAAGAGTCACAGGCAACTGGATGACACCTAACAACAACATGTGCAGTAGAGTAGTGGTAAGGGGCTGTGCTGCCATCTGAAGTCATGTAGTTTGAATAGACTAGCTACTCTGTGGCAATAAGATAGGCAGTCTCTCCTCTTATGTGATTAAAGTGCTTCTGAAAACCCAATGCAGGGTCAGCTATGTGTATGAGTCAGTTCTGACTTGACAGCACACGACAACCAATAATTACAACTAACATTTGCCAATTGTATTTCTTTACAAGTATCATTGGAAATAAGTGAGACAAGAAGGATTTAAGTGCCATTTTCAAGTTCATGCTATTTGAAAAGAATGTGTTTGTATTCCAATTGTGATTGATTTCAATCTGTGGACTTTTCATTACGCTAATTTTTACTACATAGATAGTATAATCAAGTAACTAAGCCCTACAATAAGAATGTGTGACCCGAGTATTTAAGACGCAGAAGATTCAGAGGGTGAAAGATATCATGAAAGCTAGAGAAGCTGAAAACACATTTTTGAAGGAAGGAAAAATGGAAAGAAATCTCGAAAATCAAGCTGAACAATGGAAGCTTTCTGAGAATCGTGAAGAAACGAAGTTTCACACTTGATCTACAACATGGGATAGGGCTGTTTCAAGAGGTTCTTACTGGGGAGCTATAATCAGATGATTGAATGTAGGCTCTTTGAATTTCTGTCATCTAACAAATCTTTTGTTTCAAGAACTGATGTATAGCAAATTTCAATCTCTTATGGGTTACGCTAGTTTGTAGTCGTAAAGCACAGATGTTCCTGATCACCATACAAAACCTTGAGTTTCAAATGAAGTTTATAAGTCATTAAAATTATTGACAAATCAAATTTCATGTGGAAGTCCAATACGTAAAAATGTTAAAAATATGAACTGCCTCAAGATGTCCTTGGGTACGATTGGTCTGCTGAATGGGCCTATGGAACTAAATTTGAAAACCATTTGGGGTAACTAAAACACTGTTAAATAATGTCTCTATGGGAGCTTTCAATGGTGTCTTTAATGTCTTGAGATGAAGTTCAAATCTGTAAGCATGGTTTTTAAATATTTGATTAAACTTTACTAAGTACTTAGACTACAGATCTGAGCACAAGTGATCATGCTCGTTTTTGGAATTGTTTGAAATACATCATTCAAAATGTGGCCTCTAAATCAGCACTTTGAAGATAATGTTTAATGATCATATAATTTTCAAAACTCAATGAGCAAAGTTCAAAAAAGAGATTTTTAAAGACTGCAATAAAATTTTTCATTTAATAGCTTAATAAACAAAGCTCTAAGAACTGACAGAATACCAGCTAGAATATTACAACAAAAGAATACAAGGCTAGAAGCAGTCACTCAAGCCTGGCCAACTAGCTGGAAGAGATCCATATTTGTGCCCATTCCAACAAAAATATGATCCAATGGAACATGGAAATTACCTAAAAATACCATGAATACTATAAGTAAGTAAAACTTTTTAGGAAGGTAATGCAGCAATATAGCGACAGAGAACTGCATACATTCAAGCTTGATACAGAAGAGGATATTGAATGAGGGGTATTGTCAGATTGATCATGGCTGAAAGATGTTTGTGCTTTATTTACTATAGAAAGGCAAAGGACACTCATAACAAATTGTTGATAGTAAGGCAAAGAATGGATATTCTTTAACTATTCCAGAACATTTAATATTGCTAATACAGAATCTGTATATAGAATAAAATAGTTGGTTGTTCAAACAGAACATGACAGTATTGCATAGTTTAATGTCAAGAAAGCAATGCATCAGCATTGTGTCCTTTCACTGTATATATTTAATCTTTATGCTGAGCAAAGGGTCTGAAAAGCTGAACTATATAAAGAAGAATAAACAAGGCATCAAGATTGGAGGATGACTCACTAACAATTTGCATTATGCAGATGACACAAGCTTGCCTACTAAAGATTACAAGAAATATTTACTGATAAAGATCAAAGAATACAGCCTTCATTATGAATTACACAACACATTGCTGTTGGTGTTTGTTGTTATGTACCTTCGAGTTGCTTGCTACTCATAGTGACCCTACATAAAAGAGCCCTAAATCCTGCTCTATCCTGTGCCAACCTAACTGTCTCCAAAACACTTACTCCCACCACACCAATCACTGAACTGATCAATCTCATCAAGGATTTTCCTCTCCTGCACTGCCCCTCCATACTCCCAAACATGATGTCCCTCTCCAAGGACTGGTCCCTCCTTTCAACATGCCCAGAGTATGTCAGACAAAGCTTCAGAATCCTTGACTCCAAGGAGCAGACTGGCTTCACCCTCTCCAGGACAAACCTGTGTGTTTTCCTAGCAATCTATGGTATATTCAACACTCTTCTCCAGCACCACAGCTAAAAGGCATCAATACTCTTTCTATCACCCCTAGTCACTGTCCAGCTCTCTGATGCATAGCATGCAATTGCGGAGACTATAGCCCAGATCAGGCACAACTTAGTTTCCAGCCTGAAATCATTGGTCTTCAGTCCCTGACAGCTGACTTTCCCAATGCAATTTGTCTCTTGATTTCCTGGCTGCTGGAACCAAGAGTGTTGATTGTAGAGCCATGCAAACTGAAGCTGTCAACAATCTCAATCTCTTCACCATCTATCATGATGTTGCCAATTGGCCCACTGGTGAGGATCTTTGTTTTCTTGATGTTGAGATTCAATCTATACTGGAGGCTGCAGTCCTAGACCTTCTGCAGCAAGCACTTCAGATCCTCCTCACATCTAGCAAGCAGAGTTTTTTCATCTGCATAACACAGATTGCTGAGGAGTCTACTTCCAATCCTGATGCCACATTTCTCCTCATTGAGCCCTGTCTCTTGGATAATCTGTTCTGCATACAGATTGGATTCCCATTCTTCTCAGAGTCAGCCAGTTTGTTGTGATCTACATAAGCAAATGCCTTTTCATAGTCAATGAAACACAGATAGAAATTCCTCTGGTACTCCCTGCTTTCAGCCAAGATCCATCTGGCATTAGCTATAATATTCCTAGTACAACGGCCTCTTCTAAACCCAGCCTGCATTTCAGGCAATTCTCTGTTGATGTACTGTTCCAGTCATTTTTGGATAATATTCAGCAGAATCTTGCTTGCATGTGATATTAATTATATTGGTTGATAATTTCGACACTCCATCAGATTACCTTTCTTTGGAATGGGGACAAATATCTAGCTCTTCCAGTCAGTTGGCCAGGTGGTTGTCCTCTAGATTTCTTGGCACAATGTGGTGAGTACACCCAGGGAAGGGTAGTGTCTGTTTGTTGAAATATGTCAATTGGTATGCTATCAATACCTGGGGCCTTGTTTTTTGCCAATTCTTTCAAAGCAACTTGAACTTTTTCCTTCATCACCACAGGCTTTTGTTCATATATTGTTTCATGAAATTCTTTTGTGTCCACCAATTCCTTTTGGTACAATGACTCTATAGTCATTCCATCTTTTTTTAATGCTTAATGGATCATTTAATATTCTGCCCAAAGCATCCTTAAATATAGCTACTTGAGGCTTGAATTTGTTCTTCTTTTCCTCCAGCTTAAGAAATGCTGAGTGAGTTTGGCTTTTTGATTTTCTGACTCCAGTTCCTTGCACTTTTCATTGTAATACTTTGTCTTCCTGCACTGCCCTTTGCAATCTTCTGTTCAGCTTCTTAATATCTTTATTTATTCCCTTTGCTTTGGCTTCTCATCACTCTAGTGCAATATTCAGAGTTTCTTCTGACGATCATCTTTGTCTTTTCTTCCTCCACTGTCTTTGCAATGACCTTTTGCATTCTTCCTATATGATATTCTTGGTATCCTCCTACAGCTCATCTATTCTTTGTTCTTTAATGTTCAAGGCCTCAAACCTGTTCCTCAGATGGTTTTGAAATTCAGGTGGGATAGACTCAAGGTCAAATTTTGGTTCCTGTGGACTTTATATAATTTTCCTTAGCTTCAGCTTGAACTTGCATATGAGTAGTTGGTGGTCTTTGCCACAATCAGCACCTGGCATAGTTTTCACAGCTGATATTGAGCTTCTACTGAAATTCTTTCGACAGATATAATTAATCTGATGCCTGTGCATACCATCAGGTGAAATCCATGTGAATACCCTGAGTATATGTTTCTTATAAAATGTATTTGCAATAAAGAAGTCATAGATTGTACAAAATTCCATCATTCCATCTTCTATCTCTAGCTTTTGCTGAGGTATGGTTTATTTTTGTAAATATTGCTTTTACTTATTTTTACAGCCCATCACCTCAACAGATGGTAAAGTATTTGATGCCACACCCGCCTCGCTGTCCTCTCTGGCCACGACGCCTGTGTGACAAAATGGGTCGTCCGTGCCTGTACGGGGTCTCTGACCTCAAGGATAGC
>NW_006399859.1:1153116-1162388 GCF_000299155.1 Elephantulus edwardii
TGGTGTGCAGACTCTCATTTTCGCCGACTTCGTCCCTCACCTGCTCTTCACCAAGAAACCCCTTGAGTTTCTTGTCACGACCGTGGTCGGGTGGTCGGTGACAATTTGAAATATGAACTAGCACTCACTTAGGTCTCTAATATAGTTATATAATAATTGGAAAATATTTGAACCTATTATATGTTAATTGGTTTAAGGTAATAACATTTTTATGAGTTATGAAGACATATAATCGTTCTCCAAGCTTCCTTTTCATTTCTCCACTTCTATTTCTTCTTCCTCTTTTGCCTTTTCCACTTTCTAGTTCATTCTTATTTCTTCCTTTATCTTTCTCTGCCTTTTCTCTTTATGCCTTTCATTCTCATTCTGATTTTCTCTCTCCTGCTCCCTTCTGATCATCTATTTCCTTCTCTGTTTAAATCTAAGAGTAAGTAAAAATATGTTATTGTATGTGTCTGTGAATGTAGATGTATGTGTAAATAAACCCACTTTGCTACTTCATTTCTGTTATTGCTTCTTTTCTGTGTTACTCTTAATATTCGGAACTTTGTGAGAAAGAGTGACGAATGGAAGAACAAAAGATCTGTGTCCTTGTTAGAGTGTTGTTAAACTGTCTGCAATGGGATTTTTCTCCATAATGACTGGCAAAGTTGGCCTGGAGTCAACACAAACAGCTTGGCTACAAGAGAGGGATCTCTCTTTAAGTGGAAAAACCTAAATTCAGTTCTTTACCCAACTCTACTTGGTTCCTTTTTGCCAGAAGAATAGTTTTCACAGACCTTGAGCAGAAGAGAAGTCTAGTTAATTCTAAAAGGAATTGACACCTCCCACATCTCTAGCCTGATGGTTGTGACTCCACATAATTAGTAACTCAATGTGAAATTCATTAGTTTTGGCTAACAGCCCAATTCCCAGAAACGTTTTATTTTCACCTTCACACCTTTTGGGACAATTCTGCTTTTAGGTGTCTGGATTTTGGATCTGAGTGAAACTGTCATATCTTAATTATATTCAAAGCTACCCTATTGACTTCTATTTCAGCTGTGACATTAGCCTTCACACTTGGATTGGCCTGACTTCTCTCTGGCTTGAGAGTGAGAACTTCATATGTTTTCTTTCCATCTGCAGACATCTGTATTCTGTTTGGCTCAGGATTGTAAAACACACAGAGCAGGAAGGACTTGAGCACATTGTGATCACTGTGGGACTTTGTCTATTCAGGCCAAAAGATAAAAAAAAAAAAAATCCTTTTACCAGTGCTTTAAACAGTATTTTCAAAATAAATACAAAGGATAGAGATCATCAAATTATCACAATTATGCCTTTTAAAAACTCTTCCCTAAATGAAGAACAGAAGACGCTGTCGCTCATGGGCTTTAAAACAAAAAGGGGGAACTGCAGGAGCTGCAGATGGCGACGTATTAAGAAACATAATTGGTATTAAGTAAGTGTGGCAGAATTGGATTGGATAAATGTAGTTATGTTTTAACCAATAAGAATAGGTTAAGTGTTAGTCATAAGTCAATAGGAATAGTGAGTTAACAACCAATAGGATTAGTTAAGTTAGTGGAGTAAGAACCAATAGAAATTAAGCATAGAAGCTATCGAGGTAAAGGGTATATAAGGGGCTGGGAGGAGGAAGTGGGGGCGCGCCGCGGCTGCCATTTTACCACAATAAAGAAGCTTTCAGCTGCAGCGAAGAAAAAAAAAAAACTCTTCCCTTTAATGATTATTATTTACTCCATCATTTCTTAATTTGTCCACACCAACTGCATACAAAGAGCTATTTAAACAAAACGTCTTATTGTTAGATGCCATTGAGTGGAGTATGACTCAGAGATCCTATGAAAAACAGAACGGAACCTTATGCTGTTCTGCATCAATCCTCATTTTCTCTCTCATAATTGAGTCCCTTGCTGCAGTTACTGTGTCAGTCTGTCTTGTTGAGGGTCTTCCTCTCTTTTGCTGACCCTGTACCTTTCAAAGCATTTGTCCCTTAATGAGGAATTGCCCATTTTAACAACATGTCCAAAGTATGTAAGATAAAGTTTCACTATTCTTATGTCTAAAGAGTAATCTGTCTACACTTTTGCAGACATATCTGTTACGTTTTTTTTGGCAATCCATTTAGTACTCTTCTCAAACACCACAGTGCAAAGGCATCAATTATTCTTCTGTTATTCAACCCCCAGCTTTCGTATGCACAGCAAATGATTGAAAATATCATGGAGTAAATCAGGCACACCTTAGTTTTTAAACTGACATTATCACAAATATACTTTATAATAATCTGTGCTGTTGTTATGTGCTTTCAAGTCAAAACCAACTTATAGTTGACCTCAAAGGTTTACAGAGGCTGCAAGTCACACAGGAAGATGGGCTGGTGGATTTGAACCACGTGCCTCTAGATTGGCAGCACAACTCGTTACTACTTGGCCACCAGAGATCCTATAATCTGTTTTTTGTTGCTCAGTTGGAATCAACACATACTCCTGCGGTCGTTCAGTTGGAAACAAACTCAACTCCAGTGGGTGTTCAGGGACAGGTAATTGCTCAGGAGGAGACTGCCCAGCCTTCTCCTGGAGAATAGTTGGTGGATTTGAAACTTTTCATTTTGGGATTGCTGGGCAGCTTCTTGCCATTAAGCCACCAAAACTCCCTACCCTATAATGGGCAGCTCTCCTTAATTCTGAAGTTGTTGTTGTTGTTGTTATGTGCAGTCAAGTCACTTGCAACTCATAGTGACCTTATGTATAAGAGACCTAAACTCTTCTCTATCCTGTGCCAAACTCACTGTCTCTGACACACTTATTCCCATTACCCCAGTCATTGAATCGATCCATCTCATCGAAGGTCTTCCTCTCTTGCACTGTCCCTCTACCCTCCCAAACATGATGTCCCTCTCTAAGGACTGGTCCTTCCTTGCAACATGCCCAAAGTATGTCAGATAAAGCTTCAGAATCCTTGACTCCAGGGAGCATTCTGGCTTCACCCTCTCCAGGATGAACTTCTTTGTTCTCCTAGCAGTCCATAGTATATTCAACACTCTTCTCCATCACCACAGCTCAAAGGCATCAATTCTCTTTCTATCTTCCCTAGTCACTACCCAGCTCTCCGATGCATAGAGTGAAATTGAGAAGACTCTGGCCCAGGTCAGGAACACCTTAGTTTCCAACCTGACGTCGTTGCTCTTTAGTACTCTGGAGAGATCCCTGATATCTGACTTTCCCATTGTAATTTGTCTCTTGATTTCCTGGCTGCTGGTAACAAGAGTGTTGATTGTAGAGCCAAGGACACTGAAACTGTCAACAATATTAATCTCTTTACATTCTATCATGATTCTGTCAATTGGCCTAGTGGTGAGACTCTTTGTTCTTGATTTGCGCTTCAATCCACATTGAAGGCTACAGTCTTTGACCTTCTGCAGCAAGCACTTCAGGTCCTCAGTTTCAGTAAGCAGGATTGTATCATCTGTATAATACATGTTGTTGATGAATCTTCCTCCAATCCTGATGCCTCCTCATACAGCCAAGTGTCTTGATGATCCGTTCAGCACACAGATTGAAAAGGTATGGAGACAGAATACATCCCTATGCAAAATACCATTTAATAACAAGTTGTATGCATTTATTGATGGATTTCTATGACTAGGCAAGAAGCATAATGTGACAATATGTACAGAGTTTTAAAATTCATAAAATTTATTTATATGTATTACCTCATATGAGATTTTCATTGTAAGTCTAAGAATTAGACTGGTCATTAAAAAAATATTCGGACATGGAGACTAAATGTCTTGTTACGATTACATATTAGTGGTTGATTCAGGGCTACAATCTAGACAGGCAGGTGTGGTTGTTGTTGTTCACTCCATCTGCAAAATCATGAAAACATGAGTAAATAAAAATCTAACTAAAGCAAAAAGAAAAATGCAATAACACAAAAATATCAAAGTTGTATTTTAAGATTATTCCATTAGGTTAATAAATTGTCACACCAATAAACTTTATTGTACTTTCAATTTTTTGCCAAAGATTTGGTCACTGGATAGGATATTTTAGATCTTTAGTAATTCAACTCTGTTGAAATTGTCACATAAGACATTTTAAGCTGCATTAAGAAGCACTATTAACGTGTTCTAAAAGTGGCACCACTATTCTCCAAGCTAATGGCAATCCAATGAACAGAGTGGTGAATTCAGATGGTAAGCTGATGAATGAGCAGGATGATATTTATACAGAAACACCATAGTTCTCAAGAAACAATTGAAGAATCTACGGACTTCTAGCTTGGAAAAGGAATACTTATGGTGGTATGACTGGCATATTAAGTGTTTGAATAACCATCCTTTTGCAAGAAAGTATAAATATAATCACATATATATTCTTCAAGATTTCAAAATCACGATAAGCACCTTTTAAAATATGATCTGAAATATAGTGAATATAAGATTGCTATGCACTACCATCTATATTCTTTTGCAAAATTATTCTCTAGAGTGTTTCATATTATGTTATGCTTTTGATTTTTTCACCATTTGTTTGGCTTTTTTTTTTACCATATTTACAAAATTTCCCTATATTAAAAAAAGTTTAGCCTTTAATGGCTAGCTCCACATGTACTTACACATATGTGTGTATAAATTTAAATAAGCATACACATATATTTTATTTATTTCTACACATATAAGGGAACTCTGGTGGCCTAGTAGCAAGAAGCTGCACTGCAATCCAGAAGGCAGGAAAAGGATGAGCAGTCTCCTCCTGTGGGATTAAACTGCCTCTGAAAACCCACCAGCTATGCCTCAGTTCTGACTCAATGGTACACAACAACAAAATATGCACATAGAACTTCAAATTACTGTCTAATGTCCTTCTCTCTTAGATCTGAAGACTCCATGTAGTATATCTTATAAGGAAGATTTAATGGTAGCATATTTCTTCAACTTTTGTTTATTGAAGATATCATCATTTCTCCCTCATTCATTCTTTCTTTTTTTCCTTTTCTTGTGATTATGGTGTTTATTAGGGAAGTCAAAGGCTACAATTCAGGTTGGCAGCAGGATGTGATCACTCAGACAGGACAGCTTCCACAATGTGCTCCCAGGATTATTTTAATCATTTTTTACTTCCTTTTAATATCATTAAATTTCATTTCCATAGAAATAGAACACTATTAAAGTAAAATGAATTTTTTCTATAATTAATTTGTAATTAAAAGGAACTTATATCATTGTGAAGTGAGTAGATAATTGAAACTTCCTGAGAAATGGTCCATTGGTAATGATACATTACGTTGTTTGGATGTTTTTCATATCCTTCAATGAGCCTACAGTGTCCCTCAGAATGTACTTGCAAAATCCATCTGATCCATGTGGTTGTACAATGAATTTTTTACTAGCTCCTTAACAAAAGGGATTTTACAAATAAATCCTGGAATGGAGAGCCTGGACATTTGCAAAGTTTTTGTGGCGATAACTAACTAAAGAAGATAATACGCATGAATGACTTTTGTTTCTAGTTAAGAAATACAAAGATGTTTGGGTAAGAGGTATCTGGGAAAGAGTAAGACAGACACGAAGGGCAAGACTGAGTGGATTATTTCATACCTAAGTTACCACGTTGTTATTTTTAGCTGTTGTTATTTGTTCTTTTGAGGATCTAATCTTGTGCTATCCACATTACCACCATTCAGAGGCATCAATTCTTCTTTGATCATTTGTCACTCTTGCCTACGAGCATCCTACAGTGAAGTTATCAAGTAATATTACTTTCACTGGCCACATAATCTCTTGTATTATTGCCTATATTTATTTTCCCCCCTCCAAATACAAATCAAAGACAGTGCCTTCAAGTAGAAACCATCTCATTGCCAGGTGTGGTACATGAATTAAGTTAGATGGCTCTTCCTGTCTCCTTGTTAGATACTACTGAGTTGACTATAACTCATCATGACCCTGTGAACCACAGGTCAGAAAACAGCTTTATTCTTATGATCCTGTTATCTTAATTTCAGAAATTATCTATGTTCCAACCTTCCTTTATGTTTCCGAGGCTGTGACTCTTGACAAGAGGAGATTGTCCGTGCCATGGAGCAGCTGATGGATCACCAACCTTAGTGTTAGCAACCCACTGTGCAATAATCACACCAACAGGGCACCTTCATCATTGAGGAGGCAGGACCACATTAGTCTATTCATTCATGTATTTATTCCTCCATAAATAGTTATCAAAAATGTTCCATGCTTAATCAGAATATGATCAAGACCCTATGATTCTGAAGGAAGAAATTGAAGCTGTCTTGAAAGAGCTGACAAAAATAAGACACTAGGAACTGATGCAAGCTAATCCTATAATGAAAAGAAGGAAGGACCACCTGTCTTTCTCGAGTCAGCAGTAGGTGGGCTCAAACTGCCTGCTTTGGGGTTGCCAGTGAAACATCCCACAGACTAGGCCACAAGAGCTCCCATAAGTCCTTGAAGCCCATGTGCAAATGTTAGAATGACTTATGTTTCAGGAACAATTTCTTTCTCTGCTTAGATTTTATGCAAATCTTATTAGAACCTTGTTTCCAAGCTTCACACACTGTAACTTTCTCACGAGAAAAACTCGACCACTTTCCCTTTCCCAAAATTTCTTCTATATTTGTCATTTGGAAACATTATTTCCTCTGCCTAAAATGCATTTACCAAGATCTTTTTCCTCATTCCTTTTGACCCTTTACATTCCTGTTTCTCATCTTCCAGCAAAAATAATTCCTCTTTTCCAGATACTTTCTACCATGGTATTTTACACTTACCACATTGCTTACTGAGTTTATAGTCACATGTTTTCCTGCTAAATTAAGAAAGCTGTTGTGTCAAATTACTATTTGAATCCCTAGCATTTGTTTTCACTTTAAGCATATGATAAACCTGGCAAAAAAATTAATGAATAGTATTACGGATATTTCATGAATGTGTTTCTTTCAACCACTCTTAGGCACTCTCTGACCACTTATTTATTCATGTAATCAGCCATTAATTTTGTTGTTGTTGTTGTTGTTATGTGCCATCGAGTCTCTTGCGACTTTTAACGACCTTATAACTTCCCCTCCTGTGCTGTCCCTCCACCCTACCAAGCATGATGTCCCTCTCCAAGGATCTGTCTCTCCTTACAACATGTCCAAAGTATGTCAGACGAAGCCCCAGAATCCTTGCCTCCAAGGAGCCGCCTGGTTTAACCCTCTCTAGTAATTGTCCAACTCTCTGATATATAACAAGTGATTGCAAAGACCATGGCCTGTATCAGACACATCTTAGTCTCCAGAGAGACACCATTGCTCTTCAGAACTTTGGAAAGGTCCCTAACAGCAGACTTTTGCATATCAATATGTCTTCCAGAGAGACACCATTGCTCTTCAGAACTTTGGAAAGGTCCCTAACAGCAGACTTTTGCATATCAATATGTCTTCCAGAGAGACACCATTGCTCTTCAGAACTTTGGAAAGGTCCCTAACAGCAGACTTTTGCATATCAATATGTCTTCCAGAGAGACACCATTGCTCTTCAGAACTTTGGAAAGGTCCCTAACAGCAGACTTTTGCATATCAATATGTCTTTTAATTTCCTGGGTACTGGTGTCAAGGGTGTTGACTGTCAAGGCAAGCAAACTAAAGCTGTGAACAATCTCAATCTCTTCACCATCCATCCTGAGGCTGCCAATTTGTCTTACTGACATTGAGCCTCAATCCATACTGGTCCTTAACCCTCTGCAGCAAGCGCTGCAGGTCCTCCTCATTTTCAGCAAGCAGAGTTGTGCCATCTGCATAATGCAGGTTGGATTGGTGGCCATTCATTTAAGCTGTCAAAAGGTAGGTATTGATCACCCCTGTGTACCTGACAGTCTGAGCCCTGCTGACACAGTGGGGAAGCACTCAACTGCTCACTGAAAGGTTGTTGTTGTTGTTATGTGCTGTTGAGTTGCTTGTGACTAGTAGTGACCCTATGTACAACAGCCCTAAACCCTGCTCTATTCCTTGCCAATCTTATTGTCTCCAACATGTCTATCCCTATTAGCCCAGTAACTGAATCAATCCATCTCGTGGAGGGTCTTCCTCTCCTGTGCTGTCCCTCCACTCTCCCAATCATGACATCCCTCTCCAAGGACTGATCTCACCTTGCAACAAGTCCAAAGTATGTCAGACAAACCTTCAGAATCCTTTCCTTGCAGAAACAGCCTGTCTTCACCCTCTCCAGGACGAACGTGTTTGTTCTCCTAGCAGTCCACTGAAAGATTACTTTGGTTAAAACTCACTAACTATTCTGTGGGAGAAAGATTTGGCAATATGCTTTTGTAAAGCTTTGTAGCCTTGGAAACCCTGAGACAGCTCTGCCCTGTCCTACAGTGCACCTGAGTGGAAAATCAACTTAATCCAAGGTACTAGAAAATAGGGGTCACTATGAGTTGCCTGAGAATTGACAGCACTTAACAACAACAACTAGAAAATGTTAGTTTAGGGTCAGGAAGTGTTAGTTGCATAACTGAATGAGAGCATTGACTTTTCAAGCCTGCAGTATTCATTTCCTTCCTCCAGACCATCCTTGACTTTGTGTGTGAGCTGTTCATTCTCCCAGGCCCCAAATCTGATTGGGAGCTCCCATCCTCTCTTTTCCTGGTGGCCATTGTTGCTGTACAGCTGGTGGCTGCATTCTCCCAGGAACCTCTTTCCAGATTTGATTTATGCCTAAGTGAGACCTCTGTGGTCATTTGGAGATAGGGTCAATAGTTGGGTAAGAGTTCCTGCTCTTTGACACCGCAGCGGGCCAGCATGCGAGGCCGTGGCAAACTGAATCTAATAGCAGTTAATGAAGCCAGCACACATTTCCCTCGCAGACACATTTGTCCCTTTCTCCATCTACTTGAACTCCTGCTATGACTCAGAAGAGAAGCTACTTCCTGCCAGAAGAAATTTAAAAAAGGGGGAAAGTAAATAGGTTACCCTCTGTTTTTGTTTCAAAACAATTTTGTAAACACATATCATTCAATCTTCATAAATATCTTCTTTGGTGAAGATTATGATTTCACTTGTACAGAAAAATAAAGTGTACTAAGATAACTTATGTTAAAATGTTCTATAACGAGTGTTATAAATCTAACTAGATTTCATAATTTAAGGCCTGACTTATTTTAAGGTTGTTGTTGTTATGTGCCGCCGAATTGCTTGCGACTCATTACGACCCTATGTACAACAGCCCTAAACTCCGCTCTGTCCTGTGCCAATCGCACCGTGTC
>NW_006399859.1:1162933-1172291 GCF_000299155.1 Elephantulus edwardii
GAGAATCTTTGTCTTCTTGATATTGAGCCTCAATCCATATTGGATTTTAAGGTACAGAAGTATATTTTGCCCCCCTGTCCAATAACTTGTTATTTTAGGAACACTGGTTTCAATTTTGTATTAACAAAGATTTTTGAAAATGTAGATGTATAAGATTAATAAAAGAACCTTGTTGGTATGGTGGGTTTAAGTGTTCAGCTGCTAATGAAGATGAGAGCAGTTTCAGCCCACTGACCTTTTGGTAAGCACCAACATTTATAGCTATAAGTAGGAGCCATGCCAAATGAATAAATACCTCCAAATAAACTCTCTTTTTTTCTTTTCCTTGTTGTGTACCATCAAATTGGATCCAGCTGGCACAGGAGGTTGCCCCTCTGGTGGATTCAAACTGCATGCCTTTCGGATTGCAGTGCAGCTTCTTGCCACTAGGCTACCAGAGCCCCAACAAATACTTTCAAAACTTAGTGCCTACATGGAGAAGAATTTAACCAGAGGTTAGAGGGACAAAATGTCCAAGAAACCAAAAAATTGATTACTTCATTGATTGGAATGTTGGCTGATAAATTCCCTTCTTTATATGCTAGTTTATGTGTTCATTATAAACAGATAAAGTGACAAACAGACATACATACACACATAGGAGATTCTCTGTATGGTGGCCTAAAAGAATGACATGCTTAAAATATGTGTGTTCAAAATGCAAAAGTGCAAATAATAATTATATTACTTAAAATAATAATGATGAGTGCTAACATAAATTGAGCCTTTCAAAAAAAAAAAAAAAAATAAATTGAGCCTTTCCCTACATGGGTGAATATTGCAAATGCATTTCCTGTGTTATCTCATTTGATATATATAAAGAGAGTAGCTACACGAAAAGGTTGTTTTAATACATAATACATGTAATTTGCTTATATGATAGTGCTTGATGTGTAATCTCTGCAGAATAAATGTAAATCATAATTTTTATTATTGCTATTCTTTTTAGTAAGGAATAATAAAAGAATATCGTTAAGGCACATGTGCCAGAGACTTAAATTCAGTAGTGAAACAGAGGAAAATGAAGAGAAGTGTGATTAAGGTATCACATTCTTTATTGTAATGTGGACAAATGTAAATTGGGGTTATTTCATGCCCATTATCAGCTTCATTTTAATAATATGAGAAGTAGTTATAAACTATTTAAACATAACATCTCTAAGAGTATGTAAACATTATAAATTTTTTTAAAATCTTTATTATTGATTACAACCTTTCACATAAATGAGCAGAAGTAAAAAAAAAAAAAAAAAAAAAAAACCAGAAAAAACCCCACCTCTATGATAATGCAATGTAAACAATTTAGATTATCATCAATCTAAAATGCTTCAATTCTTGGTCTTTGAAAACAAAGAATAATTCTAGCACCTACAGAGGCTTTCAATCCTTTCAGTGCTCCCCTGCTCCATTTGCACAACAGCCTCCTGGTCCAGGTATAGGTTCTGCATCAACACAGTCAAGTGCTCTGGGATACTCATACTTCTCAATGTCTGTCACAACTTGTTATTATCCACACAGTCAAATGCCTTTGCATAGTCAATAAAGCACAAATAGACATTCTTCTGGTATTCCTTACTTTCAGCCAGAATTCATCTAATATAAGCAATGAGATATATCCCTCATATTATGATCTCTTCTAAATCTTGCCTGAACTTCTGGCAGTTCCCTATCTATGTACTATTCCAGCTGTTATTTAAGTATCTTCAGCAGTATTTTGCCTGTATGTGATATCAGTGATATTATTTGATGGTCTGGATCACCTTTCTTGGGAAAGGGAACAAATATGCACCCCTTCCAATCCGTTGGCCAGACAAGATGTCCTCCAAATCAACTAGTGAGTTAATCCATGGCTGCATCTGTTAATTGAAGCAAACCAGCATTGAATTCTATCTCTACACCTGTTTAATCTCTATGCTGAGCATATTATCTAAGAAGCTAGACTCTGTGAGGAGTGTAGAATCAGGATTGGAGAGAGACTCACTAATAACCTGCATTATGCAGATGACACAACCTTGCTTGCTGAAAGTGTGGAAGACTTGAAGCATGCTTTGCAGGAGATCAAAGAATGCAACCTTAGATATGGATTGCATTTTAATGTCAAGAAAACAAAGACTCTTATGACTGGAACAACAGGCAGCATCATGATGGATAAAGAAGAGACTGAAACTGTCAACAGCTTCATCTTGTTTGGACCCACAATTACAACCCTTGATACCAGTAGTCAGAAAATAAGGAGGCACACTGCACTGGGAAAATTTGCAGTTAGGGACCTTTCCAAATTATTGAGGAGTAGTGATGTGAGTTTAAAGACTAAGGTGTGTCTGAGTCAGGCCATAGTCTTTCCAATCACTTGCTGTGCATCTGAGAGGTGGACAGTGAATAAGCATGACAGGAAAAGAATTGATGCCTTTGAGCTATGGTATAGGAGAAGATTACTGAACATTCCATGCACTGACAAGAGAATAAACAGATATGTCTTGGAGAGGGTGCAGCCAGCATGCTCTTTGAAGACAAGAATGATAAGGCTTCACCTTATCTATTTTGTGCATGTTGCTAGGAGGGGCTATTACTTGGAGAAGGACATGATGTTGGGAAGGGTGGATGGGCGCAGGACAGAACAGAGTTCAGATCTCTTGTTCATAGGGTTGCTATGAGTTGTTCTTGACTTAATGGCATCTAAAAACAACTAAAACAACAGCAGTGCCTTAGTGATAAGGAATTGTTCTACCAATGCAAAGGCAGGTGATTCAAATCTGTCAGTAGTTCGGTAGGAGACAGATTGGCAGTCTCCTCTCATGTTATTTACTTCCTCTGAAAACTCACTAATGGGTCAGCTAGGAGTCAGTTCCAATTGTACATAATAACAAAAACCTGACAGAATTCAGTTTGTTTTGTATGCTCCTATTTTAAAGGTCATATGTGCAACACAGGTAACTCTAGAGGTGAAATCTGTTGGGAGTTGCTCTGCTAACAAAAAGGTCACACCTGTCTGGTGGTTCCATTGGTGGGTCTATGGGAGAAAGATGGAAAATCTCCTCCTATGTGTTTACAACTTCAGGAACCTGCTGGAGGGTCAGCTATGAGTCCGTCCCAACTCCATGGCAAGGAGTCAGGGAGCTTGTTTTGTTTTGCATATAATATCATTACCCCAAAGCACTAAGTTTAGTGCTTGGAAAAAAAGATGTTTTAGAAAGTCTCCAAATATTCAAAATAATTATTATCTACAAGTCGGCATAAAATAGTTTAAGGAATTTTGTTTGTTTGTTTTGTTTCTCCTCCTTTGTCCTAGACCATTTCTTAAACTTTGTGGTAGGTCTTATCACCAAAATGTACTTCCACAATTCTATAAAAATATTCTTCAATATTAATTTTTTAGCCTCTATTATATGCCAAGAATAGTTGTATTTTGCTCAGTGATATGAAAGAAACCTAAGAAGCGTATGAAAAAGAGTTAACATGGGAAAGGCATGTTATGACAAAGTGATCAGCAACCCTGAGTTGGAAAACTACATGTACTATGTATTATATCTATGTTATTTTATAGCAACGTTTTGACCACTCTGTTTTATTATCCAATAAAGAGAATACTGGTAATAGTCATCACAATGCTTTCAGTATTAAATGAAATAATACATGATATGTGCTTAGCATTGTCCTTGGACATAATAAGAATTCACTATGCATCAGAGAGCATATGACTAAGGATGATAAAAGAACCGTTGTTGTTGAGCTGTGGTGCTGGAGAATAGTATTAAATAGACCATGGACTTCTAGGAGAACAAACAAGTTCGTGCTGGAGAGGGTGAAGCCAGAATGCTCCTTGGAGGCAAGAATTCTGAAGCTCCATCTGACTTATTTTGGGCATGTTGTAAACAGACACCGGTTCTTGGAGAGTGACATCATGTTTGGGAGAGTGGAGAGACAGCACGAAAGAGGAAGACCCTCGATGAGATAGATTGATTCACTGGCTGGGGTAAAGGGGTGTATGTGTTAGAGACAGTAAGATTGGCTCAGGGTAGAACAGGAGTCAGAGCTGTTGTACCTAGGGTTGCTATGAGTCATAAGCAACTCAGTGGCACATAACAACAACAACAGATGGTAACAATTGTATTTGTTGTTTCAATTGTTGAGTTGGAACAGACTCATAGCTGACACTCCAACAGGTTTTTAGAAACAGTAAACCATACAGCAAGAGACTACCCATCTTTCTCTCCTAAAGCAGCTGGTGAATTCAGACTGCATGCCTTCAGATTGTTGTTGAAATTCCTTATCACTATGCCACTGTGGCCCGTTGGTTAAAAACAACTGACTTCTAACTAAAATGTTAGCAGTTCAAGTCCACCTTCCACAAAAGCAAGATGAAACAATTGGCTACAGTAAGCATATTATTGTTGTTGCCATGGGATCTGCTCCAATACATAGTGACTCTATGTTCAAGTGGCAAAGAGATTCACTGCTATCCTAATCCCGAAGGCACGAGATTGGAATCCACCAGCTGCTCAAGGGGAGAAATTATGGTCAGTCTTATCTCATGTGATTAGCTGTCTCTGCAAACTCGCTATCTGATCTAGTGCCATCCTCACAATCTCAATAGCCTAAGGAGAAGTTCTATTCAGCCTTACATGCTTACTACTCCATGGCAACAGGGTTGAGGAATCCTGGGTTTCCTTAAGAAGTTAGGAGGGAAATTCCTATACATTAACCCTTATAATCCGGGCAGGGTAGTGTTGGTGTCCTACTAGGTAAGGAACTGTGCTGCCAACCCAAATGCAAATGGCTGGAAACTACCAGATGAACTGTGAGAGAGTGGTGGACAGTCTCCTAGTTTGTGATTTACAGCCTCTGGAAACCATTGAACGGTCGGTTACTTTTGAGTTGTCTCTGATTCAATACCAAGGTATTGTGAATTGTTGAATATAGGGCACAGGGACTATTTTAAAGAAATCTCTTACTTGAATATTTATTATTATTATCATCATCATTATTATTATTTCCTCTTTAGAACTATGAGATTCAAAGGCTAAGACCTGAAATCTGAAGTAGAGAAAAATAGAATTCATTTTATTTGTTAAAGATTCAGCAATCACACTATGCTGGAGTATCTGAATGGTGCAGTTTACATCCTCATGATAACCAAGAGGTTAAAACTGAAAAGCTATCAAAGGCACCTCAGAAAAAAGGGCTAGAGATTTACTTTTGAAGGCTCTGCTTTTTTTTTGGTTCCTTGGCCACTGACTGCTGGAGCACGATTCTACTCTGACATGGATGGGTTCACCCCAAGTCTAGATAAACTTAAAAGGCAACTAACTGAATTTTCTTCATTCACACTGGCTTTTAGGAACAGAGTAGCTAGCAACGTCTTGCTTTGTGGGAAGGCAAACATGAATTGATTGAATCACTGTACTAGTAACGTATGTTTGCAAACCAAGAAAAGTGTTTCAAATTGAATGAGCATGGTTCTTTGAAAACATGTAATAAAGGAACTTTCCCCCAGGAAGCTATGCTTGATCCTAGAATCTGAAAGATCAATAGGAGTTAGAAGATAAAATGAGAGAGTATAAAAATGATTAATTTCATTTTCAAAGTAGAAACTATTTGATCAGATCAATGGATACATAGTATCAGGAGAGGGACTATAGGAAGGATTGTATAGGAAAAAAAGAAAACACTCAAATTGACAGCTTTCAAGTCAGCTCCTACTCATACAGATTCTCTATGGAGTTTTTGCTCTTGTTGAGTGCTAGTGCATCAGAACCCACTGATAGCTCGAGGCTGTAAATCAAACAGGAGGGAATTGTCCATCTTTCTCCTGCAGAGCAGCTGGTGGATTTGAACCTTTGGGTTTACAGTGAAACTTCTTACCACTTGGCCAACAGAACTGTACACTAAAAAGCAAAGAAATTGTCACATTTCTTTCTTGGAGTCACTGTTCGATTTGAATCGCCTGAAATGTGCAACCTTTAGGTTGGCAGCACAACAAATATGTATCTATATATATATTTGTTCCCATTCCCAAGAAAGGGGATCCAACAGAATACAGAAATTTTATAATCTAGTAATATTGTACAATTTAAAAAAGTTAATATCATGCAAGCAAAATATTGCTGAAGATCATTCAAAAACTACTAGAAAGTGCATATACAGAAAATTGCTAGAAGTTCAAGCTTGATTTAGAAGAGGCCATATCACCAGGGATATCATTGTGAAATAGGTCCTGGTTGATAGCAAAGAATGACAGAAAATATCTATTTGTGTTCTATTGACTATACTAAGGTATTTGTGTATGTCATAATAAATTATGGCTAACATTGAGAAGCATTGAAATCCAAGAACACTTAATTGTGCTCATGCAAAACCTATATTCAGACCATAGCTATACATATACCTATGTTCACATGTTGTGTGAATACAGCATGGGAATACTACATGACTTAAAATTAAGAAAGGTTTGCATCAAGTTTGTTTCCTTTTATCTATACCTATTCAGTCTGCATTATAAGAAAATTATCCAGTTTGTTCAATTATCCAATTGGACTCTATAAAGAAGAATGTGGCATCAGGATTGGAGTAAAACCCAACAACCTACATTAGACGGATAAGACAACTTTGCTTGCTGAACGTGAAGAATTGCAATGCTTGCTGCAGAAGATCAGAGAATACATTCTTCAATATGGATTGCATCTCCATATCAAGGGGGTAAAAGTCTCGCCATTGTACATCATGATAGATGGATCAAAGATTGAAATTGTCAAAGACTTGATCTTACTTGGATCCACAATCAACATCCTTAGTACCTGTAGTCAGAAGATCAAGAGACTTGTTGCACAAGGAACATGTGTAACCAAGAGCCTCTCCAAATTATTAAGAAACAATTATATCAGCTTGAGGACTAAGGTGAACTTGATTCAGGTCATGCTCATTTCAATCACTTGCTATGCATCTGAGAGCTAGACAGCGAATAATGATGCCAGAAGAGGAATAAATACCTTTGAGTTCTGATGCTGTAGAAGAATACTGAATATTCCATGGATGGCCAAAAAAACACACAGATAAGTCTTGGAGAAAAGTGCAGCCCGAGTGCTCCTTGAAGGTAAATATGATAAAGCTTCATCTCACATACTGCATGCATGTCGCCAGGAGAGGCTATTCCTTGAAGAAGGACTCATGCTTGGAAAGGTAGGGGGTTGGTAAAAGATTGACACAGTGACTGTAGCAACAGACTCATGTAATGTCAGAAGATAATGAGGATGGCACAGGAAAGGGCAGGGTTCAGATCTGTTGTTCTTAGAGTTGCTCCTAGTCATACTCCACTTGATGGCACCTAACAACAATAATACACACACACACACACACACACACACACACGTAATTACAAACTTTAAAGACATTTTATTTAACTTAATACCTCCAGTTCTCCAATTGCAGAAATGAGGACATTGATAATCAGAGAGATCAATTTAGTAGAATGAGTCAATAGGAAAGAGCTGACATCTATCCATAAAATGTCTGTTTCTTAAAGGTTTTTGAGAAGACTGAAGCAATGACAATTGATGTTGGTTTCTAAAATAGAGGGGTTACAATCGGAGAGACTTTTCCAGAACCTGGATATGAAGAAATCTGAGCCTTGGATAAGATAAAATCAAAGTGAAGAGGGAGAAAAATAACAAACCCAAACAGATGAGAAGGTGAGGTGTAGAATGACTGCAAAAGCTTACATCTCTAACACACTGAGTTTGACTATTTGGAATGGGGAGTTGACATTGACCTTGGGAGAAAATTTCAATAAGGAGCTCATTTTAGAAGAGGCAGCATTAAGTTAGAAGTTAATAAAAAAAGAACGTACATTTTATACATATTTCTACTACTAAGTATGTAAATCTGGATTTTTAAAAAGGTGAGTTATTAACTCAGGGTTTAGAATTGCTTGAAATGGACTTTCAATTATTTGTCAGAATTTATGACACAATGCCAAACATATTCAACTAATACATATGTTAAAATGCACACTACACATCTTACTTTTGACTAATGAGCCTTCAAATCCACCCTGATTCACTCTCGTTTACAGAAGGAAATTAAAAAATTGATTGGTTACTTCCTCAGCTGCATGTGGACACCTTGATTGGCGGGCTGCCGGTGGCTAGGCAACCAGTCCGGGAATCTTTGGAACAAGTAGCAGACTTCATCACAGCAGGAGCCATGAGACAAGAAGCTCTGGGATCAATTAAAATGCCAGGCTTTTCCAGGCTGGTTTCCAGCGCATCTGTGCATGATTCCACATAAATTTAGGGAATTAGAGATCAGACAAAGGTAAACATTTCTGTGCTTTGCTTAGCATTGATTTAGAATGAGAGGATGAAATATGCCACAGTCATTCAGCCTGGAGCAAGTTTACACCTTCAGCTGATTTTTTTCCCCTTACCCTCAATTGCTTTATTATTTTAGATATGTTGTAATGGAAGGCTGCTTAAATCATTGATGTGTTCCTTTTGGGAGAGGAAGAGAATAAAGAAACAAAGGAGAGACCAGTTCCTAGTTTCTGAGACTTAACCAGTATAAAATGATGACACTTTCTTTAGCTTTGTAGTCACACATCTAGCAGGAGAAAGTATTAATGCTCTTCATCTTCCAGATTTGGTCCCCTGAACTTGGTTGAGAGAAAATCCCTTTCCATCTCCCCATAGAGCATGAAAGATATTTTCTGCTTAAGAGGCAATAACAGCCCGACCTTTTGCAGTCCCTTCTCCCCTTTGTTTTTGCTTTGTATTTTATCTATTCCATGGAGTCTATCGCTGCTGCGGCTGTTTCCCTAGTGTAAACATCTTGTCCTGCTTTTGTGTCTGGAGAGAGGCTGAAATTGCTCAGGATCCTTTGTGCCTGGGCTGAGGTTAGAAACTGAAGGGGAAGCTCTAAGGTAGCAAGCAGCACAGCAAAGACAGTTCACAAACCTGGAGAACATGCAGACAGAAGGCTAGAAAACAAAGATAAGACAAACATCATTAACAAGAAATATTTTTCCCCCCAGTAAGACAGAACAACAAAATCAGTTCAGATCATACAGAAGCATAGAGTTGTCTTTTTTTATTAAACAAGGGTGGGGGGGGCGGAGAAGGAAAACAAGGAGAAGCAACTGATTTGGCCTACATACTCAATGTGAAATCAGAAGTGGAGCTTTTAAAACAACTATGAGATAACATCTCACCCCAGTCAAAATAGCAAAATTTAACAGAACAGCAAGCAATAAATGCTGGCGAGGTTGTGGAGAAACTGGAACCCTTATTCACTGTTGGTGAGAGTGTAAAACGGTGCAACCCCTGTG
>NW_006399859.1:1173627-1222462 GCF_000299155.1 Elephantulus edwardii
CTTGATTGAGAGTACTTGGCCAGCACAGGATTATGTATCCAGTCTCCATACAAATTAAAGTGATGTGTAAGAAAAAAACACTCCAAAGTTCTCTCCAGCCTGATAAACAGGAAATTCTATTAATTCAACATTTTAGATAAGCAAGAGAAGTAAAATGATATTTGTTCAACACCGTCTTAGTCATCTAGTGCTGCTATAACACAAACAACACAAGTATACATTTATAAGAACAGAAACATATTTTCTCATAGTTCAGGAAACTAGTTCAAATTTAAGGCATGACTCTAAATGGAGGTCACTCACTATCTGAGCTTCTAGTAGCTGCTGTTAACTCTTGTGTAGGAAGTGAATGCCGCTCCTGCTTGCAAACCTGTCTTAAACTGGGAGCTCCACCAAACACTGTCCACCATGGGTAACTGTTGTGGCATTTAACACAACAATGGCACAAGGTTCACCATCACAGCAACCCCAGGTTACCTCGGTACAGCAAATTGACAGAAGAGTGCTGTACCACTTAGAAGAATATTCCTCCAAAATATAATAACAACCAGCTTTTAAATACAAAGGCCCTCCCCAAGGACTTAAGTGCAGTGTCCTATAAATCTTTGAGGCCATTTCCAAGATTTCAGATCTTAAGAAAACTTTGGTTAACTATCTTTGACCCTTTGGCCAGCAAAGATTATAGAGACATGGAAATCTCCCAAGAGAACACAACATACGAAGTGGTTGAGGGCTGTCCTCTTGAGTTTAGTGTTCCAACTCTAGATATCTTCACAATAATGTGGTCTTGCCAAAGTATACAGTGAAATGTTTTAATGAGAAAATCAAATAGATGGTTAAAACTTATAAAATGTGTGGAAGAGTGTTTTAGGTTTCAGTCATTTACAAGTGGTCGTAATTAATGCAGCTTATATGCAGTTGGCATATTTATGACTTGAGTTTCTTCCTTATGGTCATTCTCGACATTTTCCCTACCTATTAGCCATGTGCAGAGCCCTGGGAGCAATGGACTATAAGTCAGCGGAAGCTGGGAAAATTAGGTACGAAAACATCCACCAATGAGTCGTCTCTAAAACTCTGCAATGACTTTTGCCAGGTTGTACTTTTGGTATATTAGATATAAATACAATCAAAAAAATTCTTCATTAGTCTAGGAAAATCTACTTTTTTCCTGTAAGTCTTCACTTTGTTTTGAAGGAAGATCTTCCCAGTGATATGACTGTCAATTATAAAGTAATGTAACTATGAATTTACTATGAGATTAAAAAACCTGATTATATATGGTCTGGGTCATTGACTTTTCAGTGATTCTTCAGGAAAAATTAATGACAATTTTAGCTAATTTTGCACAAAGCCAAAATACAAAAATATATAGGTAGCTGGGCTTGTGATGTTGGCACATCTAGTAGACATTTCTTCTTAAAAACATTTAGTAACTCTGGGTCAAGGGTACAAACACATAAATGAAATTTAAAAAATAGCTATGAGAAGAAAGAAAGTTCATTTAAAAAAGTAAGCAATAATGTGAACTCTAGAAATGTAGGGAATAATATACCTGATACAGGCCTTATAATCTAGAACCTAAACTATCTGCCTAGAAATGGAAAAGCAAACATTTTTAGTTTGATGATAACAATGGGAACATTCTATGAAACTAAGACATTATTAGGTCAGGTCACCTCACATACATGGGACTAGAAAACCACAATCTAGAAAAAGCAAACACATGTTTACTCTTATTATATCTTCAAGTGGAAAAACAAAATTTACCTTTAGAGTTAAAAATTCTGGACGTGTACCACATCCAGTTCAAATTTCAGCTATCTTCTATTAAGCTCCACTACATTGAGAAATTATTAAAAATATTTTTTCAATGAACAATGAAACCTCTGGGAAGGCACAGAGTTTTAGCTGTCAGGAGCCAATAAAAATGTATTCTGTGGAGATATTTCTACTCTTCAGTTAAATTTGTATTTCCAAAGAGGGGGTGGGTAATTGCTACAGACAAAGTCACAATAAAAAGTTAGAAAATTACTATTGATGTCTTTTAAGGAAAAAACCCATGAAGTTATAAAGTTATATTTAAGATTCATCTAAAGTGATCTAAATATGTCTATTTAAAGATGTATATTTAAGTGTGCCTTAGGGTAATTATATATATATATATATATATAGAGAGAGAGAGAGAGAGAGAGAGAGAGATGTTGTTGTTGTGTGCCATTAACTTGGAACTAACTCATAGCTTATCCTCCAGTGGGTCTTCAGAGGCAGTAAATAGCACAGGAGGAGACTGTTCATTTGACTCTCATACGCTTGATATTGCAGTATACCACTAAAAACACAAGATAGCGTGAAAAACATAGTAGATATGAATTTTAATTAGAATATATCATTATAATTCAATTTATTATTTAGTACAGCTACAATTGAAAGGAGAATTAGAAGAAAACAGACATTAATTTTGAAGAATTTGTAGTTTTTGCTGTTGTTAGGTGCCATCAAGTCAAGGCCAATTCATACTGACATTTGTGTACAACAGACTGAAACTGGAGTATCCTAAAACATCTTCACAATCTTGGCTGTGCTCAACCCCGCTGTTCCAGACACTGTTTCAAGCCATCTTGTTGAAAGTCTTTCCTTTTGTTGATCATCTTCTTTTCCAAGTATATCCTTCTCCAGAGACTGTCCTTCCTGGGAACACAGCCAAAGTGTATGAGATGAATTCTCACTATCCTTGACTCTAAGGAGCAACCAAGCTGTGCTTCTTTCAAGAGAGATTGTTTGTTGTTTTGGCTGGCCATGGTATATTCAATATTCATCAGCTATAGTACAACTTAAAGGCACCAATTTGTCATTAGTCTTTCTTACTCATTGTCCAACTTTCTGAAACAATAGCAATATCATAGCTTGAGTCAAGTACACCTTAGTCTTTAAACTGAAATCCTTGTGGTACTTTAAAGAGGTCCTTGATAGGAAATGTGCTCAATGAAGCTCATTTTTTTGTATCTTGACTGCTGCCACCATAAAAATTTATTCTGTATCCAAATAAAATGAAATCCTTGACAACTTTAATTTTTCCCATACTGTTACTTGCTGATTCACTTGTGAGGATTTTTGTTTTTATTATACTGAGATACTATCTATAATGAAAGTTATAGTATTGAGCTCTATTGATGAATGCTTCAAGCAATCTTTATTTTCTACAAGCAAAGTTGTGTTATTTACATTCCACAGATTGTTGATCAGAATTCCTCCAAACCTGATGCCACATTCTTCTTTATACATTCACAATTCTTGTATTATTTTCTCATCGTATAGATTGAGAAGGTATATTGAAAGGATAAAGTCCAGACATATACTTTTTTCCTGATTTTAAAACTTGCAGTATCTTCTGGTTCTATTCTAATGACTTCATCATTCATATACATATTCTGCATGAGCATAATTAAGTGTTCTGAAATTCTCATTTCTCTCAGTGTTACCCATGATCTGTTATGATACATAGAGTTGAATGCAAAGTGAATAAAACACAAGTAAACATCTTTCTAATATCCTCTGCTTCCAGCCAAGATCCACTTGGCACCAGCAATGACATCTCTTTTTCCACAGTGCCTTCTGAATGCAGCTTGAATTTCTGGCATTTAATTGATAGTACTAATATGAATAAAGAGAAACTAAGCCAAATCCTTTGCCATAAATTCTGACTCACAGTGAACCTACAGGACAGAGTTGAACTAAACCTTGAGATTTCCAAGCCTGCATATGTTTATGAAAGCAGACCGCTTTCACTTTCTGCTAAGGATTCACTCACTCATTTGTTGCTGTAGAATCAGAACTGACTAAGGAGACACCCCCACTGGGTTTTTGAGATGCTGTAAATCACACAGGAGTTTGCCCATCTTTCTCTGCAGAGCCTCTGGTGCTTCACAGAGAGGCACTGCTTTGGGATTAATGGTAGAACTCCTTACAGACTATACTACCAGAGCCCCCTGTTAAGAAACTAAAACTCATTGCCATATACTCAGAACTGACTCCTAGCAGACCTTCCAGTGAGTTTTTCCAAGGCTGAAAATTGAATGGGGATAAGTTGCTCATCTTTCTCTCACAGAATTGCTCAAACTGTCACATAAATATGACCTTGGAATTAGCAACTCACTCCCTAGACTTTGCCACAAAAGCTCCCTGTTAAAGTACTATTATTGTTGTGGTGGTTGTTGAGTTAGAGCCGACCTATAGTTGACCCTCCAGTGGGTTTTCAGTAGTAGTTAATTACACGGGAAGAAATTGTCCACCCTTATCCAGTGGAGTAGTCGGTGGATTTGAACCATGTGCCTTCAGGATTTCAGTGCAGCTTCTTGTCACCAGAGTACAGGGTGCCCTTAACTAATGGGTTTGAAATCCTGATATTTCAATTGGCTACTAAATGTCTTAAGTATTGCACCACTGAAGCTTCATATACAAAGAAAGCTACAAATGTATGGAGAATATGAAAACCGGGCTAAATGACACAGGAGGGAAAAGTATGGTGGTTCAATGTATATAAAACAGAAGTCCTAGAAGGAATGAATAAAAAGTTTGGGAAGAATTTATGTTCAAACAGACAATGGCTGAGAAGAATTCTTAATTGACGACAGAGATAATTCTCAATTTTAGAAGTCATTTTAGAAGTGAACTAGGGCAAATACTAATGAATTCTGCAGTTACTGAAATTGATCAAAGACAACTAACAACAAAAGATCTAGCATAATAAAACTACAAACACATAATTCAAAAGGACACTCTGAGGAGTAACCAAAGAGAAAAGGCAGCAGGCCTCAAAAAGGAATAACAATTAGAATTCCCAGCAAAAAGAATAGAATTGAGATAACAAAGAAAATAGCATTGACAGGATAGGAGATGTAACTATTACATTTAGAACTAAGCATTTAGGATTGGGAACAAAATTGGATTTTTTTTTTCAGAGAACAGTGACTGAAGTTTTACTAATCACAGTCCCATATTGAAAGCATTCAAAAGGGACATATATCTTTAGGAAGAAAACAATAAAGGTAGCCTAGGTGGAAGAATAATGGAATTGTTTTAATCATAAAAAAAAATATGAGTAAAGGAAGTGTTAAAAAATAAAATCAGAAACTAAATTAGTGAGCAATGACTAGGGAGGATAGAAGGAGAATTGATGCCTTTGTGCTGTGGTACTGGAGAAGAGTATTGAATTCCACCATGGACCGCTAGGAAAACAAACAGATTCACCCTGGAGAGGGTTAAACCAGGCTACTCCTTGGAGGGAAGGATTCTGGGGCTCTGTCTGACATACTAAGGACATGTTGTAAGGAGAGACAGGTCCTTGGAGAGGGACATCATGCTTGGTAGGGTGGAGGGACAGCACAGGAGGGGGAAGGCCTTCTATGAGGTGGATTGATTCAGTGACTGGGGTAATCAGGATGGGTGTGTCAGAGGCAATGTGATTGGCACAGGATAGAGCAGGGTTTAGGGCTGTTGTACATAGGGTCGCTATGAGTCGCAAGTGACTTGACGGCACATAACAACAACAACAACAAATTACTGAGCACAATTATAGAGAAACTGGGAATGAGTTGTTATAGTGCTGGTTTACTTTCTGTTTTGGGGTCAAATTTACCCTGGCCTCTGCTCTTGGGGTCTGAGAGAATACAAATTGTCTCTTACCTATTAGGAGATTCTAAACAGGAAGAAGAAAGGGAAAACCATGTTCTATGGTTTCATTTTGAACTTCAGAAGTTCATACACTCCATTCTGATGGTGCTAGCTATTTTCTGAGCCCAGGAAATGCTCTTATTACTCTAGTACTATCTTACTATCTTTCTATTCTCAATAGTTATGATAGCTCTGTTACCAAATCGCTGTATTATATGGTTTTTATTTGAAAGGTCTAGTATGTCTTACCTTTATTCTGCCTGAAATATGACTGATATTTACTAGGAAGGGAAAAGAGAGAGACAAGATTAATTAAATAATTAAAATACATTTATTAGCAGGGAATTCTGGTGGTCTTGTGGTAAAGAGCTGTGCTGCCAACCGGAAGGCAGGCAATTCAAAGTCATCAACTGTTCTGTAGAAGAAAGATGAACAATCTGCTCTCTTCCTTCTGAAAGATGAGCCTCCTCCTTACAGGCAATTCACAGCCTCGAAGAACCCACTAGAAGGTCAGCTATTAGTGGCTCTCCATAGCGATGAGTCCGATTAGTTGGACTCCACATCAATGAGTTGTGTTGAGTTGATACAGCTCCTGGCATGCAAAATTTGAAAATTTATATATGCTGTAAAATCCTACCCTAAAAATAGCAGAGACCGAAATAGGCATTGTATTAATATTGAAAAGAGGTTAAGTCCCATAAATACTTTATTCAAATGAATATATTTCTTTCAAAAAGATAAAGAAACAACAGGAATACCTAGTAATTTAACAAGGTAATGAATACCTTGAACTGTGGTTTTGGCAGAGTATTAAATATACCCTGGACTGCCCAAAGAAGAAACGTGGAAGTGCAATGAGGCTGGTCCTTAAAGGCAAAGATGGGGAAATTTTTCCTCACATGTTTTGGGCATCTTGTCAAGAGAGGTCAGCCCTTGGAAAGAAACATTAGCTTGGAAAGGTGAAAGGTCAGAAAAGAAAGTAAAATACTCATTAGAGTACGTTGACGTAGAAACCACACCAATGGACTTGAACAAGGCTAAGATGGTGAGGAGGGCACCAAACAGAGCAAGGTTCAGATGTGTTGTTCGCAGGGTCACTATGAGCTTTGGCGGACTTGAGGGCATCCAATGACAGCAACAAATATAATACTTTGAAATGAACTGTAGTGTAGACTATCTCTTCCTGTGCAATTTATAGCCTCAGTCTCAAATACCCACTGAAGGGTCAACTAAGTGTCATTCTGACTCAAATGCAGGAAGTCAAACAATCATGAGATCTTGGTGTTTATCAGAAGTTAGTCATAGTCTGACCCATTGGTAGGCATAATCCAATTCAGGACTGTTTGGTTTTGATTTAATACTACAAAGCTTCTATATCTTCAAATTACAAGACAATCTGAAAGCATATTTTTATTTCAGTGGCCAGCTAAAAACCAAGGACAACATACCTCAACATCCCTTGAAGAAAGGGATCTGATTGCTTGTGTATCATACAATAGATAATATTTTAATGCATTTCAAAATGTGTTTATAATTGCTTAATTTATGACATTCATGGATATCTTTTCCCCCTATAAATAAAGCAACAAATAGTGGGTAGTTCTTTGTTCCTTGATAGAGATTTCTATTTCAACTAGAATTATTTAAGCACTGGTATAAATGTTAATGCCATAATGATGCTTTCTCAAAGCCCAAAAGTTGTCCACAAATCCTCTTGGACCTATTCCCATTTTTCAAGCCAAAAGTAATTTCCAGCTTTATACTATGAATTTAATTGTACATTTCAATCTTAAAATTTTATGCAATTTGGATTCAATTTTGTGTCTAAAATCAGTTTATGTCTTAGGCCAAACTCTAATTCTACATAAATCCTGTCACTCCGTAGATGCATTAAACCATAACACCAGCCTTGAGTTTGTAAAAGCAATGCAAAGCAAGCAGTAAAAACACCTTTCTCTGTCAGCTAATGAGACATTATTTTCAAATGTCAAAACCTCCTAACAGACCAATATTTTTAATAATTTCATTGTTAAATTTAATTCAAAGTTCAAAATTACCACTGAACAATATGAACAATTAGATCTGTCTTTATTTTATTTCTCTGAAATTCAAGTGAAAATATTACTTTTTCCAGGGATAGATGCCTTAAAAATACTTAAGTTATTAGATTCAGACTTTCTTGTTATTATTGTTGTTAAGTTCCTTTGAGTCAAATATGAAAATAGCAATCCTATGAACAGATGTAAACCTTGTCATATCCTGGGCCATTCTTATCAATCCCGACATTCATGGCCACCGACACTGTATCAATCCTTCTCATTAAAAGTCTTCCTTTCTTTCCAAGCAGGATGTCCCTCTGCAAGAAATTGCTTCTCCATCAACATGTTCAAAATATATGAAATGAAGCTTCACTATCCTTGGCTCCAAGCAACACTCTTGTTGCATTTTCTCCAAGGCATATTTGTGTGTTCTTCTGCAAAATAATGGGATTGTACTATTCAACATCCCAACAGAAAGGCATGAATTCTTCTGTCATTGTTATTCGCTGTCCATTTCTCAGGTGCATAACAGGTGATTGGAAAGAGAATGGCTTGAATCTTGTCTTTAAATTGACATCCTTGCTCTTCAGAATTTTGAATAGGTCCTTGACAGCAGATGCCAGTGCTATAGACTCCCAATATCTTGACTGTTGATAGCAAAGGTGTTGATTGTGGATCCAAGCAAGATGAAATTCTTGACAATTTAATTTTTTTCTCTCCATCTATTATGATGCTGCCTATTGGCCCAGTGGTGAAGATCTTTGTTTTCTTGCTATTGAGATGTAATCCATAATGAAGGTTGCAGTCCTTGATCCTACTCAGAAAGTACCTCAAGTTCTCCTTTCTTTGGGCAAGCAAGGTTGTGTACTCTGCGTAGCACAGGTTGTTGATGTCTTCCTCCAATTCTTATGCCATATTGTTCTTCATAAAGTTTGGCTTCTCAATTTGCTCAACATACATATTTCATGGGTATGGAGAAAGGATCGAGTCCTAATACATACCTTTCCCAATCTTAAAACATATCATGTTCCCTTCTGCTGTTCAAATGACAGCCTTTTGTTCTAGGTTTCCTATAAATATAACTAAGTGTTCTAGAATTTCCATTCTTCTCATTGTTATCTATAATTTATTATGATCTACACAATCATCTGCCTTTGCATAGGCAATAAAACACAAATAGGCATTGTTCTGCTAATCTCTGATTTCAGCCAGGGTATCTGAAATCAGCAATTATGTACCTAGTATCACAGCTTCTTCTTAACTCAGTCTGAATTTCCATCAGTTCTCAGATAATGTACTGTTTTAGCTGCTTTGGGATGATCTTCTGCAATATTTTGCTTGCATGTCATAGTAATATTTTTCAATATTTTCCACATTCTGCTGGGTCATCCTTCTTGTGAAAGGTAACACATATGGATCTCTTCCAGCCAATTGGCCAGTTTGCTATCTTTCAAATTTCCTGACACAAAAACGCATGTCTAAGGTTCGTTTGTTAGCTGAATGATGTCACTTTGTATCCCATTGATTGCTGTGACTGTATTTTTTGCCAGTGCCACAATGTAACTTGAACTTCCTTCATCACCACTGGCTAGTTATCATATACTACTTTCTGGATTTTTTCAGTAGTGATCAATTATTTTTTGTACTGTGATTCTGTGTATTCACTCCATCTTTTACTGAAGTTATCTGGACCATTCAAGAATTTTCTCATGGAGTATTTGAAGCTTGAATTTGTTTTTCAGTTCTTTCAACTCCAGAAATGCTGAGCAAATTAATTATTCTTTCATTTTCCAACTCCAGATCTTTGCACATTTCATTATAATACTTTGCTTTGTCTTATTGAACTGCTCTTTGAAATCTTCTGTTCAGCTCTTTTACTTTCAGCATCTCTTCCCTTTGTCTTGGGACTTAATCAGAGTCTCTTTTGATATCTATCCTGGTCTCTTCTTTCTCCTCTGTTTTTGTACTTATCTTTCTCTGCCTTCATGGAAAATATCATTGATAGCATAGTATTCTATAATGTTAAATGTCTCAAACTTACTCTTGAGATAAGGTTTAAATTTAGATGGAATAAACTCAAGGCTGTATTTTGATTCTTATGGACTAATATTCATTTTCTTGAACTTAAATTTGAACCTATACATGAGTAATTGAAGGGTCTGTTCCACAGGTGGTATCTGGCCTAGTTTTGATTGTTGAATTGAGATTCTCCAGTGACTCTTTGCACTTATATAGCCAATTTGATTTCTGTGCAGTCCATCAGGTAAAGTCTATGTGTATAGTCAATGTCTGTGTTTTTGTGTTTGTTTTTTTAAAAAATTATTTGCTACTGAATATAAAAATTGATTCAATCTCCAGCCTCATTTCTTTACCTAAGTCCTCAATTTGAAGATATCATTCTTTCTACTTTGTTTCCAACTTTTGTATTCCAGTCACCAATTATTATGTATGCACTTTGACTGCATGTTTGTTCAATTTCAGACTGCAAAAGTTGATAGAATTTTTCAATTTCTTCATCTTTAGCTTTAGCTATTAGTGTGTATATTTGAATAACTGTTGCATCAACAGGTCTTCCTCATATACATATGGATAGTATCCTATCACTCACAACATGGTACTTCAGAATTGATCTTGAAATGGTCTTTTTTACTATGAATGCAACATTATTCTTCTTTAATTTTTCATTTCTAGCATAATAGATCATATGACTGTCTGTTTCAATGTGATCAGTACCAGTCCATCTTAACTCACTAATTCTTAGAATGCTAACTTACTAATTCCTAGAATGCTATGTGTTCGATTTCACTTTTGACAACATCTAATTTTCCTATGTTCATACTACATTCATACACTCTATGTCCCAATATTTATACCTGTTTCACCTCATTTTTTAGTATCTTCCACTCTAAGGGCTCTATCTCTAATACTATGTTACAGTGTTCCAATGAACTATTCATAGGTTTTCCAAAGGCCAGTTAGTTCAGAAGTAGATGACCCGTTCTTCTTTGTCTGTCTTAATCTGGAAGCACCACCAAAATTCCTGCTGTCTACCATGGGTGAACTGCTGGCACAGCTTCCAGCATTACATCAAATGCATTGTTTGTGAATCCAAAGAATCTAATATTGTTGTTTTTGATTGCCATCAAGTTGAGCATGACTCATAGCGACCCAATGAACAAAAGCCTTGAAGCCCTTTTACAACCATCAAAATTTATCAAAGTTTGTAGAGTTTCATGTATTAAATATATAAAATACCTTTTCCGTAAGATCACATAGTTAGTGAGAAGCAACAGTAATACAGATTAATCTATATTCACAGTTAGCCTCCTTAAGCTACACTAAGCTCTTCTATTTAACTGGGAAAGGCAAAACTGGATTAGTCCTTTGGGAAAGCACAGGTACCTTTTTGATTAGGAAACTTGAAACCTCTGAGAATAACTAGGGAGCTCCTCAGCCAGTCATTTTAACTCCATTGAGCTATTTGAATGCAGCACCCAGGTGTTTGGACTAACATGCAAAGATGGGAGTATTCTTGTCCCATTGTTGTGCCTCTGATGAGTACAATTATATCTAAGGAGCAAGGTGGATGTAAAGATAACATATATGTCTCATAATTACTCTATAATTTGTGTATGTATATGCCTAATTATTTGTAGTTTGTTTGTTCTTAAGAAAGCAGTACTTGTCTGTCAGTTTACCTTACTGTGGTAGCCTGCTAGCTGTGGTAATGCTGGAAGCTGTGCCAGCACTTCATCCAAGGTTTAGCTCTTTTGTTAATAGGTTCTCTATGAATTGAAGTTGGCTTGATGACCCCTAAAAATAACAACAAAATGCACAAAAAACCAAATCTGTCTTAGGGTGGTCTGGTGGCCTAGTGGCAAGAAGCTGCACTGCATCCCAGAGGTTCGTGGTTTGAATCCACCAGATCCTGTGCTGGAGAAGGAGGGACAATCTCCTTCTGCACCAATCAGATCCAATTTGCTGGTACACACACAAAAATCATTAAAAAAAACAAAACAAAATGAAAAAAACAACACCACAAAAGACAAAAACCAACCAAAAAGCAAATCTGTCTTAGAAGAAGTACATGCATCATTCTTTCATACTGAGGATGGTGAGAGTTTTGTCTCACTTGCTTTGGGAATGTGATTAGGAGAAAACAAGTCCCTTGAGAAAGGCATCCTCTTTGGTAGTTATTGTACTTGTTAGGTGCCATTGAGTTGACGCTGACTCAAAGTAACCCCATTAAACGTTGCCGCACACTTTTTAAATTGACAACTGTGCTTAGAAACACATTTGCCGTCATTTGCGGCAACGTGTTAACAATAGTTCTGAGCCTGTCCCTATTCTACACCATGCTCATGATCCCCTACATCCTCAGACTCAAGGCTGACATAGTTGTTCTTTACTCTGGAGAGGTCCCTCACAGAAGATTTTTCTAATTCAATTCATGTTTTGATTTCTTGACTGCTGGTAGCAGGAGTATTGATTGTGAAACCAATTTATTTTCAATGAGATTAAGTTAAATTCTCAGAAATACATATGTTATTTTTTAGAAGTCTCTTCCTGACTGCTAGCATTAATAGAATGAACTCTAACTCTATGATATTTTCAAGAATCAGTTGTTATTATCTACAAAACCACTAGGTTCAATCTAATGTTTGAGATATGTTTTTCAGGTACTTTGCTTTTACTAGTCCTTCTATAGGGAGCTCTGGTGGTACAATCAGTAGAGAATTGTGCTGCAAACTGAAAGTTGGTACCTCTCTGGCAGTTCAAATTCATCAGTTATCTTGTGGGTACAAGATAGGAAATCTCCTCCCCTGTGATTTACAGCTTCTGAAAATCCACTGAAAGGTCCCCTGTGAATCGGTTTGATTTTCACCTTTTATCATTTACTTCTTTTATCTGAATAGCAAATTTGTTTATGTTCTGTAATTCTGCCTGTTTAAGAATGAAAGCTAGAAAGTATCTATACAATAAATACTTGATTAAAAAAATGGACTCCTTAATGTATGTCTATGCTTTTGTTGGCTTCAAAGATCTTGTGAAAATTCTTTTGCAAATAGTCTTAACATATTGCACAGTATAGGTTTTTTAGTTTTGCTTCCATGTAGGAGAAATGAAAGTTATTGACAATTTCTGGCCTATGAAGAAAAAGGGGCACAGAAGTAGATCTGAGAAGGAACGAGGTAAGTGGTAACTGAGGCAGAATCTTGAAAGATTAGAAAAGATGGCCACAAAGGTAAACATCATTGGGAGGTAATTCTCCATTGGCTTATTTCATTGTTCCCACCAATTGTATGTAAGCACAGGCCTTTGTTCCAGATTGTTTTCAAAGATCTTTATATAGTGAATGACCTTGAAAGAGTAAGATATCATTTTCTTCCAAAACAAAGAACAGGTTTGATAATCATCCAGTATGCTAAAAATAGTGTCTGTCTCAGGGCAAAATTTATAGAAAATCTAACTGTATTGAGTGAGGAAAACTGTATATGAAATCTGATCTTGCCATTTGAAAGTCATATATTTCATCCATTGTGAGTTTCAGATTTCCTAAACAATTTTAATAAAAGGTACCGGAAGAACTTCTCTAAAAAATAAAATAAATGGGGACAGATAACTCGAGAAGCAAAAGAAGCATTTGTTTAGGGCACAAACAAAACAGGGCCATCAGTCATCCAAGCAAAAACCCATCAATGCTAATTAGGGGACAAGGCAATGAGAGTGTAGCAATTGGGGAGAACTGGCAAGATACTAAATACAAGTTATGCCAGCTCCTATGTGTGAGAACACAGGTAGAAATAAAGTTCATGGAGGGTCACTGTGTGAAAAAGGGTCACTCAAGTGAAAAAGATGTTTCAGCGATGAGGTCCCTAATCCTTTAATATCTTCACTGACATCAGTCACAGTTAGATCCCATATACATGAAGTTCCTTATCTTGTTGGGATTTTTAGGAATGTGCTCTCACTTTCTCTTTTTTCTATTTTCTTTTTCTAACAAGAAGTGAGAGTAGGCTATTGAGTCTACCTGTGGCTATATTCACTCAACTGAATTCAGCATGACCAACTGAGAAAGGAATGATTACAGGAACAGGTAATGATCCATTTGAGAGAACCATCTGCTACATTTGTATCTCTTTATAGAGAAACTCTAGCTAAGAGGACCAGCAATACTTTTTTGCTCTGATATAAACACTAAGGTGTACACTGCATATGTCCAAGCAAACAACTAATGAGAACTACAGTGTCAGATTATTTAAAAAAGCAAGGGAATTGCTGAGGTTCTAATCCAGGAGAAAAAGTCTTTTAATATAAATACTCACAGAAAGACCAAAAAGCTGACCAAGAGTCAAGCTGAAAGCTGTTAATTTATTGCTTGGGGGGAAATTATGTACAGAAGAAATCAACAGTACTGTAAATGGGAGTGACCTTCCGGATTCATTCTTGGGTCCACTATGGCTCCTGTAAAAAGAATGGTCATGTAGGGTTAGAGTACAAGCTCATAGGCTCATATCCACAATCAACACTCTTGGCACCAGCAGCCAGGAAATTAAAAGACATATTGAATTGGGAAAATCTGCTGTCAGATGCCTTTCCAGGGTCCAGCTCTCTGACACATAGCAAGTAATTGCAAAGACCATAGCCTGTATCAGGCTCACCTTAGTCTCTAGGCTAACATTGTTGCTCTTTGGTATTCTAGAGAGGTCCCTGACAGCAGACTTTCCCAATACAATTCATTTTTTTATTTCCTGAATACTGGTGCCAAGAATGTTGTTTGTGGAACCAAGCAAGGTGAAGTTGTCAACAATCTCAATCTCTTCTCCAGCTATTAGGAAGCTGCCAACTGACTCAGTGGTGAGAATCTTGATTTTTTTTTATGTTAAGCTTCAATCCATCTTTAAGAGTCCTTGACATTCTATAGCAAATGTCTCATAACCTTTTCAGTTTCAGGAAGCAGTTATGTCATTTACTTAATGGAAGTTGTTGATGAGTCTTTCCTCAATCCTGATCCTCCTCACAAAATCCAGCCTCTCAAATGATCTGTTATGCACATACATTGAAAAAGTATGGAGATAGGATACATCCTATCTTATCTTGCACACCTTTCTTATCTTGAACCATGCAGTGTTTCCCTGCTTGCTGGTCCAAGTATAGGTTTCACATAAACATAATCTTACACATAGGAAATCACAAAAGTCTCAGCAAAACCCACAAAGTCCATGCTTCCATATTGCCAGTGCACTGAACCGCCTTGGTGTGAGACCAGACAGCCCTGCTATTTGGAGACCTCCCTGCCACTGCCCTGCTGTCCTGTGCAAGGACAGCAATATCATAGATATAGAAGACTTTCCCTTTGCCTGGAAGTTTGAGTAAAAAGTTCATTATTGCAGTGTAGGCCCATCCATTTGGGGATCTTCACCTCCATGGCTCCAGGGCCATCCCACAGACCAAAAAGGACAAGAAAGTTTAGAGCACAGAGCTACAAGCAAAGGAAAGACTTTCTCAGTTTTCCGTAAGAGGGAGGGCTGCCTTGAAACCCCTCTGCACACAAGCTGCTTGAGCTGACAACTCTGATCTTGTGCCACTCCAGAGACAAAGGAAGAAATTAAGCTTCAAAATAGAAGGTATATCAGATGCACCACTGCACCCAGAGTGAGCACTTTTCAGTGCTTGTAAGAAGTCAGGACTGAGGCCTCCCTGAGGATAGGTCCTTCCATTTGGGGATCCTTGTTTCTGCAACTGTGGTGGGGCCATCCCAAAAACCAACAGGAAAGAAAAGTTTGGGACACAGAGCTACAAGCAGAGGAAAGACTTTCTCAGTTTTCTATTAGAGGAAGAGATGACTTGAGATGCCCCCTGCAGACAAGCCAGTTGAGTTGGCTGATCTGATCTTGTACCACTCCAGAGACAAAGGAAAACTTTAAGGTTCAGAAAATAACGTAATCAGAAACTGCTCGACTGGAGTTCCTGGTCTCACACCACTTAGATACTTCACACAAGACAGAGAACAACAGAGTTTGGGACAAGGGACTACATCAAGGCAAGATTCCTGTAGGGCTGCAGTGCAGAACAGAGAGAAACTCAAAGACTTTAGGAAAGGAAAATTTTCCCAGAAAAGACTTTCAGTAGAGTGAGTGGCTCACTCATAGATTGAACATTTTTACTGGCAACTAATCAATAATATAATAAAATACAGACAAGAACTATTGCCAGCTTATGCAGATACAATAAAAATGGCCTAACACTTATTAAAAAAAATCTTCACATAATGTCAAGGAAGTAGCAAACAGCTTCAAACACTGTGAAAAAAAAAATAAATTTAAGCATTCTAATATATATATATATATATATATATATATATATATATATATAATAAATACCCAGAGTCAAGAAGGCAGATGCTATATGTTGATATGGAAACATTCAAACAGTTACAAAAAAAAAGTACAAATGATAGAAGAAATAATGGAAGCCACAAATAAAGGGATTAACCTAGAGGTAGAGGACCAGGAGAAATATATTGATAGGAGTTATTTGAACACCTACAGATGAAGGTTCAAATGATGGAAGAAATAAGGGACAGAAGAATTATATTGACAAGAAGGAACTTGCACAACTAAGGAAAAAAATGAAAAAGATTGAAGAAAGAATTGAAGTTATAGATAAAGGGGTACAAGAACATAAACAATCATCATAAGATAGAGAAGGTACAGCCAACATAGTACTGGAAATTTAAAAAAAATGCATTAAAATGCAATCCAGAATATTAAGACCAAAATGGCAGAAGAGTCCAACATTCTAGAATAACAAAAAAGTAGATCAGAAGAGATAGAGCAGAGAGTTAGAGAGCTGGAAGTTGAAACCATAATGAGAGACCTTCTCACCTCTGTAGCAGTGGCAAAGTTTAGTATGACAGCAAGCAGTAAATGTTGGAGATAATGTGGAGAGTTGGGAACTCCCATACACTGTTGGTGCAGTTGTAAAATGGCACAACCACACTGGAAGACAGTTTGATGTTTCCTCAAAAAGCTGAACATAGAAACTCTGTATGACTCAGCTATTCCACTACTAGGACTATATTGTTGCTGTTGTTGATTGCCCTCGAGTCAAGCATGACTCATAGCGACCCTATGAAAAAAAATGCTTGAAGCCCCTCTACAACTATCAACATTAATCAATGTTCATAGAGTTTCAGGAGGCATGTTATTGAGGAAGTGGATCTGAGACACAAATGGAGATCCATACACCAATATTCATAGTTGCATTATTCACCATCACAGGAACACGGCAACAACCCAAATGTCTACCCACAACTGAGTTAATTGAGAAATTGTGACACATTCACACAATGGAAACACTACACAGCATTCAGAAGTAATGATTTTGAAAAATACTACATCACTTGGGAGATACTGGAGAGTGCTATGGTAGTGTACTAACTCAGTGTCGCAAGGATAAATACTGCACAGACCATTATTGTAAAAATAGAAGGATAACTAGTAAAACATGCATGGGAACCCAAAAGGGAGAGGGATGGGGAGGAGGGGTAAGGATGAGTAGAGGTGAAACCATAGGGTTGTACAGTTTGGTGACTGAAGAGAAAGGAGGTAAGGAAAGAATAAGATCTGGGTGAAAAGACAAGGTAATGATGGGCAGGGTCCAATAGTGATTACTTTTCTAAAACATAATGCATTGCATGAGAATGACTGTAAGAAGCACAAAATGAATGAGGAATAGTCTGAAATAGAATGTTACAAACTATAAGCAAACCAATTAAAAAATAAACAGCTGAAAGTCAGTTTGAATAGGAAAATTAGGAAGATTACTGAATGTAATCAATTCAGCAAAGTAATTGGATACAATATACAAAAATTAACTGAATACTCCTACAGTAACAAAAAAAAATTAAAAAGGAAATGAGGAAAAACATACAATTTAAAATAGCCACTGAAAATGTTAAATTCTTGGGAATAAATCTAACCAAAGGTTAGATTTCTTATACAAAGAAAACTACAAAATACTACTGCAAGAAACCTAAAGAAACTACCAACAGTGGAAGAATATACCATGTTTATGTATATCATAAATATACCGATACCTAGACCAAGAGGCTATAGTACAAAACAGAGCAAAGGGGCACACAACTGGTTTAAAATTAAGAAAGATATGCATTGGGGTTGTTTTCTTTCTCCATTTCTTCTTAATCTGTGTGCTAAGCAAATTATTAGAGAAACTATACCCTATGAAGAAGAATATGACATCAGGATCAGAGAAAGACTCATCAGTCATGCAGATAACCCAACCTTGTTTGTTGAAAGTAAGAACTTGAAGTGCTTGCTGTAGTAGATCAAAGAATACAGCCTTCAATATGGATTGCATCTCAATATCAAGAAAACAAAATTTCTCACCACTGCACTTATAGGAAAAGTCACGATAGATTGAAAAAAGATTGATATGGTTAATAACTTCCTCTTACTTGGATCTACAATAAAGACCCTTGTTGTCAGCAGTTAGAAGATCAGGAAACATACTGCACTAGGAACGTCTACAGTCATAGATCTCTCCAAATTGGAGGAACAATGATGTCAGATTCAGGACTAAGGTGTACTTGATTCACGTCATTGTCTTTTCAATCACTTGTTTTGCATCTGGGAACTGGACAATAAATAAGGGTGACAGAAGAAGAAATGAAGATTTTGAGCTGTGGTGTTGGAAAAAATTACTGAATACACTCTGGACTACCAAAAGAACAAATAGATATGTCCCAGAGAGAGTATAGCCGGACTGCTTGTTGGAGGCAAAGATAACAAAGCTTCCACTCATGTACTTTGAGTATGTTGCTTATTGTTGTTGTTAGTTGCCAGTGAGTTGAGTATAACTCATAGCAACCCTATGAAAAAAGATCTGAATCCTGTTCTTTCCCGTACCATCCTCACATTTCCTGACACACAAGAGCCCATTGCAGCAGTCACTGTGTCAGTTCACCTGGTTGAGGGTCTTCCTCTCCTTTGCCGACACGCCACCCTTCCCAGAACCATGTCTTTCACAGATGTAGTCAATCTGATGCCTACGCATCACGTCAGGTGAGGTCCATGTGTAAAGTCATCTTTTAAAGAAAGTATCTTTAGTGAATAAATCACTGAAAATACAAAGTCTCCTCATTCTATTTCCAGCTTCATTTTTATCACATACCAGTATTTTCTAGCTACTATTCCTTCATCACTATTTTTAACTTTTGCATTCCAGTCAACAATTATCGTTAATGCATTTTGATTGCATGTTTGATCAATTTTTGACTGCAAGATTTAGTAAAAGTTTTCAATTCCTTCCTCTTTGTCTCTGGATGTAGGAGTGTATGTTTGAATAATTCTTGTATTAACAGGCCTTCCTTGTATATGGATAACATCCTATCACTCACAACATTGTATTTCAGGATAGAATTTAAAATAGACTTTTTTTTACTATGACTGCAACCCTATTCTCCTGTTTTTCATTCCTAGTGTAGTATACTGTATGATTGTCTGATTCAAAGTTGCCAAAGCTAGTCCATCTTATCTCAGTAATGCCTAGAATGTCGATGTTAATGAGTTCTGTTTCATTTTTCAAAATTTCTAGTTTTTCAACATTTATGCTACATACTTTCCATGTTCCAAATATTAAATAATGTTTACCATTATTTTTTTTCCACTTCAACTGACTTCTAAATCTTTGTTCTACCACTACTACTATAACTATCCATGTTTCTTCATTCATAGTGTTTTCAGAGCCCTGTTATTTAAGAAGTGGTTAGCCAACCCTGCTTCCTTGTCTGTCTTAATCTGGGAGCTCCACTAAAACCTGTCTACTGTGGGTAAACCTTATGGCATTTGTCACACCAGTCGTAAAGCTTTCAGTATCACAGCAACCCACAAGTTATCTCAGTACAGCAAACTGACAGACGAGTGTTATAAAAATTAGAATAATCTTCTCCCTAAACACAACAAACTGACAATTTAGCTAATAATTCTAATAGCAAATCAGTATTACTAGACAAAGATTCTTACCTCTGGTCCAATAGACAATGCCATGATAGATGGAAAAAAGATTGAAACTGTCAATAACTTCATCTTTCTTGAATCCACAATCAACAGACTAGGTACCAGAAGTCAGTAAATTAGATTATTTTGCATTATTGCAGTGGGAAAATCTGAAGTTAGGGACATTTCCAGATAATTGAGGAGTAATGATGTCTGTTTGAGCATAATGTGGGTCTGATGCAGGTCATGGTCTTTCTGACCCCTTGTCATTTGAGAGCTGTACAATGAATAAGAATGACAGAAAAAGAATTGATTTCTTTGAGCTGTGGTTTTAGAGGAGAATGCTGAATATCCCACTAACTGCCAAAAAAAAAAAAAGAAGAAAAAATAATAAATGTTTTAGAAAGGGTACAGCTAGAGTGCTCTTTGTAGGCAGGGATGATGAGGCTTTACCTTACATACTTTGGGTATGTTGCTAAAAAGGGCTATTCCTTGGAGATGGACAAGAAGCTTGGAAAGGTGGAGGGTTGGTTAAGGAGAGGGAAGCCCTCAACCACATGGATTGGCATGGCGATTGCTGCAATGATCTCTGTGTCAGGAGGTATGAAGATGACACACAATAGGACTCAGGTTTGATGTTCATAGGGTCACTATGGGCCATATTTGACAGCACCTAACAACCACCAGAACGATATTTCAATATTTATTAGCTTAAATTATTATCTGTAAAATTCAGTGAATGGATTTGAAATTCTATTAAAGTGTTAAATTTCAGATGGAAGTTCCACATTTCTTACATTTTACTATGGTAATTTCCCTCAAACCCTGAACTCCTATGTTCCTCACTACTGGGTTCCATGCTTTTATACACAAAGCCTCCAGTCACACCTAAACTCCATAGCAGTCAAACAGTTAAAGCCAGAGTTCCTAGAAAAATTCACCTGTAGGTGATTAGCTAAAGCAATTTGAAAAAGTGAAATATTTCATTGCCTGCCATATAATGTTTCTCCATCCCTAGCCCCTGTAAAATAAAATGTCTTTAATGGAAGCCAACTCATTACCCAATAAAATTACTACAACACATGTGCTTGAAAATATAAGACAGATATTCTAAACTTGGCATGCCAGAATGAACCACAAAAGTGTTCTCCAAGAAATGATTTCATTTTGTTGGTTTCATATTTAAAGTCGCATATTTGGCAGACAATCCCAAAGACAAATTTTGAGAGAAACAAGTCAACTTTTTAGTGTAGTCTCCCACATTTATTTGAGTAGCTTAACTGTTCTTGCATACCTGACACACTTATTTAGGAGCCTAGTTCCTTACTTTGTAGCTGTACACTCCTCTTGGTATCTTTCATTCTCACTTCACACTTATTGCTGTGTATTAGTTTAGCACATATGTGTAGGGGTCTAGGCCAGTGTGAATTTGGACACTACTCTGCCAAGTAATTGTTTGTTGCTGGGTTTATGTGCCTTTGAGTTAGGACTAACTCATTGCTAACCCTACAGCAAGTTTTCAGAGGCTGTAAATTGTACAGGAGGAGACTGTCAATTTTCTCCCATTGAGTGATAAGTGGACTCAAATAGCCTTCCTTTCAGTTGGCAGTGTAACCCCTTACCACTAAGTGATCAGAACTCCTGTCACTTAATAGCAATATGAATTTGGACAGTTTACACAATACTCATACCTCAGTACCCATATATAAAATAAGTATAACAGGCATATCTACTTTATAAAAATATTACAATTGAATGAGTTAGTTATTCGAGTTCTTAAAATAGTACCCAGAATATAATTATTTGTAAATGGTACATGTTGTTCATAAAGTCTGTATATAAACAGTGAATATTATATGGAGATGACCATATCTGACTTTTACTAACTTCACAAAGGGGTACCATCCCTATCAACAACAGCAACACCAACACCAAAAACACACTAATTCCCATGAGGTCAGATATGTCCACCACACTCCCTCATCTATTTCTTTCTACTCATCCCAACATAATCTCACTGCTTTTCTGGGTCCAAAATCTGATGTGATAGCTCACAGACCACAAAGGATCATATTAGGCAAGTTAAGAGGTTATATAATTCAGGTTAGTAGCAGAATATCTCAGTGACTAGGGTAAGGGGGGGTAGGTGTGTCAGAGATGATAAAATTGGCTCAGGATAGAGCAGGGTTCAGAGCTGTTGTACATAGGGTTGCTATAAGTTACAAGCTACACAATGGCACATAATAACAGCAGCTGAATATAACCACTCAGGACAGCTGCTAATGTGTTCACAGACACCTTAGCCTTGAGCATCAAGGCTTTAGGACAGTGTTACAAAGCTCTTAGTCTTGTCAATTACGGCTCTCACCTCCCTGTTCTAGTTGCCCAACAAACTTGGGTAAAGGCTCTTAGCCCTGGTTCTATGGAGGGTTCTTATTCTAAAGTCAGATCTTGGGTCTCTAGGCCTCTGCTCCAGCCATGGCTGCTGCTGTTGCTGTAAGTCCAGCTGGTGCAAGAATTTCTGGTCACAAAGGATGCACTCTGCATGCCTGCTTCTCTTTTGCTGGTGGCATGGTTCTCTCATTCAGCTGCTGGATTTCCTCAATTTAATTGCAAGACTAGCCAAACCCCTTGTGGACTGGGGAGAGTAGCCAATCATCTTGTGGATACGCTAACATGCCCTATTTGCATATTCCCACACATCCACTTGGCAAAGTCAGAAAATAGCTAAGAAAGCCATTTTGAACTACAATAACAACAAAAACAAACAAAAAAGCCCCAAAACCTTTAATAAATAAAGGGGAAAGATCCGATGTGAAAAACAAGTGTATATGAACTTAATAAATAAACCAGTATAAAATAAAAAATGTATTTAAAAAACCAAACAAACCCCTTAATACCACAGTCACTATCATTAATAGTCAGTCCCATAGCACTTCACAACATTATTATGATTCAGTGGGACAGCAAGACATGACCTGAATTAGCCAGAAAAAAAATGACTTCCCAAAGTAAGCTTGCCAAGAAAAGAATATAAGTATTCTTTACAGACATGTGTAGAAGGGGCTATATGTTGGTTAAATAAGGCATTCAAGAGACTGAATGATCATGAAAAAGTGCGTGGGGTTCAACATCACTATTATTTCTGGAATTACAAGTTCTTTTATGCTTGTTGTGGTGGTTGTTAGGTACCATCGAGTCACAGTGACCGTATGAAAAACCAATCTCAACCCTGTCTTATCCTATAAACTAGAGAGAGTAAAGAAAAGTTTTTTTAGTTGTTTCAAGCAATTAGTTCATATCTATCTATGTATCATCTATTTTTATGTACCTCATTTTTAAAGAAAATCAAGCATGTGAATTAACATGACTACATAATTAAATAGTGAAGAATCCATACTAAAGCTAAGTTTCTTCAATTTTTATGCAGTGGTCTTTAATCTACATTAACGCAAAAAAGAACCGTTTTCATTTCTTCTCAGATAATGTAGAGAAAAAAGAAGAAAAGAGTTACTTCATCTAGACCACCAATCATGTAAATACTCACAAAACTAGTGAATTCACTCATTCTAGGAAATTTACTTAATAGAACAATCTCTGGGCTCAGATTGCTATAGCTGCTTATTCCACCAGTTATCTGTCTCCATTTCTTACTTTCTTTTGACAAATAACAGATATGTGGTTTGCAGATTTCCCTTTAGTTTAAACAGTGATGAATGATTATCATAAATAAGCTTATGTGTTTTATCAATGATAGGTTCAAGAATAAGCACTTACCCTGTCCCAGTGAATGAGTTAAGAGACAAATTTGCTGCATATTTTCAGTAAGTTTTTCCTCATTTTTAGGAGAGGAAAGTCCCACCATCATTGATTTTAAGGAACATGCTGACCAAACAATTTCCAAGAAAATTGTGTTCTTCTGGCAATTGATATGTTCAACAATTCTCACCAACACCATACCTAGAAAGCATCACTTCTTGGGTCTTCTTTATTATTGTCCAGTTTTTGCATGCATATGAGGCAATTGGAAAGACTATTAATCAGGCCAAGTGCACCTTAATCTTCTAAACAGTATCTTCACATTTTACTACTTTAAAGAAGACCTTTAGATTTGCTCAATGCAATATATTGCTTGATATCTTGACTGCTTCTTCTATGTCTGTTGATTGGGGATCCAAGTTAAATATAATCCTTAAAATTAGTCTTTATTATGATTTTGGTTAGAGGAGCAGGGGTGAAATTTTTAATGTTGTAGCTGTTGTTTTGTGCCACTGAGTTACCTACAACCCATAGCAACACTATGTCCAGCAGCTTTGAAGTCTGCTCTGTCCTGAGCCATTCTCACTGATTCTGACACACCAAACCCCATTGCCCCAGTTACTGTATCAATCTATCTCATCTGGCGTCTTCCTCTCCTGGACTGTTCCTCCATCCTTCTGACCATGATGTCCTTCTCCAATGACTGGTTCCTCCTGGCCACGTGGCCAAAGTATGTGAGACTGAGCTACAAAATTCTAGCCTCCAAGGAGAAACTTGGTTTCACCCTCTCTGAGACAGACCTATTTGTTTTCTTGGCAGTCCATGGTATGTTCAAAACTCTTCCCCAGCACAACTCAAAGACATCAATTCTTCTTCTGTCATCCTTAGTCATTGTCCAGCTCTCTGAAGCATAGCAAGTAATTTCAAAGATGATGGCCTGGGTCAGGTGCACCTTAGTCTCTAGACTGATATCATTACTTTTCAGTATTCTGGAGAGGTTCCTGACAGCAGATTTTCCCTGAGATATAATTCATACTGAAAGTTGTAGTGCTCTAGTTTCATCAGTAAATGCTTTACGTCTTCCTTATTTTCTGCAAGCAAAGTTGTGTAATATCCTTATATTCAGTCTTTGATGAGTCTTCCTCTAATCATTATATGATAGTCTTCCTCATATAGTCCAATATCTGGGATTATTTGCTCAGTTTACAGATAAAATATGCATAATAAAAGGATACAACCCTAGCCGCCCCTTATTCTTATGATTTCTTTTGGTTTGTGGACAGGTTTAATATTAGCATAATTAAGTTTTACAGAATTCCTATTGCTATCAATGTTATGTATAACTTGTTATGGAGGTTGCAGTAAAGATTTCATCAAGATGTAAACAGAATTATAGTATCTCTCTTTTTTAAAATATCTCTTTTTTTATAAAGCATGTTGTCATTATGTGCCATCAAGTTGGAGTCAATTCCAAGCTGACCCTCCAGTGAGTTTTCAGTGGCTTTAAATAGTATGGCAGAAGATTGTCCATATTTCTGCTTCAAAGAAGCTAGTGGATTCAAACTACCTGCCTCAGGATTGCCAAAGCACCTGTTTATCCACTAAGCCACCGGAGCTCCCTTTGAAAGATACAGCCGGATTGAAAGCTTTTCACATTTGGTGGTCTAATGGCAAGAAGCTGCACTGCAATCCTGAAAGCACACCGTTCAAGGCTACCTGCTGCTCCGTGGGAGAAAGATGGGCAATCTCCACCTATGCAATTAACTACCTCTGGTTCCAATTGATGGTTCACAACAACAACAACAGACAGTTCATGACAAGTGTGGTAAACAACGCCTTCAAATATGTTCTAGCCACTTCAATTTTTCCGGAACTAAGAGTGACATCACAATTTTGAAGCTCCTAAATTATCCAAGTTAGAACGCACAGCAACATGTATCTTTCTTGAAACAGTAAATTCCCATAGGCAGAGTTATAGGCAGAAAAGCTAGAATTTTTAATAATTCATTTGAAGATAAATAAATGGGGGGAAGAAAAAATCAATACGTAGTTTGGGGGCTGCTGACAGTTCTGCCTTAAGGTAATTTTTAAATAAAAAGTGAAATTCATTTAAATAAGATAAATGGAGGATGAGAATGTTCATCTATGACTTCAAATTATCTCATAGCATATTTTCTTATTACCTCTTAGTCATTATATATTGAAAAATAATTTCTCTTTATTTATAAATATATATCAATTATTTGCACTTACTAATTTTACACTTGATTATTTCATGCATTTTCTTGTGGATGTTCAAGTCATTCCTGATAAATTGTAAGATCCTAAGGGGATGAGGACAATTTTCAATCTCTTCTGTCTTTCTTCACCAGCTGACACTTTAATCAATATAATAGCAGCTCAATACATTCTTGATGAATTAATGTTTCTTTAATTATTGTTAGTGGACACCAACATAAGGACAGTAGGTAAGCCCTTTATAGCTGTTTGTGACAAGATAATAGAGGGACTCTTTTTCTCATTAAGAATAATTATACTTTATGTTTTCTAAGATGCTTCACTTCACATGACTACAATCGTTTTGGGATTCCCATTCTTCTCAATGTTAGCCACAATTTCTTGTGATCTGCACAGTCAAATGCCTTTGCATAGTCAACAAAACACAAATAAATATCCTTCTAGTACTATCTTTTTTCAGCCAAGATCCATCTGACATCACCAATGATATCCATAATACTACTAATTCTTCTAAACTCACCTTGTCTTTCTGACAGTTATCTGTTGATGTACTGTTCTAGTCATTTTTTTATAATCTTCAGTAAGATTTTGCTTATGTGTGATATTAATGATATTATTTTATAATTTTCACATTCTTGTGGATCACCTTCTTGGAGAATGGGACTAAGTATGGTTCTCTTTGAGTCAGTTGTCCACGTAGCTGTCCTCCAGATTTATTTGCACAGCTTAGTGAGCACCTTTATGGCTGCCTCTGTTTGTTGTATTGTGTTAACTGGTATTCCATCAGCTTCTGGGCCTTCATTGTTTTGCAATTCTTTCAGAGGAACTTGAACTTTTTCCTTTATTGTCTTTGGTTCTTGATCATATGATACTTCTTTGATTGATTCTGTGCCAGCCATTTTTTTTGGTACAATGATTCTATGTATTCCTTCCATCTGCTTTTGATGTTTCCTAGATCATTGACAATTTTCCCCCATAACATCTTTCAGTGTTGCAACTTGTGGCTTGAATTCATTCTTCAGTTCCTTCAGTTTGAGAAATGCTGACAAAATTCTTCTCTTTTGACTTTCTGATTCCAGCTCTTTACACATCTCATTATAATACTTTGTTTTGTCTTCCCTTTGAAATCTTCTGTCCAACTCTTTAACTCCCTCATTTCTTCCCTTTGTTTTGGCTTCTCGAAGTTCTAGTGTCTGAACAGAGCAAAGGAACACTGCAGTTCAAAATCAAGAAAGGAGTGCATCAAGATGTATCCTTTCGCCATAATCAGGATGTATCTTTCCTCCATACCTTTTCAATCTATACGCAGAACAGATCATAAGTAAGGCTGCACTTTACAAAGTAGCGTGTGGCATCAGGATTGGAGGACTATCCATTAATAATCTGAGTTATGCAAATTACACAACTTTGCACACTTAAACTGAGGAGGATTGACACACTTATTGCAGAAGATCAAGGACTACAGCCTTCAGTATGGATTGTATCTCAACATAAAAAAAAAAAATTCTCACCACCAGAGCATTAGGCAATAATGTGATAAATGGAGAAAAGATTGAAGCTGTTAATGATTTCATCTTTCTTGGCTCCACAGTCAGTACCCTTGGCACCTGCAATCAGGAAATCAGAAGACAAGTTGCACTGGGAAAATCTGCTGTCAAGGACCTCTCCAGAGTTCTAAAGAGAGAGTAAAAGTATCAGTCTAAAAACTAAGCTTCACCTGATCCAAGCTACAGTCTTCTCAATGGCTTGTTATGCATCTGAGAGTTAGACAATGACTAAGATAACAGAAGAAGAATCTATGCCTTTGAGCTGTGGTGCTGGAGAAATATACTGAACATATCATGGGCTGCTAAGAGAACAAACAGGTCTGTCCTGAAGTGGATGAAACAGGTTGCTCCTTGGAGCAATGATTTAAAAAAAATCCATCACACTTATTTTTAGCATGTTGTCAGGAGGGACAAGTCCTTGGAGAAGGATATCATATCATGCTTGCAAGGGTAGTGGGTCAGTGCAGGAAAGAAAGACCCTGGATAAGATGGGTTAACGCAGTGACTGGTAGTGGACTCAGATATGTCAGAGATGATGTTGTTGGCTCAGGAAAGGGCCAAGTTCAGAGTTCTTGTTCCTAAGGTCCTTATGAATTGTACTTGACTTAATAGAACATAACAACAACAAAAGTCCATAACTGTTGTCTGAATTCCTGAATAATTCTTTCATAGGAAAAACTGTCTTAAGATTTAAAGAGATCACTGACAATGTCATCACATCATCCTCCAGATTTCCATTTTCTTGGGAAATCAGCTCTTAGGGCTCAGATTTTGGTTTTGCTGTCCCTTGCATGTGCTGTTGTAACAATCCATTTGTCCCACTCAGCTTGTATGAATTCATCTTACTTTAATAGATACACATTATATGTGTGGTTGAATGAGTAAGGAAAACTGGCAACATTAAACACCTAACCCGCTTCCTTGCTTTTCCCAGGGACTAATCAATAAACACTGTCTGCCATATGTCTATGTATAGTAAATAAATACATATGAGTGCTGTTGGAATTTTAAAGAACCAAGACGTGCAAAGAGCATTCACTCACATATATTATCCATCCCATCCTCAAGCTGTCTGTCTCCAAATTCAGCGATCCTAAACTCATTCTTCTTAATTCCTGTTTCCATCTAAAATGGAAACTAGGAATGATAAATAGGAATAAATAGTCTTTTATAACTTCAATATGCTCTATGAGCATATTCTTTCATTTATATTCAATATGCTCTATGAGCTAAGTGTAAGAGTCAAATCACTGCAAGCTATTTGTTTACGGTAACCCCTTAAAGTCCCCACTAATAGTGACTAGCACATGATATGTGTCCAATAAGAGCTTAATTTTAAGGGATGAGAACAGTCCTTTATAACTATTTTCAACAAATAAGGTTATCAACAAAAAAAAAAGTTTCTTTTTCCACAAGACTCAAATCTATTTCCTAAAATATTTTTTTTCTTTGATTCTTATTTTTAGTCAATTTTACTACGGTGAGTGATATAAAAACTGCCATTAGCATTAATAACAAGGTTACCTACAGGCAGATTCTAGTCTTCTTGGTTCTTGTTTACATCCTTGTTAGTAGCTGGAAAGTCAGCTCTATTTGTAAAAATTCAAAACAATATATTGCCATATTTATTTTACTATTTGGCACACTGTATAAAAAGCAAATTTGGTTCATTTTAAAAATTTTGATAGGAAATGTTCTTGCTGCTACTGAATGATGTTAGGTTAATAAGAATTATCTCGCTCAATAATTTCTGAGGCTTTTACTTGCCAAAGAAAAACTGCCAATAGCTTAATAATGTCTGGAAGAATGTCAGTGTTTGGTTTACCTTTGTTTGGATAAGTAACCTCAGTTCCAACTGAGGGCTAAATCAAAGATCCTGAATCTATTTTTTAATTTGACCCATTTTTCACAGAGAAACATTACTAAATTATTGAGGTCTCAAGTGGCTCCATAATAAATATATTCCAAAATACATGTTCCCTTTTAGCTAAGACAACTTTTCCTTTACAAACTCGTTATACTTCCTAAAGTCCTTCTTTGAAAGGACAAGTTTAGATTTTTATTATTACTGGTTTATGTGACGTTAAGGTGAAATGAAAATGTTCTCATATGATCTGAGCAACTAAAAATGCAAAATTTGTGGTCATTATGTTCTGGTTCATTGTGCAGTTGCTGTCATATAAAGAGGAATGAATTTGCATTTAGACATGTGTAGTAACATGTCAAAAGGGAGATAGAAAACAGAAGTAAACACATTATTTCAGTGAAGGCATCACAAGTTTTTATTCTATGTCAAATCTATGTTTAGAATTTCTTCTGAAATTGTGGCAAGTAATTCTGTCTTGGAGAAGATGCAAACAGAAGTGCTCCTTGGAGGCAAACATGAGAAAGCTTTCACATAATTAGGGCATGTTGCTAGGAGAGAGTATTCCTTGGAGAGGGACATCATACTTGGAAAGGTAGAAGGTCGGTGAAGGAGGAAGACCTTCAGCAAAATGAATTGACGTTGTGACTGCTATAAGGGCTTAAGTATATCAGAGATCGTGAGAATGGCCCAGAATAGAGCTGAGTCCAGATCTCTTGCTCATAGATTGTGCTCAACTCAACGGCACCTAACAACAACAATAATTCTGGGAAAATAATTTGTGATCCAAATGATGAAAAAGTAGTATGGAATCCAGTAGTATTTTCTAAATTTTAAATCCGTTTATATGCTTTTGGTTTTGTTTGAATTATAGAGCTTTGATTTTTTTCTTTTAAAAAACATCCACGAATCCCTTAGGCATAAAAAGGCAATGTTGTTTTCTTTCCAAGAAGATATTTTCTAGCACTAAATCCAGCCTAAAAACCAGGGATTACACAGCTGAAAGATTTTCAATACAAGCACTTCTCTAGCTAATTAGGCCATTTTTACAGATTATTCAAACATATATATGTGTGTGTGTGTTTGTGTACATACACATACTCATAGAAAAGCACACTCCCATGCCATATGAGGCATTAAACAAAATGCAAACAGAAAAATAAGTCACTTCTGCAGCATCACAGTCAGGGACCATTCCATTTAATCGTTCATCTTGTAGACAGAAACCTAAAGATCAGGCTGTATCCAAGATTTTCCAAGGATTATAGTGCTGACTGTTGTGATTAGATACTATTAGATGGACTCAGAGTCATATCAACTCTATGGCCAACGGACAGAAATATTGCCTTGACCTTGTGCCTTCTTTACAATCTCTAACAGGCTCAAGTCCACAGCTGCAGTCATTATCAATCCATTTCTTTAGGGGTTTTCCTCTCTTTCAAAGACCTTGTACTTTTCAGGCATGATATCTTTTCCCAAGGGTGAGACTCTCCTGACACATGCCCCAGTGGTTAAAATGAATTTTCACCATCTTTGCCTCTGAGGGACGCTCTAGTTGACCTTCATCCAAGACAGCTGTGTTGTGTCTTTGGCGTAAAGTAGATTTTTGGTGATCAGTCTTCCTTCAATACCAAAGTCTTACTCTTCATATAATCCAACATTTCATATTATTTATTCAATATAAAGGATGTGATTTTTTCTTTCCTGATGCTAAATCATGCAGCGCTCTCTTATTTTGTTCAAATAATTGTTTCATGATCTATGTACAGTTTTCTCAAGAGCACAACCATTGTTTTGGGCATTCCACTCTTAACAGTGTTATTATGTTCCAAGCAATTAATGTCTTCACATAGTCATTAAAGCACAAGGTAATATCTTTTTTGGTATTCTCTGCTATCAGCCTAAATTCACGTGACATCAACATAGATTTCTTTCATTCCACAGTCTTTTTTCAAATCACCTTGAATTTCTGGCAGTTTCCTGTCAATGTCTTTAAAATAATGTCAACAAGACTTTATTTGGTGATATTAGTAATTGTCGTTCAAGAATTTCTACATTCTGCTGGATCAGATTTTTTTTTATCAGAATAAGTGTAGGCCTCTTTGAAGTCAGTTGGCTAGTAGTTGCCTTTCAAATTTCCTAGCATTGTTTAGTGGGCATTTCTAGAGCTACATCTGTTTGTCAAAACACTCCAACGGGTATTCAGTCAAACCCTGGAGCCATTTGCAAATGCTCTCAGTGCAGCTTGGGCTTCCTTCAGTATTATTGGCTCTTGATAATTAGCTATTTGGTGCATTGACTGTGTATTCCTTCTTCATCTCCCCCTGTCCCCCACTATGCAACCATCTTCAGTGCCTGAAGCTTATGACTAAGGAGACCAAGCAATGGTTCAGGGTTACAGTTCATTCTGACATAGAACACTCTGAGCCTTTATCATCTTTTACTGTTTCCTAAACTATTCAGTATTTTGCCTATAGAATCCTTCAGTATTACAACTTGAGACTCGAATTTGTTATTCAGTTCTTTCAGTTTGATAAATTACAAACATGTTCTTACTTTTTGGTTTTCTAACTCTAGGTCTTTGCATATTTCATTATAATACGTTGCTTTATCTTCTGAAACTGCCTTTTAAGACCTTCTGGTTGGCTCCCTTATTGTTTCTTCCTTTTTCTTTGTTGTTGTTGTGTACTATCACTTCAGAAGCAACTCATAGCTGACCCTTCAGAGGGTTTTCAGAGACAGTAGATTACAAAGGAGGAGAGTGCCCATCTTTCTCCCATGGAGAAGCTAGTGGATTCAAACTTAGTCCATTTGAGTTGAAAGCACAACTTACTACCATTAAGCCACTAGAGCTCCCTCTTTTTTTTTTTTTTTAGTTCCTCTCTATCCTGGAGGACGCATTCTCTCTCCTGGGAAGTGCCAGGTTGCAAATGGAAGACAAGCTGTATTAACCCATAAGAAGTCAATCCTGGAGTGGAAATTTAAGAACAAGGATTTTTCTCAGGACCTTCTAGGAAAAGAAGCTGTACATGACAGTTTTACTTAACAACTTTAAAGTGAAGTCATACTGACTGCATCATAAGAGACTTACGGCAGCATGATATGGACAGAATCAGAGAAATCCTTTCTGCTTGAGATTTAGTCCATCACATCAGGGGCTGGTCAAGGGGAGACGGGTGTTGAATGTTGTAGGCAAAAGTAGGAAGTGTTGGTGGTGGAGTAGGGAAAGGGTGGATTAAAAAACAAAAAATACCCACAAAACAAAACAAATAAACAAACAAACAAACCAAACATGTAGCTGGGTGGGCAGCAAAATTGAATATTGGTCCTTTTCTAACTGGTAAATGTCTTTCATCTGCTCTTTTCTGTAGAATGCTTGTCTGTCAGATACTATTATATATATTTAAAAATTGGGACAGACTAGAAGAAGGATTGGCCATCCACTTCCAAAATTACAGGCCTTCGAAAACCCTATGTATAATAGAGCACAGTTAGACTATCATTTGCGCTAACAGACTTGGCAATTGAAACTGAGATCTTAGAAATGCAAACATGGAGAAAGAGGAACAGCTGTAAGAAGGCACTAATGATTGGAACATGGAATGTGAGAAGCATGAATGTAGGAAAATTGGACGTTGTTAAGAAAGAAATCAAACGCATAAATATTGACAAAGTAGGTATTGGCAAAATGAGATGGCTTGGCATGGGACATTTTGAATCGGAGGATCATATGATTTACTATGCCGGGGATGAAAAGGTGAGAAAAAAATGGGGTTGGTTTCATAATTAAAAAAGTCATTTCTAGATCTATCCTGAAATACAATGTGGTGAGCAACAGGATAATAACCATACGCATACAAGGAAGTCCAGTGAATACCATTATCATTCAAATATATGGACCAACAACAAGAGCCAAAGAGGAGGAAATGGAAGATTTCTACCAACTTTCACAGTCAGAAATTGATCAAACATGCAATCAAGATGCATTAATAATAATGGGTGACTGGAACACAAAAGCTGAGAACAGGGAAGAAGGTTCAGTAGCTGGAAAATATGGGCTCAGTGAGAGAAATTAGGCTGGAGATAGAATTATAGAGTTCTGCACATTCAATGATTTATTCATAGCAAATACCTTTTATAAAAAAACATAAATGCAGGGTATACACATGGATCTCACCTAATGGTATGCATAGGAATCAAATTTATTACATTTGTGGAAAGACTCCCGGGAGAAGCTCAATATCAGCAGTGAAAACCAGGCTGGGTGCTGATTGTGAGACAGACCATCAACTAATCATATGCAAGTTCAAGATGAAGTTGAGGAAAACTAAATCAAGTCCATGGGAACCAAGATTCGACCTTACGTCTGTCCCACTCTAATTTCAAAACCATCTCAGGAACAGATTTGAGGCCTTGAGCACCAATGAGCATAGACCAAATGAGCTCTGGGAGGATATCAAGAAAATTGAAGAATGAAGAATGCAAAAGATCATTACAAAGGCTGAAGAAGAGGAAAAGACCAAGATGGATGTCAGATGAGACTCTGAGTATCTCATTAGAGCACCGAGAAGCCAAAGCTAAAAGAAAAAACCAATAAATCAAAGAGCTGAATAGAAGATATCAAAAGGCAGCTCGGGATGACAAAGCAAGATACTATAACGAAATGTGCAGAGAGCTGCAGTCAGAAAATCAAATGGGCCAGACTCGCTCACAGTTTCTTAAGCTGAAGGAGCTGAAAAACAAATTCAAGCCTCGGGTGGAAATACTTAAGGATAGTTTGTGTAAAATGTTAAATGATCCAGGAAGTATCAAAAGAAGATGGAAGGAGTACACAGAGTCACTGTATCAGAAGGAATTGGCTGACACGGAGGAATTTAATGAAATAACATATGAGCAAGAGCCTATTGTGATGAAGGCGGAAGTTCAAATTGCTCTGAAGGAATTGGCAAAAAACAAGGCTCCAGGAGTTGACAGCATACCAATTGATTTATTTCAACAAACAGACACTGCCTTGGATGTGCTCATTAAGTTGTGCCAAGAAATCTGGACGACAGCCAACTGGCCAACTGCCTGGAAGAGATCGATATTTGTTCCCATTCCAAAGAAAGGTGACCCAACAGAGTGCGGAAATTATCGAACAATATCATTAATATCACATGCAAGCAAGATTCTGCTGAAAATTATCCAAAAACGTCTGGAACAATATGTCAACAGAGAACTGCCAGATGTGCAGGCTGGATTTAGAAGAGGTCATGGTACTAGGGATATTATAGCTAATATTAGATGGATCTTGGCAGAAAACAGAGAATACCAGAAGAATGTCTATCTGTGCTTTGTTGACTATGCAAAGGCTTTTGACTGTGTGGATCACTATAAGCTGTGGCTCAGTCTGAGAAGAATGGGAATCCCAGAACATTCGATTGTGCTAATGTGAAACCTATACCAAGAGGCAGTCGTCAGAACAGAGGAAGTAGACACTACATGGTTCAAAATCAAGAAAAGGGTATGTCAGGGATGTATTTTGTCTCCATATCTTTTCAATCTGTATTCAGAACAGATCATCCAAGACACTGGGCTGTACGAGGAGGAATGTGGCATCAGGATTGGTGGAAGAATCATTAACAACCTATGTTATGCAGATGATACAACCCTGCTTGCTGAAACTGAGGAGGACCTGAAGCGCTTGCTGCAGAAGGTCAAGAACTTCAGTCTTCAATATGGATTGAAGCTCAACATCAAGAAAACAAAGATCCTCACCACTGGGCCAATTGGCAGTATCAGTATGGATGGTGAAGAGATTGAGAGAGTTAACAGTTTTAGTTTACTTAGTTCCACAGTCAACGCTCTTGGTAACAGCAACCAGGAAATCAGGAGACAAATTGCACTGGGAAAGTCAGCTGTGAGGGACCTTTCAAGAGAGCAACGACATCAGGCTGGAGACTAAGCCTGATCCAGGCTTTGCAATTACGTGCTATGCATTAGAGAGTTGGACAGTGAATAGGGATGGTATAAAGAGAATTGATGCCTTTGAGCTGTGGTGCTGGAGAAGAGTTTTGAATATACCATGGACTGCTAGGAGAACAAACAGGTTTGTCCTGGAGAAGGTGAAGCTGGAATGCTCCTTGGAGTCAAGGATTCTGAAGCTTCATCTGACATACTTTGGGCATGTTGCAAGGAAGGACTGGTCCTTGGAGAGGGACATCATGTTTGGCAGAGTGGAGGGACGGCACAGGAGAGGAAGACCCTCAATGAGATGTATTGATTCTGTGAGTGGAGTGATGGGAATGAGTGTGTCTGAGACAGTGAGGTTGGCACAGGATAGAACGGTGTTTAGGACTCTTGTACATAGGGTCACTATGAGTTGCAAGCAACTCGATGGCACATAACAACAACAACTATTTGAGAGCAAGTTTCAGTCTTCTTGGACATTAATTTTGATCTTTTCCTTTTTTTTTTAATGACCCTTAACTTTCTTCATGGATAATGTACTTGATGTCATCCCATAACTTGTCTGGTCTTTTCATACACAGTATCTGGTATCTGGTGGTTAGTATTCAATATATAAAATCTATGCTTGGTATTATTGTATAAACTGGGTAAGATAAACTCGGGGTCTCATTTTTATTCTCCTGGACTTGTTTACATGCTCTTCTACTTCAGTTTGCATTTACATCTGAGGAATTGATGGTCTGCTCCACCGTCTGTGCATGACTTGGTTTTGATTGCTAATCCTAAGCTCCTCCAGCAACTCTTTTCTGAAGTCTCAATTTCATTCATCAAGAGAGTTCCACATTTATATTCACTGTTTATGGTTTTTTAAAAAAAGATATTTGGAATTATTTAAGTCATTAACTATTCACAATTCTACAGTATAATCTCTAGCCTCTTTCCTCTCACCAAGGCTGTATTTTTCTGTCCTTGTTTCCAGTGTGCAAACTAGCCACCAATTATTATTGATGCATTTGATTGCAGGTTTGATCAAGTTCAGTAAGTAGTAGAAATTTTCACTTACTTCATCTTCAGCCTTAGTGATTGGTGTCTGTCTATATTTGATTAATAGTTGTGCTAACAATTCTTCCTTGTATGCATTTATATATTAGCCTATCACAAACTATCAGCATTACACTGTCAATTTGCTGTACTGTAATGGTTTTATGTTGGTATCGTTCTGGAATTTATGCCACTGGTTTTTCACGTACAAGCAATGTCACTTATGGTGGCTAGGTTTCAGCTGAGCTCCTAGATTAAGACAGATTAAGAATCAAGACTTGTCATCTACTTCTCAAATAGCAGGCCCTTGAAAACCTTATATCTGCAGACTGTCATTCAACTCTGTGCTGGAAAATTAACCCTTTAAGATAGAAAGCACTCAAAATGCAATTGGGAAGAGCTGCCCTTCAGAATAAAGCCCAGCTTTATGTATGAATGGAGTAAAGCTTTTACTCAATGAAGGGCCTTCATTTGCTGGTGTAGCAAGATTCAAGATAAGGAGAACCAGCTGCAAACATCCATTAAGAATTAGAAAGTGGAACATACAAAGTAGAAAATTGGAAGTCTAGGAAATCGAATGCATAAAAATTGACATCCTAGGTCTCAATGAGCTGAACTTAACCGTTATTGGCCATTCTGAATCAAACAATCATATAATCTACTATGTTGGGTATGAAAAAAATTGAAAAATGGTATATTCATCATCAAAAGTTTCTTACACATTGAGTCTTTAACTTATTGGCATCAGCTCAGAACCCACTCATAGCTGACCATTCACTGAGTTTTCAGATACTATAATTCACGTGGGAAGAGATTCAATACTCTTGGTACCAGCAATCAGGAAATCAAAAGATGAATTGCATTAGGTAAATCTGCTATCAGGGATCTTTCCAGAGTACTGAGAAGCAACGATGTCAGTCTAAAGACTAAGATGTGTCTGATCCAGGCCATGGTCTTTGCAATTACTTGCAATGCATCAGAGAACTAGACAATGACTAAAGATGATAAAAGAAGAATTGATGCCTTTGAGTTGTGGTGCTTCAGAAGAGTCTTGAACATACCATGGACTGCCAAGAAATCTAGTAGACCTGTTTGGGAGAGGAAGAAACCAAGTTTATCCTTGGAGGCTAGGATTTTGAGGCTCTATCTCATATACTTTGGACATGTGGCAAGAAGGAGCCAGTATTTGGAGGAGGACATCAGTCTCAGAAGGGTAGAGGGTCAGTGCAGGAGAGAAAGACCCCAAATAAGATGGATTGTTACAGTAACTAGGACAATGGGGGGTAGGTTTGTCAGAGTCAATGAGACTGGCTCAGGACAGGGTAGGCTTCAGAATTGTTGTACATAGGGTTCCTCTGAGTCTCAGGTGACTTGATGTCACATAACAATAACATTAAAAGATTTGTTTGAAGTATAATGTTGTCACTGAGAGTGTTGATTGTGGATTGAAACCATATCTCTGGTTATTGAATCTGTTTACCCTCAAATCCTTTTCTTACCATTTCTATATGCTCCTATGAAGAGTTAGTCTCTTTTTCCAAGTGACTTCCATTAGTTTAGGCCACTGAGAGGAACTGGTGGAAGATGAGAGGGCTGCAGGTAGGGAGAAATAAGCATGATCTTTATGAGAAGCAATTTCAAAATATCATGTCCCACAGCCATGAATATTGTTGTTGATTTTAGGTGTTGTTGAGTTGAATACAACTCATAGCAACCCTATGAACAACAGATTTAACTCTGTTCTACTCTGTGCTATCCTTATCATCTTTGATACACTTGAGCCCATTGCTGCATCACTGTGTTTATTCATTTAATTGAATGTCTTTCTCTCTTTTGCTGACCCTCTACCTTTTCAGGCATGATGTCCCCTTCCAAGGAATAGCTTCTCCTATGAACATTCCTAAAGTATTAAAGAAGAGCTGTGTCCTCTTTGCCTATAAGGAGCAGTCTGACTGCACTTTTACCAAAACATATCTGGTTGATATTTTGGAAATCCGTGGGATATTCAGTACTCTTCTCCAACTCCACAGCTCAAAAGTATCAAGTCTTCTTCTGTCATGCTTATTCATTGCCCCATTCTCAGATGCATAGCAAATGATTAAAAAGATCATGGCCTGAATTAGGCACACTTTAGTCTTCAAAATTACATCATTATTCTTCAGTATTTTGGAAAGATCCTTGACAGCAGACTTGCTCAATGAAATACATCTACTGGTCTCCTGACTACTGTACCAAGGGTGTTGATTGTTGATGCAAGCAAGATGAAATCATTGACAACTTCAATTCTTTCTCCATCTATCATTATGTTGCCCATTGACCCAGTGGTGAAGATTTTTATCTTCTTGATGTTGAAATGTAATCCATATTAAAGGATGTAGTCCTTTATCTCTGCAACACACTTTTCAAGTCCCCCTCATTTTCAGCAAGCAAAACTGTGTCGTCCACATAACACAGGTTGTTAAGTCTTCCTCCCTCCTATCTGATGCCTCCTTCCTCTTCATAGAGTCCACTTTCATGAATTATTTTCTCAAAATACAGGTTAAATAGGTATGGAGAAAGGGACATTTCTAGCAGTGTTCCCTTGCTCGTTTCAGACAACAGCTTCTTGGTCTAGGATAGATTTTGTATGATGAGCACAGTTAAGTTTTCAGGAATTCCTACTCTGCTCAATCTTAGTTTGCTTAGTCATACTTTGCATGCTTTGTTACTATCCACACTGTGAAACGCCTTTTCATAGACAATAAAACCAATGTATATTTCTGGTATTCTCTGTTTTTAGCCAGGATCTATCAGACATCAGCAATGATACCCACAATTCCACTACCTCTTCTGAATCCTAATTGAACTTCTGGCAGTTCCCTGTTAGTGTACCATGCTAGCCAGTTTTGGATGATTTTTCAGCAATATTTTGCTTACATGTGATATTAATATAATCAGATAATTCCTACATTCTTTCAGATCATTTTTCTTGGGACATTACCCATGAATATAATGGTAGAAACCAATTTAATCTCTGGATCAGGGATATAAAACTTTAGTGCTTTAGGGAGTTGGTTATTTCAAATAAATGAATAAAGTAGGCCCAGTTGGTATCTTGGTAAACACAGAACCATCTAAAAAGGATAGCCTAACACACCCCTCCAGAGAACTACTGCAATGTAACAAGGCAATGATGTCAATCTAGATACTAAGATGTACCTGATCTAGGTCATGGTCTTCACAATTACTTGATAGGCGTCAGAGAGCTAGACAATGACTAGGATGATACAGGAGAAGAATTGAGGCCTTTGAATTGTGGTGCCATGGACAGCTAGGAGAACAAACAGGTCCATCCTCGAAAGGGTGAAACCAGGCTGCTCCTTGGAAGAAAGGACTTTGAAGCTCTATCTGACATACTTTGGGAATGTCATAAGGAGGGACCAATCTTTGAAGGAGAACATCATGCTTAGAAAGGTGAAGGGACAGCACAAGAGAGGAAGACCCTGGATGAGATGATTGACTCAGTGACTAGGATAATGGAGGTAGGTGTGTCAGGAATAGTGGGATTGGCTCAGGATGAAGTAGGGTTCAAAGCTATTTTACGTAGAGTCACTATGAGTTGGAGTCTACTCGAAGGCACATAACAACAACAACTACCACCCTTATGAATACGCAATATTGCCCCTACTAATTCATCTTGTTGGTAACAAAATTCAAATTTCAATTGAATTATAATATCCAGAATTGTATGTGAAATGCGCTTATTTTTAAAGAACAGAGAACTTCTCTCCCTTTCATTAGTGTACGAGTCAACACAATCTAGTTGTAAAGCTAACCTGGCAGTCTCTGACCTCTGCTTTATAACCTCATCTCACATGGGAAGGAAATATCTATGCAGATAGTCACAATGAAGCAAAGCTTTATCCAATCATCTGGGCAGTTTCTCTTCTCCCCGGCCCCCTGAATCCACTGGGGAGGGATGGTGCTTTTAGAATGTACAGTTTAATGAATGCAATACATCATACAGCACACAAAAGGACTCTCTAAGAAGCTCAAAATGAGATTCAGAAAATACAGATCCTTCACATTTCAAAAGGAAGAAAGGATGCTTGTCACATTGTTGTTAATTTAACTTTTGAAATTACAAGAGATCTAGTAAGTTTTCAAATGATTAACACATTTACTTGACGTAATATTAAATCTCTATAAATCAAACTCACTGGGAGTAAAACCGATATACTCAGGCCATTTTTAATGTTTGTTTAATTCCTTGACTCTTCATATGTGCAACCTAACATTTTTCAGAGCTTATTTATCACCTAATAATTGTTTATGCATAGACAAAACCAAACATGAAAGAAAATGGTTATTACAACTACATCTGTCATCTTGCTAAATCATCTCAACATCAATATGTAAATCTTCCATTTTACATGGGTTATTTAAATACAAAGCAAGCATGATCAGCCAGAGTTTGTGAAAGTTAAGACGTCTTCATTTGAAAGCATTTGATAAAGGCTATGAAGCAGACGATTCTGTTGTAAGTACACACTATGCCTTTAGTTATTATCTACAAATAAACCTGGTAATGAGGTTTGGGGTTTCTCTCAGTCGCATGTTGATGATGAATTCTCTGTGGAACTGAACTCCAACACATTAAGCAAGCTTGCTCCTGCCATCACAGCTGTTAATTTGACAGGACACTGTCACATTAAGTAGAACAAACATGTTTTCGCCCAGTCGGCCATCCAGAACCGACATGGCTGTTACTCTAACAACTGGATATTGATTGGAATCACTCACCCCTCCTGACCCTCCACTGGGAGGAGGACATCAAGCTCGGGCAGACAGCCGATTTTCCTCTTTGGCACGCATGGCCAGTGTGCTAAGGATAGTCACAAATTCTAAGCCATTTAGTTCCTTATCATGTTCACCCTTGGGCCACTGGCTAGCTCTAAGTTTTGTCAGTGGGCAGTAAAATGAGCACGGAATAAATCATCGGTTTTATTAATATCTTGATAAGACACATCATCAGAGAGGAGTGTTGTTTTAAAATTTACAGTTTAATGAGTGCAAAACATCATAAGGTGTATAAAGAAATTTCAAGATGTTCAAACAGAGGCTTAGAAATTGAAAATCTCTACTATTTTTAAAAAGAGGGCCATTGGCTTCTCCTCTTCATCTGTAAAATCAAGAAAAATCTACTTATTTTTTGATCTATCAATTCTTTTGACGGATCTACTCTTAAATCTATGATATATCAAAATCCCAAGGTGGAGAGGAATCCCTTATTTTCAGCCTGTATTTAATGTTTCATATCCCATTTATTTCTGTGTATACCTATCATTAAACAGAGTATGTTTTTCACCCAGTAACTACCAGAGATAAGCATAAGATCTCTGTTTTCTCACTTATCTGTGTGCCTGTCTCGATCAGTGGAGGTTATTCTGTGTCTTGCTTTGTGTGTTAAATTTGGTGTTAGAATCTCTTAGTGAAAAGAAAGCTCACAACAGAATGTATATGAACTTTCTAAGCAAACCAACACAAAATAAAAACAAATTTTAAATGCACTTCAATATTAAAGCTGTATGTATCATCAATCAGTCTGTATAGCTTTAATTTGTTGCAGAATAATAAGTTATTGTAATACAACTGATCTTAATAATAATAAAAAATACATTTTCAAATGCCTGCCATTACCTTGGACTAGATCCTACAAAAGAGCCCATGTATGTTTGCATTCAGAAAATATTTACAAAGTAACATTTTTACTTTTTTTATTTCCTGTATCACTCCACTATAGTACAAATAAAGGCAGAAAATTTTGTAAAGTTTTATCCTTAGGGTCTGGAGTAATAATATATGGTATTTATTCAAGTATTAAATTATATCTTTCTGTTCATACAGCATATCTTTGTAGAGTTAGATTAACTGAATTTGAACATAAAGCTGGATCAAAATTTCATTAAATATTCTAACATCTTTAGGGACCTCTCAAAGGTACTCAGGAGCAACAGTGTCTCTCTGGAGACTAAGGTGCGCCTGATACAGGTCATGGTATTTGCAATCGCTTGTTATGCATCAGAGAGTTGGACAATGACTAGGGAGGACAGAAAGAGAGTGGATGTTTTTGAGCTGTGGTGCTGGAGAAGGGTACTGAATGTACCATGGACTGCCAGGAAAACAAACAGATCCATCTTGGAGAGGATTAAACCAAGCTGCTCCTTGGAGGCAAGGATTCTGGGGCTTCGTCTGACATACTTTGGACATGTTGCCAGGAGGGACGGGTCCTTGGAGAGGGACATCATGCTTGGGAGGGTGGAGGGACAGTGCAGGAGGGGAAGACCCTCTATGAGATTGATTGATTTGGTGACTGGGGTAATCGGGATGGGTGTGTCAGAGGCGGTGCGGTTGGTGCAGGTTAGAGCAGGGTTTAGAGCTGTTGTGCATAGGGTCGCTATGAGTCGGAAACGACTCGATGGCACATAACAACAACAACAACAATCTCCCCTTACGTAAAAATTCTTAGTATATAGCCCCTAAATTAATATTCTTTTACCTACATCAGAATATTTGAGTTCACTGTAATTAAAGTTGTCTGAGTCCCACAACTGAACTTTGAATAAGAATCTCTGGTCAACCACTCTCAAATATTCAACTTTTCTAGCAAGCAGTTGAAGTGATTCTAATGGATTGTAACATTTGAAAGTCACCATTCTGGACAGACTCTAAATGGATCAATCTTGTTACAGAGGATATTATTACAAGGCCAACTTCTAGTTATTGTAGCTCGAGTTTTAGAAAATTATTTATCAAACTACCATTCACCTTGTAACTTCCTATCACTATTCCCTGGTTTTGTTTTTTAGTCCCTCATATATTTAAAATTACATGGATTTTTTTTTTAATTTGCTGTGTAAGCTACCCAAAATGTGTGAAGAATTCTTTAAAAGCTCTTCACTAAACATTGCTTACAGGTTCTTTTTTAGATTAGTTTTATAGACACAACTGCTAAAGGTATTTCAGTCACTGGAGGGTCCTCAATCTGTTGTGCCAGGGGAACCTGGCATGCAGAAAAGTGAGAATATCATTTGGGAATCCATCCCTGGCTTGCACTCCAAGAAAAACAGCCCACCAAGGTTGAATTCCTCTTCTGCACCTGAAACCACAAATGCACACCTCCCTCTGTAGCCCTTACTATTTAATCTTAGTTATGACTCATTTAAAAAAAGAGAGGCAGGGACTTTATTCATAGTTCATAAATTGCAATGTCCACAATATTCTTAATACTCTTCACACTCACTCACTGCCATGGATTATGTCCCACCTCACCATGACTCGCCATTAGATTCTAAAGGTTGTAAATCTTAATAGAGGAGACCGCCTGTTTTTCTCTCACTGAGCTGCGGGTGGATTCCAACCACCAGAAACTCAATTAGCTTTTTTTAAATAGCAGAACTCTTCACTGCATTCCTAGGAAATCTATGTTTCTCAATAAGTATCTTATATGTTTCAGAACAAAATAAAGATGTCAAGATGAAAGTCAAAGAGTCCTATTTAACCGTTTATTTACTATCTATCCATGAGTGATTTTTTTACCTCCTTTAGCCTGTGTTGGTTTTTTTTTTTACTTGTAAAAATAGTAGAACATACTTCATGTGCTTGTGACAATAAAAATTTGTAATATAGGTGTAGTACTTACTGTAGTACATGGTAAGTTGTTAATAAATGTGAATATTACTCATAAATCTTACTGCCTTCAAGTTGGAACCAATACACAACTGACCATTCATTGGGTTTCTGAGACTGTAATTCAAATGGGAGGAAATGGCCCATCTTTGGAGTTGAATCACAAAAATAGACTTGGGGTTGGTTGTGAAACTCCCTATATATGAGGCTACCAAAGATCCTGGACAAATGAGACCATTGCTTCACAGCAACCCCAAGTTGTTCTATTTTTTTTAAATGTATTCCTTCTCCTATTTCAGATGATGCACTTTTTAAGGGAGGAATCATATCTGATGTATTTATATATTTAGCTCCGTATATTAAAGAGCCATTGGGAAGATATATGCTAACTTAGACATTGCCAGTTCAAATTTTCCAGCCTGATCCTCAGGAGAAAGATGCATTTTCCTCCCATAAAAATTTATGGAAGCCCAGTAGAGAGTCCTATGAGTCTGAATGGACCTCTTTGTGACTGGTAAATGTTTTATATATTGAGACATCTCCCTTTTCCTCCTTATGCATCTAAACTAGGACAGTCTTGGGAAATGCCACACCGTGGGCAAAGTAATGTTTTTGAGAGCCAGCATTATATAAGTCCTGTTCTTGGTAAATGTCTTCAGTTCAGCATCGGTCTCTATCTCTGTTTTTGCTCTTCTTTTGAATCTATCTTTCTGTTCATTCCGGATCACCCTCTAGTTTAAGCTCACCCTCTGGCTCTCTTTACGTCCAAATCTCTGTGAGTAGCCATGCAAACTTCTGCCACTGCAGGTCCTGGAGCCACCCACCTGGCCAGTGCTGTAATCACACTGTCCTACACCCTTGAAAAGAGCAAATCAGGGAAATTAGGGGAGTGGGCAGCTATGCATTTTGCATATTCATCTTATCTAGATTAACCATATTAATATTATTTTTATCCCAACTTCTTTGTTGTGTGAATCAAGGGTGAGAATAACACATCATTAATGTTTCATTGCATTATCAGCAATAAAGTATCAGTTTGGTTGATTCTACAAGGCATAGGGTAAAACCAGTGTTAGTACTAAAAATCAGAAGCCACAGTGATGATGTCAGGCTTAAAAACCTAAACCGCAGCTTCTGTCTTTGACCTCCTTTGTCTTTGCAGCAGTGGCCCAACACCCAATCCAGCTCAGAATGGAGATGTGAAGCTGGTGCAATTCGGCCGAGAGGGCGGGCTGTCAGAAAGTGACTCTGGCTCTGCAGAGTTCAAATAGAATGAAGGATTCATGAGAGCTCTACACAGTCAGGCAGGCATCGGGGCCCAGATGAGTACGCAGTGAGTCACAAGGGAGCCCCAGCTGAGTCCAGAATCTCAAATAAGCAAGGAATTGCTTTTTGATGATGCGGAACTATAAATATCAGCACCAGGTTCTCTTGCCACCGTATTAAGAATGAGCAAAGATGACTATAACAGTGAGGATGTATACTGTAGACAGGCACGTGGATTTGCGTAAATAACACTGCCTCTCCAAAGTCATTCTAGAAAGAATTTTGAAGAAATATATTTTTCTTAAAATAGTATTTTAATTATACTGAGCATCACAGGTAGAATTCAGATATATTCTATATTGAGGACTAATTGTAAGGTGATAGAAATGTTTTCTCCAGTCTTACTTTAGGTTTAATATGGAATTTCTGTTGTCTGAATAAGACCCTTTTATGAAAACGACAGTGGGTTTCAGCTTTGCATATGTTGTTTTATCCTCTAACACTTTGCTGTTGTTATGTGCCTGTACACTCTTTTAAATTCCATTCTTTCAACCTAAGGTAGAAAGCTGGAAACAGGAAGTATAGTTCCCCCTCCAGAATTTTCTTAAAAGCAATGAAAAGAATGTGCCCATTTCCCTTGAGTTTTAAATCCTTGCCTCTGTTGTACTCATCAAGGGCAGCTCTTCTAGGATCTCAGCACAAGGCTGAATAAATTAGTGTAAACCTTGTTCATAACCCAGCAGAGTTTAAGTGCTACCTACATCGTGATCTGTCAATTTTTGCAAAGAGTGTGACCTATTTTCAGCATAGCAGTGTTCATACAATTTTCCAATATAGAGAAGGCTGAAATCCTGCTTAGAATCCAATATTTCTCTTTTCCTCATACACTGAGGTATGTATATACCTTGGAAAGAATGGCATACCTTAATATTGGAGCTACATGCACATAAGTGTTTTAAGTGTACGGCAGAGACACATGCATGCATATGCCTGTATTCTCTGCATCATAGCTTTCAACATAACTTGTCAAAAAAAGGGAAATAAACAAGACTTAATTTAGAGAAAATAAATTATGTATGTAGGGTCCAGGATCAACACGGCTGTACTCGACTCTAATGTTCAGCTAGCTGATTAAACCAAAACAGGTCTGGGCCTTGGACTACGTGACCAGAATTCCATTAAAGCTGGCTCTAAGCATCATCTGGGACGAGTACATCCACTTTCTCTGATCGCTTCTAATTTATGACTATGTTCTCTGCAGTTCTTTGCAAGCTAAAGGGAAAGAGGCAATGTCGCTGTTCTCTTTTGTGATGTCTTTGAATTAAGGGATTGGCAAAAAATAGTGAGTGTACCAGGGAGTGCCAGAAGCACAAATAAGTCTGTTTTGAAAGAAGTGCAACCAAAATGTTTTTTAGAAGAGAGAATGGTGAGACTTTGTTTCTTTGACTTTGGACATGTTATCAGGATGGAACAGTCCCTGGAAAGGGCTTCTTGTCCAAAGTAGAGCCTTATCAAGAAAGAGGAGGTGCCTCATCAGATGGACTGATGCAGTTGCTGGAACACGGAGCTCAAATGTAGTAATGGTTGTGATGATGGTTCAGGACCACACAGCGTTTCAGTCTGCTGTGCAGGGGGGTTGCTTTGAGTTGGAACTGACTGGATAGTACCTAACAATAACACCTTTACGAGCATCTACATTAAAGTACTCTAGTATCTAGACTGGCAATTGCAAATAAAATATTATCTATTTGATTTATCACAGACCATTCATCTTTTACTAATCTTTCAGAATCATCTTTTGCTTTTCCAGAATATTTTTTTTTTGGCATTTTCATTGCTTTCCTCTACCTTTTTGTTTTTTTATAATGTAAAGAAGAATTGTATTGTATAAATCTAACACTATTTCCCTTGATTGTAATTTATACCATGTAAACTTAACAACTCTCAGTATTTTAAAATCACACTGTAAACTATGCATCTGGAGTTTTATTATATAAGTAAAGCACTATGCTTTTAAGCTTAAGTGTACACGTATTTCCTACTCTGAAATGATTTACAGTGTGGAATGGACAACATGTGACATATTTTTATGCTTTCAATCTTCTCTCACATTGTGATAGTACAATAGAAACAGGTGTGGGCCCCACTAAAAGGCATCTGTGAATGTGGCATAGATTAATGAACAAATCATATTAATTTTTCCTCAGCATAAAAATGCAAGAAAAATGACCTGGACTATGGAGACACAAATAATAGAAAAGTTAATATCTAAGACATTTTAATATAACATTGGAATAGCATTAAGGCTGTAAGATTTTGCAAAAAAAAAAAAATGGTTCTACTCTAGAAATACAGATTCAAATCCTAAAACCCTGTAAGATCATTTGCCAATTGGCTTCAGTCCCTCTTCTTCGTCTTCCTTTATCCCCTTACCTTTCATCCAATATATTACTCCAGACCTATTTGTTTCGTGTCTGCATTCTACCACTGTGACTTTCCCCCCTGTGGCTCCCTCTGCCTTTTAACCTCACAATTCATTGATTCTTTCTCTATTTGTTGATCACTGCCTATTCTATAAGACTGTTCAACTCCTCTGATCTGGCTTCCCCTTCAAGCTCTTTCCCTATAATGCACACCTTGTCCTATTGCTTCCCCTTAATGCTCAAAAGTGTGTGAACCTCTCATAGAGTAAAGTGTGCTTGTCTGTCTATGCTCCTCAGTAACTAGTACAATAAACACAAGCAGTGAGTCAATGCATCCATCAATCAATCATCAGTGACCAAATCTGAAACTTTCCTCAGCATCTCATGCACTCTTCTTTCTAAACCATCTTTTACATTTTAATTTCTCTTTGATCTAGTTTTCCAATGGTCTCATACTATTCATGATGGCATAAAAACCGTGGACAAGCCTTGGGCTTGTCTATCAATGTTTACCCTTGTCACCCCTCCCTACACACACACACACACACACACACACACACACACACACCCCTTTCAACAAGCCTTTTGTGTTTTCTTCATTTTCTTATTTGAGCCTTCTGCCATGCATGTCTGAAGACTAATTTGAATAGAACATAAAACTAAGTAAAAATAAGAAGATTGATTTTCTGGTTCCAAAGCTTTTACTAATTTATTGTAAAATTTGAGAAAATTCATTTTCTTAGCCTGCAAATGCATTATTGCAAAATTAAGAAGATACTTTGACAGCCATAGATCTCTCTTTCTTGGAAAAAATCATTAAAAAGCTGTAACTGACAATGATTTTTAAGGATAGCCCACCCTAAAGGAATAATTGCAGCTTAATAAAAATTACTGCTGGGAACAACACAACAGCAAAGGCATTCAACTGTGTGTTTCACAATCACAACAAATTGTGGCTAACTTTAAGAAAAAAGGGATTCCCAGAATACTTGATTGTGCTTATGTGAAGACTATACTTGGACCAGAAGGAAGTCATCAGAACAGAGCAAGGGAACACTGCATGGTTCAAAATTAGGAAGGTGTATGTCAGGGATATACCCTATCTCCATACATTTTCAGTCTGTATGCAGAAGATATTATCCAGGAGGCTGGGCTCTATGAGGAAAAGTATATAGCATCAGGATTGGAGATAACAATTAGTGTTATGCAGATAACCCTGGTTGCTGAAACTAAGGACAAGAAGCACTTGCTGCAGAAGGTCAAGAAATATAGTCTTCATCAAGAAAAGGAAGGAAGGAAGGGAGGAAGGAAGGAAGGAAGGAAGGAAGGAAGGAAGGAAGGAAGGAAG
>NW_006399859.1:1222562-1277012 GCF_000299155.1 Elephantulus edwardii
AAGGAAGGAAGGAAGGAAGGAAGGAAGGAAGGAAGGAAGAAAACAAAGAAATGTTGCCTTCAATATGAATTGAAGCTCAACATCAAGAAAACAAAGATTCTCACCACTGGGACTATTAGCAACATCAAGATAGATGGTGAAGAGATTGAGATTGTTGACAGTTTTAGTTTGCTTGGCTCCACAGTCAACACTCTTGGCACCAGTCAAATTGAACTGGGGAAAGTCTGATGTCAGAGACCTCTCCAAAGTACTGAGGAGCAAACAATGCCAATCTGGAGACTAAGGTGAGCCTGATACAGGCCATAGTTTTGGCGATTACTTGCTATGCATCAGAAAGCTGGACAATTACAAGGGATGATAGAAAGCAAATTGATGCCTTTGAGCTGTGGTGTTGGAGATGATTACTGAATACACCATGGACTGCTAGGAGAACAAACAAGTTTGTTCTGGAGAGGTTGAGACCAGGCTGTTCCTTGGAAGAAAGGATTCTAAAGCTTCATCTGACATATTTTGAGCATGTTACAAGGAGGGATCAGTCCTTGGAGAAGGACATCATGCTTGGGAGGATAGAGGGAGAGTGCAAGAGAGGAATACCCTCAATGAGATGGATTGATTTAGTGACTGGAGTAATGGGGGTAGGTGTGTCAGAGACAATAAGATTGGCACAGGATAGAGCAGGGTTTAGGGCTGTTGTACTAGGGTCACTATGAGTCACAGCAACTCGACAGCACATAAGAACAACAACAACATCATACTTGGACCAGGAAGCAGTCCTCAGAACAGAGCAGGGAAACACTGCATGGTTCTAAATCACAAAAAGAGTGTGTCAGGGATACATCCTTTCTCCAATCTATAGCCAACTAGTAGCCAGGAAATTAAAAGATGTATTGCCATGGGAAAGTCTGTTATTAGGGACCTCTCCAAAGTACTGAAGAGCAATGGTGTCTCTCTGGAGATTAAGGTGCATCTGATACAGGCCATGGTCTTTGAAGTCAATTGTTATGCATCAGAGAGTTGGACAACGACCAAGGAGGATAGAAGAAGAATTGATGCATTTGAGCTGTGGTGCTGGAGAAGAGTATTGAAGATACCATGGACTGCTAGGAAAACAAACAGATTCATCCTGGAAAGGGTTAAACTGGATGGCTTCTTGGAGGCAAAGATTCTGAGGCTCCATCTAACATACATTAACATGTTGTAAGGAGAGACCAGTCCTTAGAGAAGGGCATCATGCTTGGGAGGGTGGAGGGACAGCGCAGGAGGGGAAGTCCCTCTGTGAGGTGGATTGATTCAGTGACTGGGATAATTGGGATGGGAGTGTCAGAGACAGTGCAATTGGCACAGGACAGAGCAGAGTTTAAGGCTGTTGTACATAGGGTTGCTATGAGTTGCAAGCGACTCGACGGCACATAACAACAACAAACATTATTATATTATTATTATTTATTTTTATTGTAATACTTTTTCTTGGAAAGGGATCTCATGCTTGGAAAGGCTGAGGGTGAATGAAAGAGAGGAAGATCCCGATGAGATGGATTGATGGAGTCACAGCAGCAATGTGCTCAGGTGTATTAGAGATGAAGAGGATGGCACAGAAGAGGACAGGGATCAGATCTGTTCTTCATAAGGTTGTTGTGAATTGTACTAGACTCGACACTATCTAATAACAAGCAACATGCCCAACATTCGTGAGACAAATCTTCACCATCTTTGCCTCCAAGGAGCACTCTGACTGCACTTTTCCGAAGACATATCTGTTTTATTTTTTAGTGTCCCTGGGATATACAGTACTCTTCTCCAACACCACAACTCAAAGCCATCACTTTTACTTTTGTCGTCCTTACTCATAGTCCAGGACTCAGATGCATAGCAAGTGATTGAAAAGACCATGGCCTAAATCAGGCACAACTTAGTCTTTCAAACTGGCATAATTGCTCCTCAGTAATTTGCAAAGTTCCTGACAGTAGACTCACCCAGTACAATATGTTTCCTGAACTCGTGACATACTCTAAGGCAATCTCTTGGTTTACATATAAAGCTATGAAACCTTAGACATGTGAAGAGACTTTTTATGGCCAAATACCAAGTAAATGACACAATGTGTTTTCAGACCAAAGAGTCTAGAGTTTGTGGGCAATAGGAACTAATGGGAACACTCTGTTCTCCTAAATGTGTTGTTCCTTAATACTTGTATTCTGTTACCAATTGTGATTCCCTAAAAGGCTGAGTTGGTTGGATTTCACCCCAGAATTTTCTCAACGCTTGACATTCAGGCACTAGCTGTGTTGTTTTTTAGACTGATATGGTTTTTTAAACAATGGGATCTTGAGCTCACACTGATATACGGTCAAGATCCATTTAAGTGATAGTCTTTATGCCTTTACTACTGTAAAACTGATGCAAAGAGGTTATTAATAATAACTTCTGGAGTCACACGATAACCTACTTCTGAATGCCTCCAATTATTTTGTCACATTCCAAAGCTCAGATGGCAGACCTGCAATGACAAGACAGTGACTAGAATCTTACCGTCATCTTCCTTATAATAAATATCAATTTGGTAAGAAATAATGCAATATTTTTGTTGACCTGTCTGGTGATGATACGATTACTTTTATAAAATAAACAAATCCACAAAATGGAAATGTCAAAGCATGTGTCAGAGATGTAAACAAACAAAAAGACCAGTCAAATTTTTGAATAGATTTTTTAAAAGATATGAAGGTCTAAGTTTTGGAAAAGTCAGTCTGTTTAAAGTCCTTCTTTTCCAGTCTCCTTTTATATTCCTTTCCCACCAAAAAATTTCAAAAATACATTTACATTTTGTCCTCTCATTCATGAAAAGAATGGTCTTGGAATATAACAAAATGGCACCAGTTCTCTCTCCACATTTAATAACTTTACATTTAATTTTTATTATTTGTTATGTCTTTGTATGTAATGTTAAAATATTAATCACTTCTGATAGATCTATAAAAATTAGGAGAAGAAGAAAAATTAATTCATTGTCAGCAGAGCAGTTGTGCTGTAGAGTTGGATTTCCCAGCAGCTGTGATGGGTCCTGCTGAGACCTGCTGGCCTCTGTTCTTCCTTCTCCAACACTTTCCTACCCATTTATTAAGAGAGACTCTCATTGACCAAAGACTTATGGTCGCTGACTGTATTCTCTAGCTATAGTCAAATGTATCTTTGCACAGAATCATTGACTCTCATAGATGGTTTGTGGTTGCTGTTGTGTGCTGTCAAGTCTGGAAACGACCCAAAGCTGACCCCCTAGGATGTTTTCAGAGACAGTAAATCACACCGAAAGAGACTGTCTATGCTTCTCCTGTGGAACAACATGTGGATTTGATCCATAGGCCTTTGGGATTGCCAATGCAGCTTCTTACTGCTAGACCACCAGAGCTCCCATAGGTACAAATCTAACATTCCTAACACAGCACTCTATTTAAACGAGTTACCTGATACCGTTTGAATGTGGGTTCTGATCTGATATTTCGCAATTGAGTGAATTAATACAAGTACAGAGAACTCTGATGGCTTAGCAGATAAGGAGCTGCACTGTCAACCCATAGACACATAGGTTGAATCTATCACTGCTTCCCAGAGGAAAGCTGGACAAGCTCTTCTCATGCAATACAGCCTCTGAAAACCACTGGACGGTCAGTAATGGGTGGGTTCTGACCCAACAACACATAACAACAATAATAGTAATAAAAATACAGGGTTTGGAGTCAGATACCCTGGGATTCAAATTCTCCTTCAACATTCTAATTCCTAAACCATTTTAAGAAAATATTTGTTGTTTCTGATCTTAAATGTTGTCACCTAAGCAAGGACAAAAACCATACCTGACAGATGAAATATATCTAAAGATAGCAAATGCACACATACTCATCCTTTTATGTGGGGCGTCAATGGAACTTGAGCAAAACTATCTTTAGTCACTTTCTTTAAAAATATCACCCATTATAAAATAAAATTATCAAGCTGTTCTTTATAATGTGAGAGCATTTAACTCATAGCTAGGTCTAAATTTAGAAAACAACTGAGAGATAGGGTAAAGCAGTAATAGGGAATGTTTTGTTCAAATTTGCCAGCCCTACTTTTACAAGTTGTCAATTGAAAGACTGATGTGTTTATGGTACACGAGTACACGATTTGAATCCACCAGATGCTCTGCTGGAGAAGGAAGGGCAATCTCCTCCTGTACCAGTCAAATCTGACTTGACTGTACACACACACAAAATAATAAAATAAAATAAATTTTTAAAAGATTGATATGTTTATATACTGTAAAAAAATTTCACAACTGTTGATAATGAACCAGATGCCTCTGAAAATTCTGTAAAATCTATAAACATAAAGAAATGATGTTAATTATAGAACACAGTTCAGGTCATTTGTTCACAGGGCCGCGATGAGTCGTATTCAATCTGACAACACTCAACCACTGCTAAGTGAGACTGTTGTTGTTGTTGTTATGTGCCGTCGAGTCGTTTCCGACTCATAGCGACCCTATGCACAACAGCCCTAAACCCTGCTCTATCCTGCGCCAACCGCACCGCCTCTGACACACCCATCCCGATTACTCCAGTCACCGAATCAATCCATCTCATAGAGGGTCTTCCCCTCCTGCACTGTCCCTCCACCCTCCCAAGCATGATGTCCCTCTCCAAGGACCCATCCCTCCTGGCAACATGTCCAAAGTATGTCAGACGAAGCCCCAGAATCCTTGCCTCCAAGGAGTAGCTTGGTTTAATCCTCTCCAAGATGAATCTGTTTGTTTTCCTGGCAGTCCATGGTACATTCAGTACCCTTCTCCAGCACCACAGCTCAAAAGTGAGACTAGTGTTGCTATATTTTGGAGGACTGTACTGAGGTAATCTGGCTTTGCTGTGATGATGAACCTTGTGCCTTAGGGATGTGAAATACCATAATGGTTTCCCAATGTGGACAGTGTTTGGTCGAGCTCCTAGTTGTAAAACAGGTTTGGAAGCAGGAGTGGCAACCACTTTCTAAACCACATGCCTCTGGAAACTCTATGAATTTGGAGAAATGACAATATCTATAGAAAGGCATTAGGTCTTTTGTTCATGGAGTTACTATGAGTCATACTCGACTCAATGGCAAACAACAACAACAAAAACATTTTTTGAGTGCTTATCATATTGGATACCTAATTCCAACAAATTATTATAAAACTTAATGTAAAGCAAATGATATTTAGTATTTCACCCAATTTCTGAAAGTCATTAATCCAGAAGCAATGAAGTGGGTCAAAGTGAAGTAATTTCCCTCAGTACTGACTGTACCAGTCAGATATGATATGATGGTACACGTAAAAGTAATACAATAAAAATAAAATAAAGTATAAAAGAAGAAAAGGAAAGGAAAGAAAAGAAAGGAAAACAAAAGAAAAGAAAAATACTGACTCACAGCTGTCTCTACAGCAGATTTCTGGGGCTATAAATCTCACAGAAGGAGACTGCCCACTTTTTGCCTGCAGAGCTCTTTGTGGGTTTGAACCACCAGAAGCATGTCCTTTGAGTTGGCAGTCCAGCTCCCCATAGACTAAGGCACTAAATGGTAATTCTGACTCAAGACCTCTCATTAATATGCAGTCATGATAATAGTTAAGTTTCTGTTATCTGAGTATTAAGTCCCCAAACCTGGTTGTTGACAGAAAAATTCAGTTCCTCAAAGCCTTAGTTTTTCACCACATGGGTCAAAATAGGGAGAACATAGTAGTCTAAGTGTCCTGATAACATGACAATCGACTTCCATACAGTGAAAGACTGGACAGAATGTTCAAGACACAATTCTTTTTACTACTTAGTATTGGAAATGAGAAGTTGTCACTCTTGCCACATTCTACCGAAAAGGAGTAAGTCACTAAACTCAGCTCACAATCAAGGATGTGAAAATTGAACTCCACCTCTTGAAAAGAGCACTATCAAAAATTCTAGACAAGGAGAACTCTGGTGGCCTAATGGCAAGAAGCTGCGCTGCAATCCGGAAGGCTCATGGTTCAAATCCACCAGATGCTCCACTGGAGAAGGAGGGACAATCTCCTCCTGTGCCAGTTAGATCTGATTCAACAGTTGTTGTTGTTGTTGTTGTTTAATGCCGTCGAGTCGTAGATGACTCATAGCGACCCTATGAACGAACAGCCTGAGCACTGTTCGTACATAGAGTTTCCAGATGCAAGCCATTTTGGAAGTGGATGCCGCTCTTGCTTCCAGGATTCAACAGTACACATACTAGAAGCAAACAAAAATTCTAGGTATTTATTATAACCAAAACAGTTTATACATTCTAAAAATTTCATTTATTTAAGTGTGCTATGCATATTATTCCTGTTCTCACCACTACTCTATAAACTGGAAATTATTGTATACATAATTTTATAGATGGGAAACTGAGCCTTAGAATGCTGAAGATTCAAGGATGATTTGATGGACTGGAATTCTAAATCTGACAGACTAAACCTGGATACTAAAGAGTACAAATTATCAAACACACGTACAATGTATATGCATTGTATGTATGTGTGCAAATGACTTCTTTAGTGAAATATTTTATTATTGTTATTATTTGATGAATGCTTTAGTAAACAGAAATTTGCACTGAAAAACTAACTCTCTTTCCCCCTCTTCCTTCCTGCTGATAACATGCCATAAGATTTGGGTTCACCCCTGTCTTTCCAGTGGACTCCACCCCTCTTCCCTTTTCTTTATTTTACTTTAAATCTTTTGCATGAACCACCTTTCACTACTTCTGCCTGTCTTATTGCCTCAGTAACACTTTTTTTTCACATGTTTTGCTAAAAAAAAATAATCAACTGCTTCTGAATTAAGATGAACAGTGACATAGGTCAATATGGAGGTCTACGATACTTTATAGCACAACATCAACCCCAGGGGAAATCATTGGAAAATATATATTTCAGAAATTTGGCTATAATTCAGTCAAAATGATAAGATAATTCTAAGATAATTCAAATGAGACTGGTGTAAAATGATCTTAGTATCATTTTCACCCCTGCCATTTGTTATGCTCTCAGATTTATTTCCAATTAGCTCATATACATGAGAGGGCAGAAGAGCCCTGTTGATAAATAATTTACACTGTCACTTAAAAGCTGCTTTTCTGGCAACTACTGGTGAATTTTATTTACTAAGGGGTAAAATTGGAGTTGTTGAACAAGTCAGAACAGAAGGGGTAAGAGGCACTGATCCAGATCATGGGCTTCAGGAACAGGCAAAGCAAAGGTGTCAGTGAGTTGTTAATAAAATAAATAGATGGGAGGGAGGACAATTAAAGGAAGGGGGAAAGAAAAAAAAAAGGAAGATTGAGAGAAAGGAGATAGAATGCAAAGAGGGGAAAGAAAGGTAATGTCAAAATGCCCTACTGTGACAGGAAGATTCCTAATTTTACATAGTTATTAAAAAGCATTCTATGACTTTGCATTATGTGATACAATAGTGGAACAATTACTTTCTGTTTTCTGTTACCAAGATGCCAAACACCTAAGAGTCAACTACCAGGAACTATCAGGTGTGCGCTAATTTAGACACGGTACTGGACCCAAATCTCAATCATATATCTAGTTGTCCATCAAAAATGTCACAATAAGGATTGACTAGGACAAAGCAAATAAAGCTTTAGCACAATAACAGACAGTATCTGATGTGATTATTTTTAAAATAGCAGAGGCTTTGGAACTTGATATTCTAGTGCATGCTCTAAAAGTCAAAGTCATTGTGTAGTTTTTAAAATATACAAAGCTGGAGACCATGGCTATTGAGATCATGCCCATGAAACCCAAGGCATCATGTTATAAACAAATAATACCCAAAGCACATAGCCAGAAAGCTAATTGTATTAAAATTTATCACAGTCAGTGAGGGAAAGCACTAGATTACAATTGGAATATTTTATTTTTAATCTCAAATCACTCACATTTTAGATAAATACCTTTAGTCTCTTAAACTCTAAATCTGCTATCACATCCTTAAAATAGAGAAGTGAAGATATTTTACACAAAGCTGGAAATACCACCAAAGGAATATGGAAAGTGCTGGGCATGAAGACATAACATCTTTAAGGACTTCTACTGTATTTTGATTTAACAAAGAAATAGAAGGATTGGTTAGAACCTTGAACAGAACAAAAGCCATCAGCAAACAATTGTATGTGGCAGCAATGCACAAAGAAAAGAGACTCTGCTTTCTCCCACTCATAAACCCATTAATTTTTCATGATAGAGTCAGCCCAGGAGAGATTTTTACGTATTAGCAACTGTGTTTATTGTCTTTTTTGAAAAGTTAAACTGAATCTACCATGAGTATATTCCTGTAAATTATTTCCATTCAAAAATGAAATAAAAGTAATACTGCTGGTAGGAGCCCCAAGGTCTAGAATCCCTTTGTATTCCGTATTATGATCTCTCTCATCAAAATAGGCATTTTGTGTCCCTGAAGGACAAGGCTGTGTTCACTCAGCTCCAGGAATTGATTAATGTCTCAGGATGTGATGTATATTTAAGCTGGGCTGGTGGGCTATTAGCAATTCACAAACCGTGACTGTCCACAGTGTGGTGCTCAACTCTATTTTGCATTGCAAAGTGTTTATAAATCTGCCTCTATTCCCAGAATGTTATAAATGCACCAAAAAAAAATCCCCCGAAGTTCCCACTTTGTGCGTCTCAAGGCAAGGGAGGTGGAAGGTTATGAATTTATCATAGCCTTCGGCTGTTCTGTGACAAATTAAATATCACCCCAGCTCCTGAGGTCTCCACTAGGCAGGTGGCCAGATTGAACCATAGATGGATTGGATTGAATCTCGTTTATTAGGGACAAGTCTGCAGCTCACCCAAATGTTATAAACTGTAACCTTCGTACTAGAAAGAAAATTACAGAATATTAAAGGCAGCCTTTCTCCTTCCTACAAGCCTGTGCTCTCACGGTTTTCTTAGAAGACAAAGAATTTTAGTGAAAGGAAAAGTCACAAGAATATGTGGGAGGCCGTGATGAGGAAAAATAAGAACATGATTTTATTTGCACCTCTAATATTTTGTTCATAGGATCACTATGAGTCGTGCTCAACTCGAAGGCAATCAACAACAAATAACAATATTTGAAAAGGTTATGGTTATAGGGAGCAATGGCAAGAGGTGTTATTTTTAGAGACCATCAAGTCAGGTACAACTTATAAGGACCATATGAACAATCAACTGGGACCCTGCCTTATTCTATGCTGTCCTCGTCATCTCTGAAACACTCAAGTCCTTTGCTGAAGTCACCATATCACTCCATTTCAACGGAGGCTCTTCCTCTCCTTGGCTGACCTCCCATCTTTCCAAGCATTATATTCCTCTTTGATGAATAACTTCGAGAAGCTATATGTCTTAAGTAGGAAAGATGAAGTTTCACCTTTCATCTTTGCCTCCAGGGAGCATTTAGGATGTACTTTCTCCAAGATGTACCTATACTTTTGGCAGTCCATGGGATATTCAGTATTGTTCTCCAGCACCAAAGCTCAGAGGCATCCATTTTTCTTCTGTCATTCTTATTCATTGTCCAGCTGTCAAATGCATAGAGGTGACTGAGAAAACCAGGGCCTGAATTAGGTGCATTGTAGTCTTCAAACTAACATCATTGCTCTTCAGCATTCTGGAGAGGTCCGAGACAGCAGACTTTCCCAGTACAATTTGTCTCCTGAATTCCTGAGTGGCATCCACTTCCTAAATAACATGCCTCTGGAAACTATGAATTTTGAGAAATGTCAATAGTTGTAGAGGGACTTTAAGCCTTTTGTTCACAGGGTCACTATGAGTAGTGCTCGACTTGAAGGCAATAAACAACAGTACCAAAAATGCTGATTTTAAATCCAAGGTTTATGAAATCACTGACAGCTTCAATCTTTTTTTCCATTTATCATAATATTTACCATTGTTCTTGTGGTGAGGCTCTTTGTTTTCTTGATGTTAAAATGTAATCCACACTGAAGGCTGAAGTCCTTGATCTCATTTTCAGTAAACAAAGTTGTGTCATCTACATAATACCGGTTGTTGATGAGTCTTCTTCCAATCCTTCTGCCATATTCTTCCTCATAGAGTCTGGCTTCTCAAATTATTTGCTCAGCATACAAATTAAATAGGTATGAAGAAAGAATATAACTGATGCACAGCCTTCCTGATTTTTTTTATTAATTTTAATAGACATTTACAGAGGTTTTGGATTTCCATTCATTCATTGCTGCACTTTCCTCCCTGCCCACCCCTCCCCACCAGTTCGCTCCCCTCTCCTAAAAGAAAAAAAAATAACAAAAAATTCCTTCATTAGTATAAAATTCCCTCATCCCTTCCCCCCCGACCCCCCACCCCCAGTACAGTTCTCTATGCAACCTTAAACCAAGCAATAGTCACCTGCTCTGTTCAGACAATAGTTTCTTAAACTAGGTATAGATTTTGTATTAGCACAACTAAGTGTTCTGGGATTCCCATTCTTCTGAATGTTAAACAAAATTTGTTATGAACCATACAGTCAAATGTTTTTTAATAGTCTATAAAACACAAATAGATATTCTCCTAGCATTCTTTGCTTTCTTTGCCGACATACATCTGACATCAGCAATGATATCCCTGGTGCTAAATCCTCTTCTAAAGTCAGCTTGAACTTCTGGTAGTTCCCTATCAATGTACTATTTTAGCTGTTTTTAAGTGATCTTCAATAATATTTTGGTTGCGTGAGAAACTAATAACATTGTTTGATAATTTCCACATTCTAGTGGATCTTTGTAATAAGGATAAATATGGATCTTTTCCAGTCAGTTGGCCAGGTAACTGTCCTCCAAGTTTCCTGGCATAAACTAGTGAGCACATCCAGGACGGTATCTGTTAGTTGAAACATGTAATTTGGTATCCCATTAATTCCTGGGGCCTTATTTCTTACTAATGCCTTCAGTGCAACTTAAACTTCATCCTTCATTATCATTGGGTCTTGTTAACATTGTACTTCCTGAAATTTTCCAGTGTCAACTAATTCTTTTTGGTACAGCAATTCTGTGTATTCCTTTCATTTTCTTTTGATGCATCCTGGATTAGTCAAGATTGTGCCCACAGCATCTCTCAGCATTCCAGCTTGAGGCTTGAATTTGTCTTTCAATCTTTCAGCTTGAAAAATGCTAAGTGAGATCTTCCCTTTTTATTTTATGCTACCAGTTCTCTGTATGTTTTGTTATAATATTTTGTTTTCTCATCTCAGGTTGCTCTGTGAAATCTTTTCAGCTCTTTTCCTTGGGAATTGCTTCTTTTTGGTTTTATTTCTTAATGTTCTGATGCTATTTTCATAGTCTCTTCTGACATCTCATTAGGGTGTTTTGTTTTGTTGTTGTTGTTTTTTGTTTTTTTTTCGTTCCCTTCCTTCTTTGTAATGACCTTTTAGTCTCTTCATGGATGATATCTTTGACATCCTCCCACAGTTCCTGTGGTCTTTGATCATTGGGGTCCAATTCTTGAAGCTTGTTCTTGAGATGATTCTTACATTCAACTGGGATAGACTCAAGGTTGTCTTTTGGCTTCTGATGTCCACTTTTAATTTTCTTCAGCTTCAATTTAAACTTGTAAATGACTAATTCATTGTCTGATGCACAATTGGCACCTGGTCTGGTTTTGACTCCAGCTATAGTGCTTCTCAAACAATTCTTTCTGCAATTATAGTCAATCTGATTCCTGGGCAATCCATCAGGTGAGGTCCATGTGTAAAGTCACCATTTATGGTTTTTAAAAGAGGGATTTGTTGTGGATAAATCATTGAACACACAAAATTCGAACATTCGATCTCCAGACTCATTTCCCCCCCCATAGGTTCATATTTTATGACTATCTTCTTCATTATTCCCAACTTTTGAATTCCAGTCACCAATAATTAATGGTGTCTTGACTGCATGTTTGGTCAATTTTGGACTTCTAAAGCTGGTAGAAAACTTCTTTGACTTAAGTTGTTGATGCATATATTTGAGTAATAGTTGCATTAACGAGTTGTGCTAATGGATACTCATTACTCAGGGAATTGTACTTCCAGATGGAAAGGGACCTTTTAATTATGAATTCAACACCATTCTTGTTCAGTTTTTAATTCTCAACATAGTACATCGTGTGATTGTCTGATTCAAAGTCGCTCATGCCTGTCCATCTCAGTTCACCGATACCTAGAATGTAAATCTTCATGCATTCCATTTTAACTTTCATTTTCTCTACATTCATACTTCATACATCTCATGTTCCAATTACGAATCGTTTCTTGCAGTTGTTTCTACTCATTTTTAATGACTAATTTTTTAGGCTCTATCTAATACTATAGCTACTCATGTTTTTTGTTCATAAGGTTTCTGGAGGCCCATTGTTTCAGAAGAGGATGCCAATCCTTCTGGTCTATCTTAATCAAGGAGCTCTTTTGAAACCTCTCCACTATGGGTGGCTCTTCAGGTTCCTGAGGCACTGATGGAAAAGAGTCCAGCATCACAGCACCCCACAAGCTACACAGTAGACTGACAGACAAGTGCTGTACTAATAATTGTTATTGTTATGTGCCATCGAGTCACCTGGGACTCACAGTGACTCTATGTACAACAACCCTATACCCTGCTCTATCCTGTGCCAGTTTCACTGTCTCCAACACACGTACCTCAATTACTGCAGTCACTGAATCAATTCCCCACAGAGAGGGTCTTCTTCTCCTGTGCTGTTCCTCCACCCTCCCAAGCATGACATCCTTCTCTAACGACTGGTCCCTCCTTGCAACATGTCCAAAGTATGCCAGACAAAGCTTCAGAATCCTTGACTCTAAGGAACAGACTGGTTTAACCCTCTCCACTTTGAACCTGTTCTTTTTCTTAGCAGTCCATGGTATATTTAACACTCTTCTCCAGCACCACAGTTCAAAGGCGTCAATTTTTTTTTCTTTCTATCATCCCTAGTCATTGTCCAGCTCTCTGGTGCATAGCAAGCAATTGTAAAGACTATGGCCTGCATCAGGTGCACTTTAGTCTCCAGACTGACATCATTGCTCTTTAGTACTTTGGTGAGGTCCCTGACAGCTGACTTTCCTAATGCAATTTATCTTTTGATTTCCTGGCTGCTGATACCAAGAGTGTTGATTATGGAGCCAGGCAAACTACAACTGTTAACAATCTCAATTTCAATCTCTCAATCTTCACCCTCCATAATGATGCTTCCAGTTGGCCCAGTGGTGAGAATATTTGTTTTCTTGATGTTGAGCTTCAATTCAGATTGAAGGCTGCAGTCCTTGACCTTCTGCAGCAAGCACTTCAGGTCCTCCTCAGTTTCAGTAAGCAGGGTTGTGGTATCTGAATAACACAGGTTGTTGATGACTCTTCCTCTAATCCCAATGCCACATTCCTCCTCATATAGCCCAGCCTCCTGGATGATCTGTTCAGCATATTGATTGAAAAGGTATGGAGACAGAATATATCCTTGGCCTACACCTTTCCTGATTTTGAACCATGTAGTGTCTCCTTGCTCTCTTCTGATGACTGCCTCCAGGTTCAAGTATAGGTTTCACATAAGCACAATCAGTTGCTCTGGGATTCCCATTCTTCTCAAAGTCAGCCACAGTTTGTTGTGATCCACACAGTTAAATGCCTTTGCAAAGTCAATGAAGCACAGATAGACATTCCTCTGGTACTTTCTGCTTTCAGCCAAGATCCATCCAACATCAGCTATACTATTCCTAGTTTTTGTTAGAGAACCATATAATCTTTCTTAAATGAAACAAATTGTCAACTAAACTCAAGGGATGCATATTTATGTAAATAGGGTTGTTTGTTTTGTTCGACTACACATTTTCAAAAGCTTTAAAACACCAATAGGAGAGGTTAATCTCTAGACTGTAGTAAAAAGTATTCTTCATACCTCTTTTTTACCACAATGAGGTAAGTTACCTCAGTGAGATGGATTGACACAGTGACTGTAGCTGAGAGTGTAAGTATTTCAACAATGATGAGGATAGCACAGGATAGAGCCAGATTCAGATCCACAGTTCCAGGTTGCTGTGAGACAGTCAACTACTGGCACCCAACAACATTTGACCATAGGAGTTTTCACATTTTTAGGAATTTTTAACGGTGTTGGGAATAAAATCTGTTAGTGTGTTGAAGGTTTTAGTGTTCTGCAGAGTAATTTGAGAAAAATTTTTTGGTCCAGTGTTACCATTTACAAAATAAGCAAACAGAGCTCTAAGTAGGAAAGAAGAATACTCCAGAAGGGCATCATCAACAGGGGCAGAGATGGGGACTAACATCTGATCCCTGATTCCTGGACCTGGTAAACTGGGAGAGTTACCTGAAAGCATAAAATATTTTTTAGGTGAATATTAAATTTTTATCTTTGAAAGTGCTAGCCAACCATCTCACCTGAGCATGCAAATTAAAATCAACAGACTAGCAAAGCAACGAGACCTTTATGAGAAAATCTTAGTCATTCCAAACCAAGACAAAAGCTAGAGAGAACAAAATTAACAATTCTTGAAGCTGTCACAGGGGAAAAAATACCTCAGCTGCATCTTCTGAACCAGGGCCCTCAGCCTCTTCAAAAGATCAGTTCTTTTGCCAGAAACCTGCTCTGGAGAGCTTGAAGGACACATTAGACTGACTCCTCCTTCTGGAAAGGTCTAACTGAAAAAAGGAGACTTTGACCTCAAGTGAGAAAGAAGATACCCCATTCTCTGAACTTGCTGTTAAGCTGCTGAAGAAATCTTTCTCTTTTAAAACAATTTATTTGAAATAGTGCTGGAGGCACTGGTAGAATCCCTCTTCTGAAAAATCACAGTAGTCAAATTGATAGTTTAGACGAAGTGGGACTGAAAAACATCATTTGGTTTTAATCACAAGATGAGAGGAAAGGAGTAAAAGCTGTAAAGAAATAAAAGCAACATCTACTTGGGTATTGCCAGAAAATGATCAGTATAGAAAGCTAAGAGGGAGGGGAAAACTCAAACATCGTTTCATTGCAACACCAAATGGGATTTCTAAGCTTCGCTGAAGCACACATCACTCTGTGACAGTTTATTTCACAAATTGGGGGAGGTGTTTTTTTCCTGAAGTATGGCCCTAACATGTAGATTATTTTGCGTGTGGCTGTGTCAAAATTATTCAAATTGGACTTGGGTTCTTCATTCGAGTGAAATGAGATCTTTAGTTAAAAAGTAATGAAGTGTAATTAGAGCATAAATAATTAATTTTTTTTTTTCAGTCCAGGAATGAAAACTGGTGGATGTTGTTGGTCTCGTGCCCTGAGGGGTGTGGGGGCAGTAGTTATTGGTAGGCACAGGTGGGAAGCATGAACCCAAGTACACCCTGAGGGGTTCAGACTTAATGACTAGGGAAGACAAAGCCGCACTCTTTCAGTCAGAATGCCTGCACAGAAGCTCTGCCTCCAGCTTGCTTAGCCCACGTGATCCAGGGAGCCCCACAGCCCCTTCTAGGCGGATGCAGGAGCAGACAACTACACAGCCAGCAGATCACACCTCTCTCTGCATCAGCAAACACAGAAATACTACTATATCCAAGGTGAGAATGCCTTCACCACAAACAAGTTATAAAATTGGGATAGAAAGCATTTGAGAACTATTAGCTTTGGCAGGATACGGACGCTGATATAAATGCATTGGAGCACTGGATTATTGAGGGAACACCAAACAGAACGTCAGATGATGAAGGTGGACATTGAACTAGATGCCACTTAACATAACATGTTAGTGATTTGCAGAACCCACCTTGTCTAGAATTAAGATTAATCTAGCGTCATAGTTGTTGGAAGCTGCTCTGTAATCAGAAACACACAGTTCGAATCTATTACCTGCTCTGAGGGAAAAGGAAGGAAAATCTCCCCTGTGATTTACTGCCTCTGAAATACCCACTGGAGGCTCAGCAAGGGGTCTGTTCTGACTCCCACCAAAAAATAAACCAACCAAAAAAACCAACACAACAAACAAACAAAAAAGCAAACCAACCCTTAGTACAGGGAGTTCTGGTGGCCTAGTGGTAAGAGTTGCACTGCCAACCCAAAAGCTTGCAATTCAAATCCACCAGGTGCCAAGCAGGAGAGAGACGGGCACTCTCCTCCCATAAGATTTACAGCCTCTGAAAGCCTGATGCAGGGTCAGTTAAGAGTCAGTTTTGACAAAAACCGTGCACAACCTTGTACCATTCTCATCATTTCTGACACACTGGAGCCTATTGCTGCAATCACAATGTTAAACCATCTCATTGAAGGTTTTCCTGTCTTTCTCTGACCCTCCATCTTTCCAAGCATGATGTCCCTTTCCGAGGAATAACCTTTTCTAGCAACACGTTCAAAGTATGTGAGATCAAACTTTGTCATCTTTGCCTCCAGGGAGCACTCTGGCTGTACTTTCTTCAAAACATATCTGACTGTTCTTTTTGCAGTTCATTGGGTATTCAGTACTCTTCTCCAGCACCACAACTCAAAGGCAGTAATTCTTCTTTTATTCATCGTCCACCTTTCTTATCCATAGCATATGATTGAAAAGCTGTTGTTGTTGTTGTTGTTATGTGCCGTCGAGTCATTTGCGACTCATAGCAACCCTATGTACAACAGTCCTAAACCCCGCTCTATCCTGTGCCAATTGCAGTGCCTCTGACACACCCATCCCGATTACCCAAGTCACTGAATCAATCCACCTCATAGAGGGTCTTCCCTTCCTGCGGTGTCCCTCCACCCTACACAGCATGATGTCCCTCTCTTAAAGACCTATCTCTCCTTACAACATGTCCAAAGTATGTTAGATGAAGCCCCAGAATCCTTGCCTCCAAGGAGTAGCCTGATTTAACCCTCTCTAGGATGAATCTGTTTGTTTTCCTAGCAGTCCATGGTACATTCAGTACTCTTCTCCAGCACCACAGCTCAAAGGCATCAATTCTCCTTCTATCCTCCCTAGTCATTGTCCAACTCTCTGATGCATAACAAGTGATTGCAAAAACCATGGCCTGTGTCAGGAGAACCTTAGTCTCCAGAGAGACACTGTTGCTCCTGAGTACTTTAGAGAGGTCCCTAACAGCAGACTTTCCCATCGGAATACGTTTTTTGATTTCCTGGCTGCTGGTGCCAAGAGTGTTGATTGAAAAGACATATCTATAAATCAGGCACACCTTGGTCTTTAAACTGATGCCACTGCTCTTAAGGCTTTTGGAGAAGTCCCTAACAGCAGACTTGCCCAATGTGATACACCTCCTGATCTGACTGCTGGTACCAAAGGTATCGAATGTTGATCCAAGAAAGACGAAATCATTGACAGATTCAATCCTTTCTCCATCTATCATGATGTTGTCTATCGGCCCCAGGGCAAAGATTGCTATCTTCTTGATACTGAGATAAAACCCCTATCAAATGAACATTGTAGTTCTTGGTCTTCTACAGTAAGCATTTCAAGCCCTCCTCACTTTCCACAATCAAGGATGTGTCAACTGTGTAATACAGCTTGTTGAGTTTTCCTACAATCTTGATGCCATATTCCTCTTCGTAGAGTCCAGCTTCATAACTTATGTGCTCATCATACAGTTTGAATAGGTATGGAGAAAGGATTTACTCCTGATTTTAAACATTCCCTTGCTCCATTCTGGCAAAAGCTTATTGATATAGGTTATAAATTTCTCATCAGTGCAATGAAATGAAATTCTTCTTAATGTTAGTCATAACTTGTTATGATCCACAGAGACAAATCTCCTTGCACAGTCCATAGAACAAAAATAAACATTCTTTTCGTATTCTCTGCTTTCAGCCAGGATCCATCTGACATCAGCAATAATATCCTTGGTGCCACAGCCTCCTCTGAGTCTTGTTTGAACTTCTGGAAGTTTCTGGTCAAAGACTATTCTAACTAGTTGTTTGTTTGTTGTTGGATGATCCTCAGCAACTTTTTTTTTTGCACGTGATATTAAACATATTGTTTTATCATTTCCACACTCTGTTTCTTGAGAATGGAAACAAATGTGGATCTCTTCTACCCAGTGGGAAAGGTAAATTTCCTGGCGCAGATTAGTAAGTATATCTAGGACGGCATCTGCTAATCAAAACATGTCAATTGATATCACATTGATTTCTGGGGCTTTCTTTTTTTTTTTTTGCCAGTGCCTTCAGCGCAGCTTGAGTTTCATCCTCATTACCATTGGCTCTCAGACTCCATTGCTGTTGTTGTTGTTGTGTGTCATTGAGTTAGAACTGATCCTCCAGTGGGTTTTCAGAGGCAGTAAATCACACAGAAGGAGATGACCCATCCTTTTCCTGTGGAACAGCTAGTGAGTTTGACCTGCATGTCTCTGGGGTTGCAACACAGGTTCTTACTGCTAGGCCACCAGAACTTCCTTAGTACTATTCAAACTCAAAAATACTCAAATTCACTATTATTGAGTCGGAAGTGGCACATAACTCACTCTCTATTGGGTTTCTGAGGTCGTAATTGTATGGGACAAGATTGCCGAGCTTTTTCTTATAGAGCTGCTATTGCTGTTGAGTCAGAACAACACATACCTGACCCTCCATCAGGTTTGCAAAGGCAGTAACCCTCAACAGGAGGAGATTACGCATCCTTCTTCCATGAAGCAACTGGTGACTTTGCACTATGTGCCTTCAGGATTGCAGGACAGCTTCTTACCACTAGACCATCAGAGCTCCCTACAGAGCTACTGGTGGACCCAAACCCCCCATGAGTCATAGACTTTGGGTTGGCAGTACAGCTCTCTACAAGCTATACCACCAGAGTTCCTACAGAGACAACCATCAGGAAGACTTTCATATTTTTCATCTTCATTAAAACATACAATGAAATTTTTCATTAAGCATAATTTGCCTCTAATTAAAATATACTATCCTTTAGAGCTAAACTAAACCCTAGAGTTAATTCTAACTCATGGCAACCTCATGTATTGCACAGCAGGATTGCTTCTTAGAGGTTTATTAACTCTAGCACAATGGAGGTAATTTCTGGTCTTTTGTCCCACAGGGCAACAGAATGATTGGCAGAATATAGTGGTTCTAACCTGCCAGTCCCCTTCTAAAAGGAAAAGTAATCTCCTCTGTACAAGATACTCACAATATCACCTGTCAAAAAGAAATCTCTCAAAAATAGCTTGTAATTACCGAAAGGCATAATGATAAATGTATGGAAATGTAATCGGATGGGTTTTAATTCTTATATTGGCATTATTATCTGAGTGAACATGAGAAAGTTTTTAAACTGTTCTGTGCCTATGTTTTTGTCTTTAATATGGAAATTAGGAGAAGACACTCAATGAGATAGATTGACACAGTGACTGCAGCTCAAGTGTATCGGAGATGATGAGGAAGGCACCGAATAAGAAAGAGTTGTTTCCTGGGTCACTATGAATCACACTCAGCAGCACCTAACAAAAACAATAACAATAATAGAACTGAACACATAGAGTTCTTTGAAAGAATAATTATATCAGCTGGTATGTTTAAATCATGCTGAAAAGTGCTGGCATATATCAACAGTAGTCACATGTCTTTTATTATTATTAACATTCATATTTGGCCTGCCCTCTGTGAATGCATTGGGTACTTTGCAAAAGTGGTACTTCTAAACTTAAACTCTGGCTATGGCATTTACTTAAAAAAATTTGTTGGTGACCCTTTTAGCATGGCATAACAAAGCCGTCATAATCTAGCTAACCTCTTAACTTTCATCTCTCTCCATGCTTTCTCATTCAACTTGAAATTCTAATAAGACTAAGCTACTTGCTATTCTTCATATCACATTGCTACACTTATTATCTACTAGACTCTAACTAACTACACTCTATCTCTCTCCCCTGGAGGCGGGTTGTGGATTCCATCAATGAGCAAGAGCATCTGGAATATTGTAGGGACTCAAGAAATATTTAATCAATGAACAGAGGGGGGCTCAAATGTAGCATTTCCTTCCTATTGGAGACCATGTGTGAACTTTCTTTATTCACAGTTGGGTTTTGTAGAACTTCCTTAATACAACAGCAACAGTAAACAGAGGAATTATTAGTTAAGATCAAAGAAGAACATGGGTTTTGGAAAATGAATAATCTTTGGAAGTTTTAGAGACAACACATCCATATGTCCAGCCCAGTTTCGGTGAAAGAAGTCTTGAGAATTTCCCAAAGCCGTGACTCCAGGCAAGTGCATAATTATTGTTGTTGTTATGTGCTATCGAGTCACTTGCGACTCATAGCGACCCTATGTACAACACCCCTAAACTCTGCTCTATCCGGTGCCAATCTCACTGTCTCTGACACTCCCATACCGATTACCCCAGTCACTGAATCAATCCACCTCATAGAGGGTCTTCCCCTCCTGCGCTGTCCCTCAACCCTCCCAAGCATGATGTCCCTCTCCAAGAACCTGTCTCTCCTTACAACATGTCCAAAGTATGTTAGATGAAGCCTCAGAATCCTTGCCTCCAAGAAGCCACCCGGTTTAGCCCTTTCCAGGATGAATCTGTTTGTTTTCCTAGCATTCCATGGTAGCCTCAATACTCTTCTCGAGCACCACAGCTCAGAGGCATCAATTCTCCTTCTATCCTCCTTGGTCATTGTCCAACTCTCTGATGCATAACAAGTGACTTCAAAGACCATGGCCTGTATCAGACTCACCTTAGTCCCCAGAGAGACACCATTGCTCTTCAGTACTTTGGAGAGGTCCCTAACAGCAGACTTTCCCATGGCAATGCACTTTCTAATTTCCTGGCTATTGGTGCCAAGAGTGTTGACTCTTAATGATTCCTTAAATGATCCAGGAAGTGCATAATATCTTACTAAAACCTGCTATTTTAATTGCCTACTCTTACTAAATGCTACAATAGTTTTCAAACTGTAACATTTTGAGTATCTTAAGTGAGTTGTTCAAACCAATATCTCCAATAAGATAGATCTGTTTCTTCACTTGTAACGACTCCATAACCTGTCAAAAGTCCTGGATTTGCACTCCATTAGCCAGTGTATTGATTTCCAATCAGAGGGAGGGTTCCAGTCTGAATCATCTCAGTAAGTACTAAGAAAGGGAAGTGCAGAGACCAAAGAATTTCCTGTCTTTTTAGATGTAGTCAAGGAACTGCTGAGTTCCTTGTTCTTAAGAATACATAAGAATTAGGAAGCCATGCTTTTGATACATCTTGAGGAAAAAAATAACTTGAGAATTACATGTACTGCTGATAGAAGTGGGAGAGACTTTCCTAGGACCTCAATAAAAAAAGGGTCAGTATAACTAATGAGAACTTCTATTGAATCCACTCAACTACCTAAAAGTTCAACATCTGTAAGATGAGCAAATAGAGACTAATGAAATGGCTATATTCTCTATCTAAAAGAAAGAGAAGTGAAAGGAAAAAATATATCAATGAAATTGCTCAAGAAGATAAAGAATAAGTATTCCTCATATTTTTAACACAGAGAAATTATTTTCCGGTAACGTGTTTTCCCTACTACAATAAGGCAACAGTGACAAGGAGTAAGAGTGAAAGTTATTTTTTTTATTTCTTGTCAAGTATATATAGTGGAGTCTTTGGCATATCATTCCATTCTAGTACTTTTTTCAGATTTTTTTTACTAGAAGTCTTTGTGTTGCTGCAAAAATAGGAAATAGAAGTAATAAGCAAGCAATTGGAGTATTTTATAGAAGGAAATTCAACTCATGAAAAGTGACAGCAAAATAGCAGACTACAGTTTTGATCTAAGTGGAAAAAAATGTGAATTCAATAGCATCTGATGAGCAACTGATGTCCTGCAAATGTGGGCCCAATAAAACAGACACCGGACTGCAGGGTAATTTCACTCACCCTGCATTATAAAATTGAGAGTGAAAGAAGCAACTTCTTTTCTAAAAGTATTTTATGGTCTTCTCTTCCAATTTGTTTTGTAGTAAAATATGTGAGAACCACAATTTAATGAGGCTGTCTTATTTTTCTGGATCTCACAAGGTTTCTGCTTCTGACAATGGGTTAGTTTCAACACTTTTCTGTTCTTTTTTTTTTTTTTTTGCTATATGGAATCACAGCAAGAGAGAGATCAGTTGGCCTAGTGGACAGAAAGTCATGCTCCCGAGCCGAAGGTGGGTACTCTAATCTGCAACCCACAGGCCTGTCTTTAATTGCTTTTGGTGAAATATTCTTTTAGGTCGTGTAACCCTGGTATATCCACTTGCTGTATAGAGGTAACTCGTGGTTGCTGTGAAACTGAAAACTGACACTGGTGAGTCAAATGTGAGAATGGTTACCCATGGTGGACAGTGGTGGAGCTCCCCGATTAAAACTAGCTGGAAGCAGGAGCGGCATCCACTTCAGTAACAGCTTGCCTCTGGAAAGCCCGTGAACCTGGAGAAAGGACAAAAGTTATACCAGTATTCAGGTCTTTTATTCATAAGTTCGCTATGAGTCGCCTTTGACCCAACAGCACTTAACAACATGTGGAATCAAGTTGGTTCTGAAGGGCATTGACTCTTATGCACCACACAATGAAGAACTGTCCCGTCCTGTACCATTCTCATGATTGTTATGTGAGCTATTGTGTCAGTCTTCCTCTTTTGTGCTGACCCTCTGTTTTACCAGGTGTGATGTTCTTCTCCAGAGACTAGACCAACATGATAGCATCTCCAAAATTGGTAAGATAGAATCTCATCATTATCTCTTATAAGGAACGTTCTGACTGTGCTTCTTTCAAGAAAGACTTGTTCTTCTAGAGGTCCATGGTATGTGGTTGTTGTGTGCAACAGAGCCAAAACAAACCCATCGCTGACCCTCTGGTGGGTTTTCAGAGATGATTAATTGTATTGGAGGAGATTGCCCATCTTTCTCCCGCAGAGGAGCTGGTGGTCTTGAACTACATGCCTTCAGGATTGCAGTGCAGTTTCTTGCCACTAGGCCACGAGAGCTCCCTTATAGTGAATTTTATTTACCAACACCACAATTTAAAGGACTCAAATTTTTTTAAGGTTTGATAAGATTTTACATGCATATATGGGTGTTGTTTAGAGCGCATGAGTCAGAACTGATTTATAGCTGACCCTTGAGCAGGTTTTCAGAGGTAGAAAATTACAAGGAAATAGATTGCCTGTCTTTTCTCCATGGAACAGCTGGTGGATTGAAACTGTGTACTTTTGGGTCAGCAGCACAGTCCCTTACCACTAAGCCACTAGAGCTCCCCTAATGCCTGCATGAGAAATACTTTAATCTTCAGAGTGTCATCTTTGCTCTTTAATGATTTATAAGGGTCTTTTGCAACGGATTTGCCCAACACAAAAATCCTCTGATTCCTTTATTTCCATTACTATAAGCATTGATTGTGGATCCAAATAAAATGAAATTTTATTGTAAAAACAAAACCTTCACAACTTCAAGATCTTAGTGGTGTTTACTGGTCCATTGTGAAGGTATTTTGGTCATCTTTATGTTAGTGTGTAACCCATACCAAAAGGTATACTCTTTGATCTTCATCGGTAAGTGCTTCCTGCTTTCCTCCCTTTCAGTAAGCAAGGTTGTATCATTTCCATGCCACTGGACATTAATAATCCCTGCTCAGTCAGAGAGTTCAGCTTCTTTGATTATATTTTCAGCATATGTATTGAATAGCTATGATGAAAGAGTATAACATTGACATACACCTTACATGATTTTAAACCATGCACTACCCTCGTGTATACATCCCTTGCAATATCCTTGTTTCTTGGTGTCTGTACAGATTCCCATGAGCACAATTAAATGTTTTGGCATTCTCATTCTTTGAGTGTTATTTATAAGTTTGTATCACTCACACAAATGTCTTTGCATTATCGATATCAATAAAATATATCTCTCTAATTATTAAGTCATTTGACAACAATGATATGCCTCATTCCATGTCCTCTTCGGAATCTGTTTTTAATTTCTAGAAGTTTCCTATCTATATATCTATCATAATCATTTTTAAAAAATCTTAAGCAAGATGATTTTATTGATACTGCTTGAAAATTCATGTATTATTGCAGCACCTTTCTTTGTCATGAATCTCTAACTATCCATTGTCCAAGTAACTGTTTTCCACATCTTGGCATAAGTATGTGAGTACTTCCACTATTGCATTCACTTATAGAAACATTTCAACTTGTATTTCATCAATTCCTGGAATCTTCACTGCTATTGATTCTCGAGCATATGCTGTCTCCTGAAATGCTTTAATATTGACCAGTTTCTTTTTGGTTCAGTGACTCTGTGTATCCCTTCCAATACAGCATGATTCTTCTTGTGCCAGTTAATATTTAACCCAAAGAATTCTTCATTGTTGCAACTTTTGAATTGAATTTTTTTTTTGTTGGAAAAATGGCAACTGTGTTCTTCCTTTTTGGTTTTAGAACTCTTAACTATTTTAAAACAATATTATAATAATGTATGTTGGCACAACCTTGTTTGCGGAAACTAAGGAAAGCCTGAAGTATTTGCTGCAGAGAGTCAAGGACTCTGCAAGAGTCTGCAAGAGTCAAGAGTCTGCAGTATGGATTGAAGCTCACTATCAAGAAAATGAAGATTCTCACCACTGGACCAATTGACATCATCATGATAGAAGGAGAAGAGATTGAGATTGTTAATATTTGCAGCTTTCTTGGTTCCATAATCAACATTCTTGTCACAGCACTGAGGAAATCAAAAGAAAAATTGCATAAGGAAAATCTGCTCCCAGGAACCACTCCAGAGTGCGAAAGGGCAGCAAGGTCAGTCTAGAAACTAAGTCGTTCCTGATCCAGGCTACGGCCCTCACAATTATCTGTTACTCACACCAGAGAGATGGACAATGGTCAAGTACTATAGAAGCAGAATTGTTGTCATTGAATTGTACTGCTGGAGAAGAGTACTGAACATATCATGGACTGCCAAAAAACTAACCAACCAAAAGCTGTCCTGGAAAGCTGTTCCGTGGAGGTGAGCATTTTGAGGATCTGTCTCACATGCTTTGAGCATGTTACCAGGAAGGACCATCCTTGTTTATAGCTCCCTATACTAAGTATGTTGTATTGTTGTATTGAGTTGGAACCGACCCATAGTTAACCCTCCGACAGGTTTTCAGAGGCAGTTAATTACACGAGAGTAGACAGCTCATCTGTCTCCCATGGGATTTTCCTAATGTAACTTGTTGTTCGATTCCTGCCTGCTGATATTTGCGATGTTGATTGTGGATCCAAGTAAAATGAAATTGTTAACAACTACAGTCTTGCATCCATCCATCTAGCCTAATACTGGTTATTGGCCCATTGGTGAGGATTTTTGTTTTCTTGATGTTGACAGGCAGCCCATATTGAGGCTTTAGTCCTTGATCTTCTACAGAGAGCATGCAAGCCCTTCTCATTTTCAGTGGGCAAGATTGTGTCATCCACAGAATCCAGGTTGTTGATGAGTCTTCCTCCAATCCTGAAGCTACATTCTTCTTTTCAAAGTCCTACTTCGCCAATTATTTGCTCAGTATATAAATGGAAACAGTATGGAGAAAGGATACATTCCTGATATATTTCTTTCCTGATATTGAAACATGCAGTGTTTTGTTGCATAATTTCATCTTGCTCTGACCCACAAGATAAAAGTAGAATTAACTCCTTTAAGTTGTGATGTTGGAAAAGAACACTGAATTTCTCCTGGACCAATAGATGGGAGTTGGAGAAAGTGTAACCAGAATGTATCTTGGTGGCAAAGTTGGTAAAGGTACTTCTCACATATTTTGGACATTTTGTTAGGAGAGACTAGTCCTTAGAAAAAGATATCATGGTTGGAAAGGTGTAGTGTCAGTGAAGAAGACAAAGACTGTCAATGAGAGACAGGTCTTTGGAGAGGGACATCATGCTGGGCAGAGTGGAGGGGCAGCGCAGGAGGGGAAGACCCTCTATGAGGTGGATTGATTCAGTGACTGGGGTAATCAGGATGGGTGTGTCAGAGGCAATGCGATTGGCACAGGATAGAGCAGGGTTTAGGGCTATTGTACATAGGGTCGCTATGAGTCGCAAATGACTAGACGGCACACAACAACAACAACTATTCATTTCTTCCCAACTCTTGTTACCAACCATGTTAGTAGTAGTTATAACAGAGAAATCAGAAAATGCTAAAAGCTCCCAACCCCATGAAAGCAGTATTAAAACATTTACTGGTACATCACTTACAGAGACCTTTTTAAGAAGTGGAACCTAGTGGAGGGTCAGCCATGAGTGTGTTAGGATTCTATTACAAGGAGTAAGATGAGGCCTTGATATGAAGTTTAGGAAACATTGATGTAATAAGGTAGGAAATCATGCTTTCTTTCCCAGCACGTTGTTGTTGCTGTCAGACGAGGTGGAGTGAGTATGAATTCAAGGCAACCCTGTGAATAACACATCTTCACTTTATCCTGTGCCATCCTCAGCATCTCTGACGTACTTTAGCTGGTTGCTGTAGTCACTTTGTCAATCTGTCTCCAATGACCATCTTCCTCTCTTTTGCTGGCCCTCCACCTTTCCAAGCATGATGTCGCTTTCCAAGAAATAGTCTTTCAGACAAAGATGATGAAGCTCATCTCTAACACAGTGGACATATTGCTAGGACAAGCTATTCCGTGGAGAGGGATCTCATGCTTGGAAAGGTTGAGGGCCTATGAGAAAGAGGAAGACCCCAGTGAAGCAGATTGACACACTGACTACAGCAATGGGCTCAAGTGTGTCATAGATGATGAGGATGGCACAGGATAGGACAGTGTTCAGATCTGTTGTTCATAGGGTCACAGTGAATTCTACCAGACTCAACAGCACCTAATAACAAGCAACATGCTCAAAGTTTGTGGGACAAATCTTCACCGTCATTGCCTCCAAACGGGCACTCTGACTGCACTCAGTTTCTAATACACATCTGTTTTGTTCTTTGGGGAGTCCCTGGGATATTCAGAACTCTTCTGCAGCACCAGAACTCAAAAGCATCAATTCTACTTCTATCATCCTTACTCATTATCCAGCACTCAGATGCATAGCAAGTGACTGAAAAAAACCAAAACACCATGGCCTAAATCAGACACAACTTATTCTTCAAACTGACATAATTACTCCTCAGTAATTTTGAGAGGTCTTCTTCAACAGTAGACTCTCCCAGTACAGTAAGTCTCCTAATCTCCTGACTGCTAATACCAAGGATGTTGATTGTGGACACAAGAAAAATGAAATTGTTAACAATTTCAATCTTTTCTCCACCTATCATGATGTAGTTTATCAGTCCAGTGATGAGGACTTTTGTCTTCCTGATGTTAAAATGCAACCCATATTGAAGACAGTAGTCTTTGAGCTTCTGAAGCAAGCATTTCGAGTCTTCCTCAAGGTTGTTTCACCTGCATAACACAGGTTGTTCATAAGTTATCTTCTAATTCTGATGCTACACTCCCTTTCATAATATCCAGATTCTGGATGATTTATTCGGCATACAGATTGAACTGGTGTTGAGAAAGGATACAACCCTGAAATACACTGTTCCTGATTTTAAACCAAACAGTAATCCCTTGCTCTGTTCGAACAGTTGCTGCTTGGTCTAGGTATAGGTTTCATGTGAACATAATTAAGTGTTCTGAGATTCTCATTCTTCTCAATGTTAGCCATAATTTGTTATGATTTACACAATTAAAATGCCCAAAATAGTTTTACTTACATCTCTCACCCTCCTCCCTCCTTCCCTCTTTCCCACTTTCTCCTCTTTGTGTTTGTGAGGGGTAGTGACTGCAGTCAAAACCAGCAAAGCTGTCTACACACTTATGTCTGAGCGAAACTGGAAATTACTTTCATTCTTTCAAATCTTTCTATCTCCAAATGCCAAAACAAACAAACAAAAAAACCCTAAAGAAACAAAACAAAACAAAAAACCAAGATAATGCTTGATAAAATGATCTCATTTAATTGTTTCCCCCCTCTTATATTCTGGGCCTGTGACGATTGCTTCTCATTTGAAGGCAGTAGCAAAGTTTTTGCTTGGTCATCTTTTCCGTAACTCCAGCCCACATCGTCACCATCTTTTCTACCTGAGCCTGGGCTCGTGCTCCCAACAGGATTTGATGCTGGATTACATCTTTACAATCACAGAAGTCACTGCTTCTACTTGTCAAAAACATCAAGACCAATTTTATACTAGAATGCTATATGGCAGACACAAAAGCAGGGCAGATAAGCAAAATGCCACGGCTGAGGATTAGTCCACCTATGAGGTGGGAAAGAATATGACAGAACAAGCCACTGCGACTGAGTTTAACACAGGCAACTGCTGGCTCTGCCTTCCCCACAGCAGCAAAATAAAATGGAGACAGGTGGCCTTGGGTAGTTTGTCTTTACTGGGCTAACATCACGAACTGGAGCTGTTCTGTGCAAACGTGTGTAAAAGTCGTGGGCCCGGGAGAGACTGTGTCTGCTTTGATTCCAAAATCACTGCGACAAAATGCAAATGGTGTCTGAAATGAAAGAGCCTGGCCAGGTGTGCTCGGGCTGCAGCCTTTGCCTTCACATCTCATCTGTGGCTCCTTTCTCCTTAGGCAGCTCCAGATGCGAGATGGGAAAGGCAGGGCAGTCAGCTGGGAATTCCACGTCCAGATCTTCTCCCAACGCGAAGCAGCAAACTATCCAGAACCAGACCCACCGGCCGCCAAGGTGCGTGAGGGCGCGGGAGCGCGTGGGAGACCACCTTGGACGGGCACGTGGACTGGCCACGAGCACCCCTGAACCCCCAAAGCTGGTGCAGGAAGAAGCCCACAAAGCAGAGCTGCGCAAAAATGGCTGCCGGCCTGGTGACAAGGGGTCTGCGCCCCACTTCACCCCACCCCCCTGGCGGCCCTGGGCGAACCACAGCGCCCCACCCCCCGCGAGCGCGCTCAGCACCGGAGGCGCAGCCCCAGCGCCCCGCACTGGGGCCACGACCCAAGGCCAAGGCCAATCCACAGCTCCACAAGGCCACTTCCGCACAGCCCTCCCCTCGGCAGCACGTGGGTAAGGCGTCTCCATGGCAACCTCCCTTTCTGCCCCTTTCTCATTATTGAGCAGCTGAGACGCGCGAAGTCCCTGAACTTGTTAATACATGAAATAATGCGGTCCTCTGAGGGCTTGCTTTCCTATTGCTCTTTGTGCAACTGACTGTTTCCTGAAACTAGAAAAACCTAACGGTGGGTTCCAGACGTTCATTCACCCCTCCACTGCTGGGCCAGCAGTACAATGAAGTCAATCATTCTGACTTTTCTTCAAGGCAGTGCAGCCGAAAGCACTGCTAGAAAGAAGTAAGGGCTCATCTCCAACGCTCATTCCCTCATTCTAATCTTGGAACCATTTTGACTTTTAGAGGCTTCAGTTTCTCAAGATGTAAAGAATAAATAAGCACATAGCTTCCTTCTCTTGCCTCTTAATTAATGTTGGAAGGTTTTTATTTATTGGTGCAATAACCTCTCTAGTTCTAGCCAATTACAATGCCCGGTGAAATGGCATTTGGGGAAATTAATTACCCAACAAGTGTTTATTTTAATAGTGGGTAAAAATAGTAACGCTGAAGGGCCGAATTGGGTAAAGCTCTTTAATGATCGATGAAATGCAAATTAAAAATGCAAAGGTATGCTATTTGGTGTTGACAAGGGTGTTGCAAAAGCTTATATACTGCTGGGGAAATGCTGAATTAAGTACAAGCTTCCTGGAGCAAATTCTTTGGGAAAGGATTATAGATGTGAATAAAATACAGCTGCAAAAAATGCTCATAGAACAGTTGTTTGTGATTCTTTAAAAAATTAAGCTAACTGTTCCCTTAAAATAAAAAAATTAACAGAATTCTATGTATCATGGGGTATTTTTTTTTAACTTTTCATTAGGATTTAAGTAAAGGTTCATAGAGCTAATTGGTTTTTCATTCAATAATTCATATATATAATGTCACATTTTTTAATGAATACATCATTCTTATCATTCTATGAAAGATTATTAATCATTTGTTGCAGAGAAAAATAGAAAATAATGATTAATCTGAACTTAATCTTATTTTGCTTAAATGAATGTAACAAAGACAGGTTCAAGTTATGGATAATGTTAGGAAGAATGGGAAATCCCAGAACATTTTGTTGGGCTCATGTGAACCCAATTGTGAATCAAGAAGCGGATTTTCAAACAGAAGACAGGATATCGTATAGTGTACATCAAAGTTGATCATTACAAAAGTTCTTTCATTGTTATACAGTTCCTCTCCCCCTGACCACTTTACTTTGCAGCTCTTATTCTGGACTCTTGTCATGCCAATATTACCTAATCAATTAAAAAATAAAGTTGATCATTTCACCATATGTATTGAATATACCATGGACTGCTAGGAGAACAAACAGGTCCAACCTGGAGAGGGTGAAACCAGGCTGCTCCTTGGAGGCAAGGATTCTGAAGTTCCGTCTGACATACTTTGTTCATGTCGCAAAGAGGGACCAGTCCTTGGAGAGGAACGTCATGCTTGAGAAGGTGGAGGGATAGCGCAAGAGAGGAAAACCCTTGATGAGATGGATTGATTGAGTGACTAGGGTAATAGGATTAGGTGTGTCAGAGTCAGTGAGACTGGCTCAGGATACAGCAAGATTCATAGCTTTGTATACATACAGTGTTGCTAGGAGTTGCTTTCGAGGACACTTAACAATACCTATAATTTATACACTAAGCAGCCTTCAATATGGGTTAAAGCTCAATATCAAGAAAATAAAGATTCTCACCACTGGGCAGATTGGCAGCATCATGATGGCTGGTGAAGGGATTGAGATTGTAAACAGTTTTCATTTGCTTGCCTCCACAATCAACACTCTTGGCACCAGCAGCCAGGAAATTAAATGGTATATTGCATTTGGAAAGTCTGCTGTCATAAACCTCTCCAAAGTTCTGAAGAGCAATAATGTCAGTCTGATACAGGCCGTAATCTTTGCAATTACTTGCTATGCATGAGAAAGTTGGACAATGCCTTTGAGCTGTGGTGTTGGAGAAGAATATGGAATAGTCCATGGACTGCTAAGAGAATGAACAGATTCACCCTTGAGAGGGTGAAACCAGGCTGCTCCTTGGAGGCACGGATTCTGAAGCATCATCTGACATACCTTGGGCATGTTGCAAGGACAGACCAGTCCTTGGAGAGGGACATCATGCTTGGGAGGGTGGAGGGACAGCACAGGAGAAGAAGACCCTCGATGAGATGGACTGATTCAGTGCTTGGGTAATGGGGGTAGGTGTGTCAGAGACAATAAGACTGACACAGGATAGAGCAGGGTTTAGAGCTGTTGTACATAAGGCCGGTGTGAGTCACAGGTGACTTGATGGCACATAGCAACAATAAGCAAAAAGTTGTTATACAGATGACACTACTTTTGCTTGAAGTACTCACGGATGAAGATCAAAGACTATAACCTTCAGCATTGATTACACCTCAAGGTTGCGGATATATCCTCACCACTGGAACAAAAGGCAACATATTTGGAAAAAAGGATTGAAGTAAATTATTTTCTTTTCCTTGAATCTATAGTCAACACTCATGGAAACAACAGTTAAGAAATCAAACAACACATTACATCAGGCAAATCTGCTGTCAAAGAACTCTTTAAGATGCTAAAGTGCAAGGATGTCAGTTTAAAGACTAAAGTGGCCATGGTATTTTCAGTTACTTTATGTGCATCTGAAAGTTAGAACAATGAATCAGAAAGACTAAAGACTTGATGTCTTTGAATTGTGGGGTTGATGAGGAATACTGGACATACCATGAACTGCCAAAATAACATCTAAATCTTTGTGGGAAGAAATGCAACCAATCAACCAACGTTCCTTAGAAATAAAATAGTGAGACGTTCTCTCACATGATTTGGGCATGTTTTCAGGAGAGGTTAGTCCCTGGAAACATTCAAAATTTGTTCAGCTAAGATTAGTAGAAGACCAAGAATAAGAACTGAGAAGTCAACAGTGTCCCAAATGTTTGATCTACTGTATAACCCCATGATTTCGAAAACCAGCAGTTCCCCCTTCATTCAGTTCCCCTACTCTTCTTTGTTTCTTAGGTTGTAATGGTTTGTTGGAAGGTCCCACAGAGATTCAGACCCGTCATGGAAAGAACTCACATGGCTGGAGGTGATGCATGTTAATGTTGCCGAGACTAGTGACTGTTGTAGACCTTCAGTTGCAATGCAGCTGGAGAGCAGGTGTCCCAAAAAGAGAGCTAGTGTTGAAGTCCTATGAGTTAAGATAAGCCTTTAGTAAGGTGGGGCTTGAATTCTACCCTAATCATCTCTCCTTAATAGAATAAATGCTTTCACATGAAACAAAAAGTCAAGGACTAAGACAGGTATTTTCAACAACCATCCTTTGACACCACACTGGGAAGAATATCTTGCTTAGAAAGCAGAAGACCATTAAGGACTGACAATGGAGATTGTGAGATTGGTGCAGGACTAATTTTTATCTAGTGCATATAGGGTTGCTGTGAGTGCATTTGATGTGACCTAAAAACAATAAGGCTGATATTAATCTTTAGCTGTGGTGGTAGGATTATATCAATCATTTTTCTTGTTCCTTAAACACTCAGCTGCTAATCCAAAGGTTGGTATTTGAACCCATAAGTGACTCTAGGAGAAAAGACCAGCAAATCTGTTCCTGTTCCTAGAAGAAACCCTATGGGATTGTTCTGCTTTGTCATACAGACTCACTGCATAAGAATTGATTAGATAGAAGACAGCAATAAACTACTTGGCAAGCATTATTTTATTTAACAATGAAAGCAAAAAATTTAATTGTGTTAATGTGCTCTTTATAAAGAAATAATATGTATACTTAAAAATCTTTCATTATTTACCGTTTCAGAAACCCAAAGAGGAGTCCAGCTGTGAGTTAATTCCAAATTGACAGGAATGAATTTTCTCAAAGAGAAATGGGAAAATGTTCATAGAAGCCTTAAAGTGACTAAGATAATTTCTATTTTCCCTTCAGATATCCAAATAGTTCACTTGGGGTGGGGGTGGGGAATGTGTTAGCTCTGGTGGCCTAGTGGTAAGAAGCTGCACTGCAATCACAAAAGCATGTGGTTTGAATCTACCAGCTTCTCTGCAGGAGAAGGGCGAGCAGTCACCTTTCATGTGATTTACTGCCTCAGAAAACCTGATGGAGGGTCAGCTATAAGTCAAATGTGACTCGAGGCACACAACAACAAAGGAAATAAAAGCTAGTTATTACATCTGAAAGCATAGTAATATTTAAAAAGAAAGTCTTAATTCAGTACACAAATACTGAGGATTGCATCATTCTTTTGTAGCTCTCTACCTAGAAAATTTCAAATTGAAAAGGAGTCTTTGTTTTAAATGGTAATACATGCACAAGAAGTGGCCTGGATCTGATGTCAGACTGTGCTAAGTTGGAATCCTCCAAAACCACTTCTTCGGTGGACCACAGTTCAAGGGAGAATGGCCTGTCATTTCAGCCACTCAAAACTACGGATCCTTCAGAGAAACAATTCCTTGTGCAGGAGCAAACCTAGTGGTAGTTAGTAGGCTATGAGAGAGCACAGGTCTGACCAATGAAGGAATTTAACTTGAGGCTTTTTTAAGGCTGACCACCTGGAATGAGGGAAAAGATCCTTAGAACTTGGTAAAGATAGGACTATAGGGATGTTACCTTTCCATACCATTTTGTAGCACATAAACATTAAAGAAAGCTGGATGATAAAACTTTATGCAGTTGCTAAAACAAGAAGATCTAGAATGTTTGATGGTTCTCATGGTGTACTATCAAGTGAGAAGGATAATATAATAAAAATAGAACCTTAGGAATGGCCGTATTTCAATAAACTATAACATATAAAATTTAATAAGCATAACTAAAAATTTAAACTTCATTTTGATGGATTGCCAGCTTTTGTTTTCCATTCTTAACATCTGTAATAATTTTATTATTAATAAGTTACTAATGATCATGTAATTGTCAATAAGATATTAATGGGAGAAAGTTTCTTTCCCTGCAAGCTAGCGAAAAGTGCTGCATGGTCGGATGACTTTTCAATTTTGCATTTTGCAACCACCTGGAAACGCTTTCAAAGCAGGCATTTTATGAGCTCAACAATTAAAGGATAAAACATCACCTGAGTCACATCACCCACACCACATATCCACTCATCTGGATCAAAGTTGTTGGACTCTTTTTCTTTCCAGTCTAATTCTTAGAGCAGATTTTACAGCATTCTCCGGAGAACATCTGCTTACTACATTGAAAAGATGAAATCAGCTGAAGGTTGTCCACATCTTGGGTAAGCAAATTCTATACATTCTCTGGGAACACTGGGATCCTAAGCTTATTTTCCATAAACTCCTAATTTATAAGGGGAGAAGTGGCTGGACACACAAAACTTGGATTCTGAGCTTATTTTCCATAAACTCCTAATTTATAAGTGGAGAATTAGTCAGACACACAAAAGTCTCTAATCGGTAGCCCCTAGGGATCTGCTGCGTGCGCACATGACCAAGCTTTCCACACAGCCCAGCAGGCTTCCACTTCCGCCCACCTGGTCCCTGCCAGTCCCTTGAACTTCATATCCTGGCTTTATCTTCACCATCTTAAGGAATCAGCCACAGTGAAATGACAACCATAAACACTGGATATGGTTCTGATTTTCCCAAATAACCTATGGAGTATTACTGCATTGTTTTTCTTCCCATATGACACAATATTAAGGCACAGAGAGGCCAAGGAATCTTCCATCCCACACAAGTCTGTCTCCAGCCCAGCATCATGATGCCATTATTCAGATAAAAGTTTCCCAAATAATTATTTCTTGATTCTCTGCTTAACCCCAGCTCTTAGAAGGCCCTTTGACTTTCCACGATAAAGCTGACTCTCCTTTCATAACAGATGTCATAATACACCTCTTCTGTGGAGTCTTCCTCAATTGTCTTAAGCAAGTTTAGATGTATTTGGTACATTCCATATGTACCTAAATTATGATGCTTAATACATTGCTGTAAGGTATTCTTACCTATCTGCTTCATACATTAATTCTAGAGCCCTTCAAAATTGCCTTCAAATCTCTATTCATCTTTATACTTTTAATAGTTCCCGTGCCCCGTATGGTGCTGGATGGTTTATTGTTATTGTTATGTATCGTTGAGTCAGAATTGACTCATAACTGACCCTTAAATGAGTTTTTAGAGTCAATAAATAGCATGGGAGGAGATTGCCCATTCATCTCCCACAGAGCAGCTGGTGGATTCAAACTGCTTGCCTTTGGGATTGCAGTGCAGCTACTTACCACTAGGCCACCAGAGCTCCCTGGATACATTGAAGGTACATGATAATTGCTGTATGTATGACTGTATCAGGTAGCTAGGCTTTCTGAAACATAGAGTGCTCACTGTCCCATCATGACACTCACTGTCCTGTCATTACCACCATCTAACAGTTGCTGTCCAATTAACTTCATCTCATGGCAGCCCTGTGTGTCAGAAAAGAACTGTACTCCACAAGATTGTCAATGGCTGAATTTCCTGGAAGTTGACCACCAAGCTGTTCTTCTAAGGCACCTCAGGTAGGATTTGAACTTTCAAACTTTTGGCCAGCAACCGAATGTGTTCACCGTTTTTGTACCAGATTCCATCAAACCATGAGATTTAGGTGTTAGGAAAGACAGCTCTGAATTAGTAGCCAGAGGACAAGTGTGTTGATGGTTTTGTCCTGAAGTTTAATCTTTACCATGTGGTCCCTGGGTAGATATAGAAATACCGACTGGATATAAAAGAGAATGTTAACATTAAGTGTTGTCAGAGATTGTGGTCTGTGCTGTCCTGTCAGACCGGGACATAGCTGACTCTCCCTTTGGTTTTCCAAGGCAGTAAATCATATTGGAGGAGACTGTCCATTTTGCTCCCATTGAATACCCAGTGAATTAAAACCATGCACCTTTGGACTGCAGCACTGGCAGCCAGAGTGTAATTGAAAAAATCTTCCAGCTATTCTGTTAGAATGAAGGGCTCCCAAAGGGTAGGATAGATGACGGCTAAGTCTGATAAAGGGTGTCAGGTGAGTCATGGTGCTAAGAAAAGGCAGGCACGCCATGATGGGGCCCTGAAAACAACACCAGGCTACTCTTAGGGGCACTTGACACTTCTCCTGCTTTGCAAGTTTCAGCATGGTCTGTCCATGTCAATGTTCTTGAACACTAAAAAATGATTTCTGTTGCTTTCAATCAGGCTACTAGCAGAAATGACAGAGGCAGTGAGAAGGTAACTAATATGTAGGCATTCAAATTGATCCCCAATGAATACTTAACAGAAGACCATGTTCCTGATTACATCACTTTTTAGTATTTGCACCATTTTACTGATGTTCCTGCATTTTTTTTTATTAAGCTGCTTCAAATCTTTTTTGGAAGAAGCTGTGGAATAAATGAATACATAATGTCAAAATATACTATTGATTCACTTTGAGACTAAGGGAATGTAGACTATCGCCACATACACCAAAACAAATCCTGAGGGGAGGGGGAAAACCTCAGTAGATCTGACACCTTCTTTCTTGAAGGAAATAGAACGAATGTCACTCAAAAGCATTTCCTGCATTCTATTTAGGCAAATTGAGATCTGGTTATTTAAAGGTACTTTTGACCATCCTTGGAAATATTGTATTAAGCTTTCATGGCACATTTAACTAAGTAAGGGCTTATTTTTAAAAGTTTTCCAACGTTCTCATAGACATATAGTGACTCCTGGTGGAATTTTCTCTCTACATGCAAAAATTCACTGAAAAGTTAAAAATCATACACTCCTCACCAGATCCTTCCCTTTTCCTTCACCTACTTCGTCCACCCCACAAATTGTGCAAACTTGTGATCTCACGCCTACCCATGCTCACCACTGTTCCCATTCCTCCCCACCTGGGGTCCCCATACATGTTTTACTAGTTATTCTATTTTTACAATAACGGTCTTATGCAGTATTTGTCCTTAGGAGACTTTAAAACACAGAGTAATGACGGGCAAGATCCAATGGTGATTAAGTTTATAAACATAATACATGAAAATAATTGTATGAAACATAAAGTGAATTAAGAATAGTGTGAAATGTATACAAATTTTGAAAGCAAATGAATGTTGTTGTTGTTGCTGTTGTTGTTGTGTGCCGTCAAATCACCTGTGACTCACCTATGTACAACAGCCTTAAACCCTGCTCTATCCCGTGCCAAACTTATTGTCTCCGTCACACCTATCCCCATTAACACAGTGACTAAATCAATCCATCTCATCTAGGGTGTTCCTCTCTTGCACTGTCCCTCCACTTGCTCAAGCATGACATCTCTCTCCAAAGACTGATCGCACTTTGCAACATGTCAAAGTATGTCAGACAAAGCTTCAGAATCCTTGATGAACTTGTTTGTTCTCTTAGTAGTTCATGGTATATTCAATACTCTTCTCCAGCACCACAGCTCAAAGGCATCAATTCTCCTCCTGTCATCCCTAGTCACTGATGCATGGCAAGTAATTGCAAGGACCATGGCCTGTATCAGGAGCACCTCCAGACTGACATCATTGCTCTTTAGTACTTTGGAGAGGTCTCTGACAGCCTACTTTCCCAGTGTAATTTGTCTTTTAATTTCCTGACTGCTGGTACCAAGTGACTGTAGAGCCAAGTAAAATGAAGTTAGTTGTCAACAATCTCAATCTCTTCACCATCTCTCATAATGCTGCCTATCTGCCCAGTGGTGAGAATGTTTGTTTTCTTGATATTGAGTTTCACTCCATACTGAAGGTTACAGTCCTTGAACCTCTGCAGCAAGTGCTTCAAGTCCTCCTCAGTTTCAGCAAGCAAGGTTGTGCCATCTGCATAAAGCAGATTGTTGGTGAGTCTACCTCCAATCCTGATGCCACATTTCTCCTCACAGAGCCCAGCCTCCCAGATAATCTGATCTGCATATAGATTGAAAAGATATGGAGATATAAAATTGATTTTTTATAAAAAATCATAGAATCCTAGTGTTGAAGGGAGTATAGGAACATCTAATGTCAGCTTCTACTTAGTTGAGAAATTAATTCATTTTGCCAGCGCTATGAAATAAACATTTCCACTGCTACATAGGCACCTTTTTAATGAAAGCCTCCTTCCATCTCTATTCATAAGCTAGACATATAAACCATATTGCAATTTCCCTGAGATTTTTGCCCCATAGATAATCATTCAAACTATTCATTTCAACAGGACTTAGAATAAAAGTCTAACAATGAGAGAAGAGAATTTGATACTGGGCAAAGTCTATGATTCCCATTGGCCTTTTATGTAAAAACCAGGTATTATTTGACAGATTTCATTTTAGGTCAAATGATAAATGTTCTCTGTAAAGAGGTGTATCTAAAACCTTCCAACCTCCCTCCTAGCCCCAAAAAATCTTAAATCAATTATTCTGTTTTTGTTAAGATACTTAATATGTAATAATCATAGCAATAAACATTTGTCAGTTGGCCCCCAATGCCTACTCTCTTGCTCAGATCTAGTACCCTAACGGCATTTTGTGCTACCCTAATTGTGTTCTGTGGACTACACTTCTCCCATACTGGATGTAGTCTATGTTGGGTGGTCATACCAATTCCTGCTGTTGGAACTTCAGTATAGCCAGGTGGTTATCAAAGCTAATTGAGAGACTTTCTTCCAGGACATTCAAATGTATGTAAATGTACCCCAGCAGTCTATTTGCGATTTCAATTGCAACATACTTCCCTGGCTATCCTATTGCTGGATTTTACCTAATTCTTAAGCCTTTGCTTCATTTAATTTAATATCCTTCCATAATATTCTGTACATTTCAAAGAAGACTGGAGGATGGGGAGACAGAGGTAATTTTGCAACAATGAAGAAATTTTTTTTTTTAAAAGTGAACTGGGGGAGGGGAAAGGGACAGGAGGGGTAAAAAGTGCAACAATGAATGAATGAAAATCTAACTTTTCTGCAAACTTTTATTAAAATCACAGTTAAAATAAAAATTTTATTTAGAAAATCAGTAAGATCTACCTGATAAAATCTTCAGATCTTAATATCCAAAGGACAATACATTCTCCGCCTATAACATTGAGTTTACCAGGACATAAGAGTAAATTACGAATTTTGTTGCTCATTGGTCCAGTCTAACAAATCTAGTGCTAGTCTGAGAGGGCAGATAATAATGAGGTACCACCTGGAAGGTGATTTTAGATGTTCACACTAATATAATGGTGTTAAATGACCTGGGATGTTGGAGGAAGCAATGTGTAAATATGCTATGATAATCCCAGAAATAAGGCAAGTATTTCTTTACCACTGGTCCTAAACCCAAGTTAATTTGAAGCTGTAAATCTATGGCAAATTTATTACTTCCCCTTCTGCAAATCATTCCATATGCATTCCATTCTATCTAATTACATCCATAGTATTTGGAGACAATGAACACAATTATGAAAAAAAATTAGTAGTCAAAATTATCACACATTGCAAAATATGAAATAAACCCTTTCTATGTGTTATTTACTCACAGCCCACAGCAAACCTGTATTTCAAATTGGGGGCGGGGGTCTTTCTCAAAGTTACAGAGGCAGGAAGTAAAGGAGATAAAATTCAAGCTAGGAGCCATTTGATTCCAAAGGTTATGGTTTCTCTTAATGTAATCTCAACATTATGACTTACAATCTCTCAACCATTTCACAAGTAACTGAGAGAAAATAAAAGTGCTGGGTAATAATATATTTAAATCCTTACTAATGAAATATTAATTTTTCCATTAAACCAACATGGTGAGGAACATTTTGTACTTTTTTTGCACAAACACAGAAATCCTCACATTTTCTGGGAACATGAAATTAATCTGGCCCCAGTTTACCCCATAGCCTCGTATCTTCTTATTTATACCCTCTTATACTCCATACACGACAAATTCTTTCCATGGCATGCTCTTTGGAGGTTGTATGTGCTTTTCCATCATTTTACAATCACCTTCCCTAAGTCTCCTATTTTTATCTTCTCAAGAAAAATGTGCTCAGTTCAATCTATCCTTAACTAGATACTCATAGAAAATGCAATAACCGTATCCTAGCACAGACTTCCAAACCATCCTCTACCTACCTCCTCACATTTCAGCTTCCTTTCTAGTAGTAATGTGCCTTTTTTCCTGCCACTGTAAATGAGGTAACAGTAGGAGAAGATGTGTTAGATTCAGTGGCACTGGCTCAGAACAGAGCAGCCTTCAGATCTGTTGTATATAGGGTCACTATGAATCTCAGGCAACTTGATGGCACCTAACAACAGCAACAACAATGAGAAAATTACCTGGGTCTGGTAACTGCATCTGTAGAGCCTAGACTTTAGCAGCACAAAATAAGTCCCAATTAAAATATTAAACTAGCAATCCCTCAATTGTTTGAAAATCGAGCTTTTTCCCTTCAAAATCAAAGGAACTCAGTTTAGCTTATAATAGGAAGTTCTAGTTAATAAAGAAATAATCTCTGCAAGATATTATCTATACCAAAGATATAAATGATATCTTACAGAGAAGCACAAGGAAATGCTAACTACAGCTTACTCTCTTGATTAAATGGTTTTTGTACATTCTCATGATGGAAGCTAGCCTAAGCGCTTATTTATCAGTGCCAGTTAATGAAGAGATCTGGTTAGCAGGACTTTAAATGGCAGGGAAGGTAAAACAAATATTTATAGCAGTGTCCCCTTTGTCCCCAGAAAATATTGATTCAACAGAATTTCTGAATACAGAAGGGGAGGGGTACAAGCCCATTTTGAAAGTATCTAGAGAGATTATGATAGGTCATTTGGGGGAAGACATTGTCACCTTGCTGCACCAACTAGCCAACCTTATCACCAGGTTGGTTCGTGTAAAAGTTCAAGCCTGGAGTCTAAACCAAGAACTTTGTGGCTAATTATTTGAAACTTGTGTATTTACCTCGTTTTTATCATCAAAATCATAATTCTTGATTTCACATACTAACTTGACATAATCTTTGTTTATTTTTATTTTTACAATCTTTTAGACTCTATGGATGTATTTTAGAACTTAAGGAGGAACCAAGGCGGTTTAGTACATAGTATATGGCGCTGCTAACAGAGAGGTCAACAGTTCTAATCCACCATTTGCTCCACAAGAGGGAAAGAGAGCACTTTCCTCTCACAAAGATTTTCCACCTTGGGGACCCAATTGAAGGTTCCAATGGATCAGAAATGACTTTAGAGTAACGTAATAGTTGTTATGTATTGTTATATACCTTTGAGTGAGAATGGACTCATAGCTAAACCTCTAACAGCTTTTTAGAGAGACTAAATCGCATGGGAGGAGATTGCCCATTTTTATTCTGTGGAGTAGCTAGTGGATTCTGGTGGAGTGCCTTTGGAGTGACAGCACAGCTGTTTTCTCTGAGACACCAGTGTTCTCACTGAGAGAGTTGTGATAATTTGGAAGTGTTTATAGATTCTGTTTTATCTCATAGCAACTATCTGTTCCAGAACTGTAAATCCCTATAGGAGAAAATTGCCTAGTCTTCCAAAGAGTGGCTTGGTTCACAGTCTGTCATTGGGCCTACTATGGCACCAGGGTTACTGCTTCTTTTACCATTGTCATCCCTGTTGTCTCAGTGGGGATTCTGTTTCAGGTCCCAGTGTACCTACCCATCTGCCTGGGGTCATTTCCCAGCTTCCTTCAGAGAGAATAGCAATATTGCCACTGTGATTGCTGTTATGTACTGTGGAGTCCACTACAACCCACAGCAACCTTATGGACAATGAATGTGAACTTCCCCCTCTCCTGCACCATCATCGCGATCTCTGGTATGTTGGATCCTATTGTTACAATCCATCTTATAAACCTGTTGTTGAGTCAGTTTCTCTTGTTGAGGAGCTTTCTTTCTTATGTCTTTTGCCAAGAATAAGGCCATCCTAGCAACATGCCCAATGTGAGAGTTTAATTATTCTTGCCTCTATGCTCCATAGAGGCAAGGATTCTGAAGCTTCTGGTCTGACATACTTTGGACATGTTGCAAGGAGGGACCAGTCCTTGGAGAGGGACATCATGCTTGGAAGGGTGGAGGGACGGCACAAGAGAAGAAGACCCTGGATGAGGTGGATTGACTCAATTACTGGGGTGTTGGGGGTAGCTGTGTCAGAGACGATGAGATTGGCACAGGATAGAGCAGGTTTCAGAGCTGTTGAACAAAGGGTCATTGTGAGTTGTAAGCAATTCGATGCCACTTAACAACAAGAAAAACAAGAAGCAATCTGGTTACACTTCCTCCAAGACATATTTGTTTGTTCTTTTGTCTATGGTATACTCAATACTCTTTGCCAGCACCATAGTTCAAAAGTGTCAATCTTATTATGTTATCATAATCATTGCCCAACTTTCAGATGCATAGAATGTATAGAAGGCTCAGATAGACAAAGCTTTGGCAAATTTGTTAGACCTCTCAGGTACTTCAAATAGATAGCCTGTTCCCTTAGTATAGGAACATGGATCACTCTTGGCCAACCTCAAATGGCAGGTAGTTTTCAGGGAAGATTGCATGCGGAAAAAGAGTAATTTCACAATCCTGAATTCTAATCCTTACTTTGAATAATTCTATGTATCCACAGGAAATCATCTCAAGTATTCATGTCATTGTTGCTGTTATGTGCCATTGAGTCAACTGCAACTCCCAACACAATAGCTCTAAACCCCGCCCTATCATAAGCTAATTTTGGTGAATCTGACACACCCACCCTCTTTACCCCAGTTAGTGTGTCAACCCATCTCATCCAGGGTTTTCCTCTCTTGCACTGTCTTTCTACTCTTTCAAGTACGATTTCCTTCTCCAAGGACTGCTCCCTTCCGATAGCATGCCCAAAGTAGGTACAATAGAACTTCAAAATCCTTGCCTCCAAGGAACAACTTGATTTCACCCTCTCAAGGACAGACCTCTTGGTTGCTTTGGCCGTCAATGGTAAGTTTAATATTTGTCTCCAGAACCACAACTCAAAGGCATTGATTCTTCTTCTATCACTCTTAGTCATTTTCTAGATCTCTGATGTATTGCAAGAAATTGTCAAGACTATGGCCTGGATGACGTGCACTTTACTTTAAACCAACAGTGTTGTTTATTAGCATTCTGGGGAGTTCACTGACAGCATATTTTCCCAGTGTAATAATTCTTCTTTTGATTTTTCTGACTGCTGGTGCCAAGAGTATTGATTGTGGACCTGAGCAAGCTGAAGTCGTTAACAATCTCAATCTCTTCTCCATTTATCATGGTGCTGCCAATTGGACCAGTGGTTAGAATCTTGGGTTGTTTGTTTGTTTGTATTTTATGCTGAGTTTCAATTCATATTGAAGACTGCAGCCCTTGAACTTCTGCAGCAAAGCCTTCTGGTTCTCCTCAGTTTCTGTGAGCAAGGCTGTATCATCTGCATAATGCATATTGTTGATGATTCTACCTCCAATTCTGATGCCACATTCCTTAAAAAGTCCAGCCTCTTGAATGATCTGTTCCACATATAGACTGAAAAGTTGTAAAGACAGGACATATCCCTGATGCACCCTTTTCCTGATTTTGAACCATGTCGTGTTTCCTTGCTCTGTTCTGACTACTACTTCCTGGCCTAAGTATAGATTTTGCATGAACACAAGTGTTCTGGGATCCCAATTGCTCTCAAGGTTAGTCAGACTTTGTTGTGATCCACACAGTCAAATACCTTTGCATAGTCAATGAAACACAGGTAGACATTCCTCTGGTATTCTTTGCTTTCATCCAAGATCTTCTGACATTGGCGTAATGTCTCTGGTGCCACAGCCCTTTCTAAATCTGGCCTGTATTTCCCATAGTTCTCTGATAAACTGGTCCAGTCATTTTTGTATAATCTTCAGCAGGCTTTTGCTTCTGTCAGATATTAGTAGTATTGTTCAATAATTTCCAAACGCTACTGCAAAACCTATACTTGGACCAAGAGGCAGTCATCAGAACAGAGCAAGGAAACACTGCATGGTTCAAAATTGGGAAGGGCATATGCCAGGAATGTGTCCTATCTCCAAACCTTTTCAAACTGTATGCAGAACAGATTATCCGGGAGGCTGGGCTCTATGAGGAGAAGTGAGGTGTCAGGATTGGTGGAAGATTCATCAACAATCTGCGTTATGCAGGTGGCACAACCCTGCCTGCTGAAACTGAGGCAGACCTGAAGTGCATGCTGCAGAGGGTCAAGGACTGCAGCCTCCAATATGGATTGAGGCTCAATGTCAAAAAGACAAAGATTCTTACCACTGGACCAAATGGCAGGATCAGGTTGGATGGTGAAGAAATTGAGATTATTCACAGCTTCAGTTTGCTTGGCTCCATAGTCAACAGTCTTGGCACCAGCAGCCAGGAAATTAAAAGGCGCATTGCCATGGGAAAGTCTGCTGTTAGGGACCTCTCTAAAGTACTGAAGAACAATGGTGTCTCTCTGGAGACTAAGGTGCATCTGATACAGGCCATAGTCTTCGCTGTCACTTGTTTGCATCAGAGAGTTGGACAGTAACTAAGGAGGATAGAAGGAGAATTGATGCCTTTGAGCTGTGGTGCTGAGAAAAGTATTGAGGGTACCATGGACAGGAAAACAAACAGATTCATCCTGGAAAGGGTTAAACCTGGAAACTCCCTGGAGGCAAGGATTCTGAGACTCCATCTAACATACTTTGGACATGTTGTAAGAAGGGACCGGTCCTTGGAGAGGGACATCATGCTTGGTAGGGTGGAGGGACAGTGCAGGAGGGGAGGGCCCTCTATGAGGTAGATTGATTCAGTGACTGAGGTAATCGGGATGGGTGTATTGGAGACAGTGCGATTGGCACAGGACAGAGCAGAGGTTAGGGCTCTTGTACATAGGGTCGCTATGAGTCACAAGAGACTTGATGGCACATAACAACAACAATTGGATCACCTTTCAGAATGGGAATAAATATGGATCTTCCAGTCAGTTGGTCAGGTAGAGTTGAAATAAAAAGCTGTCTCTATAAGCTGGAGAAGAATATTGAATATAACATGGACTGCCAGAAGAATAAATAGGTTCATCCTGGAGAGGCCAAAATCAGGCTGCTCCTTGGAGGCAAGAATTCTGAGGCTTCGTCTGACATATTTTGGGCATGTTGCAAGAAGGAACCACCAGTCCTTGGAGAGGGACATCATTCTCGGAAGGGTGGAGGGACAGCGCAGAAGAGGAGGACCCTCAATGAGACAGATTAATTCAGTGACTGGAGTAATGAGGGTAGGTAGGTCAGAGCCCATAAGGTTGGCTCAAGATAGAGCAGGTTTCAGGGCTATTGTGCATAGGGTTGTTATGAATCACAAGCGAATCATGGGCACATAATAACATCAACAATATATGCTGAAACGATCCCCTTGTTTTTATTAGCTTGAATATTAGAGGTTTTTTATAGGCCTTAATGTGTATGTTTGTGTTGTGTGAAACATATATTAAATGATGTTATGCGAACTATAAATATTTTTAATAGATTTTATGTCTCCCCTCAAATCACCACCAGGACCTTCCTAGGTGAGTAGAGAAGTAGGCAGAGGGTTAAGTATGCAAGTGAGAAATTGGTTTCCATTTCTGACTTTATTTCTCAGTCTTTTTATTAGACAGGATGTAGAAATTCTCAAATATCAAGAGACATACAACGGGGGACATCTGAAGTTCCATGCTTGCATAGTTTCCGAATCTTTGTGCTTACACAATCAGTCTCTAGATCAACTATTTCACCCACTTTTTCTTTAAAATAAATGCAAGCAAAAATTGGGAGAGTCTTACTCAGATGAGGATTGAGATGCTATTACTTCCAAAGAGAATGAATCCAGAGTTGGTATAAATATATAAAATGTACATTTTTCATTTTTAATAATCTCTTTAATGTTGAAATAGAGCATTCACACTGAACTCATTCATGGAATAGATGCATAATTTGAAACATATTTTCCATTAGAAAAACGATTGTATATGGAAAAGGAAATAACTCCCTTATCCCTCTGTGTATATATAGAGAGAAAGCTGGAACCATTTGCACAGTTTATGCTTAAGATTTTGATTAAAAGACACCATGGAAATCTCAAGAGGGTTCAGTCCAAAGTAGAGGATTTGAAATGAGCATATTGGAAAGAGATTGGGTACCCAAATACCAGTTTTAAGTATCTTTTCTTACTGAACTATATAATAAACAATCACATGAATGTAAAAACCAGCCACTTCCTGAATAATAGTCACATCTGTTTTCCAGTCAGACTTAAATCCCCAGCCTCTAAATGTGGTGAATAATTCCATTTTAGAGTTGGAAGAGAGCAAAGTTAATTCTCTCATAGTACAGGTGAGGAAATTGAGGCACAGAGAAATTCTCCTTAATAATTTCTAAAAATTCTTCCAGTCTTGACTGGAACATTTCGCCCCAGGGAGTCCTTCTCTGACTCTTGCGACCATCAGCAAGCAAAGGTCCTCACCTGTATATTTAAGGAGCACTGGTGACATAGTGTGTAATATATTGAGCTGTTAATAAAAAAGTTAGCAATGGTAATCTACCAATCACTCCTCAGGAAAGAAAAAAAAAAATAAAGGCAGTTTCCTCCGGTAAGGATTTATAGCTTTGAAAGCCTGATGAAGAGTTGCCAAAATGTCCTTCCCATTTTCATTCTTGCTATTTAACATAATTAATGATTATACAAGTGATTGTCATAACTTTTAGATTTAGTGTTGATTGCCCCTTATTTAAGCTCCACACTGCCAACCCATAGAAGATGCTCAATTAATTTACAATAAAAAAATTTTAACTTGCTCTTAATCATAGAATAGCTAAGGCAAAAAGAAGAAATGAGGACATAAAAGACCTAAAAATATTTCAAAACATGCTTCAAAAAGACAAAGCAAAATGTTATAGCTAAATACGTAAATATTTGGAGTAACAAAACTAAAAAGGAAGAAAAGTCTTTGGCCTCTATCAAGCTGAAAAGACAGAAGAAACAGTTCAAGCCTCAAATTCGAACATTTAAAGTTTGATAGAATCGCAAAAAGATCCACGAAGCATCAAAAGAGGATGGAAGAAACACTGTACGAAAAAGCATTGATCGATATTCAACTATTTCAGGAGGTTAACACCCAATAGTATGAAAGGAAGAAGTCCTAGCTGCCCTGAGGGCATTGGAGAAAACCAAGTCTGTAGGAATTGGCAGCTGGAAACATTTCAAAAAAGAGATGCAGCCAGTGCTGGAAATACTCTCTTGCTGCTGTCATAAATTTTAGAAGACATCTAACTGGCCTACTAACTGAAAGAGATCCACATTTGTGCTAATTTGAAAAAAAAATCTCTAACATACTGCATTAATTATTGAACAATATGATTAATATCTTCTGTAAGTAAATTTTAACTTAGTTAATATGTAAGTAAATTAGTTTAGTTAATATGTAAGTAAATTTTAGTTAATTACTAACCAATATGATTAATAACATATTTACTTACATATTATATTAATCATATTGTTAAGTAATTAATGCACTCTGTTGGAGAGCAAGGAAACATTGCATGGTTCAAAATCGGGAAGGGTGTGTGCTAATGATGTGTCCTATCTCCGTATCTTTTCAATATATATGCAGAACATATCATCTAGGAGGCTGGGCTCTATGAAGAGAAATGTGACATCAGGATTGGAGGTAGACTCATCAACAATCTGCATTATGTAGATGACACAACCCTGCTTGCTTAAACTGAGGAAGACCTGAAGTACTTGCTGCAGAGGGTCAAAGTTGCAGCCTTCAACATGGATTGAAGCTCAACATCAAGAAAACAAAGATTCTCACCACTAGGCTGATTGGCAGTATCATGACAGAGGTGAAGAGATTGAGATTGTTGATAACTTCATTTTGCTTGGCTCTATAATCAATATTTTTGGTACCAGCAGCCAGGAAATTAAAAGACAAATTGCACTGGGAAAGTTGGCTGTCAGAGACCTCTCCAAAGTACTGAAGAGCAATGATGTCAGGAGACTAAGGTGCTCCTGATACATGCCATGGTCTTTGCAATTACCTGCTATGCAACAGAAAGCTGGACAATAACTAGGGATGATAGAAGCAGAATTGATGCTTTTGAGCTGTGGTGCTGGAAAAAAATTATTGAATATACCCTGCACTGCTAAGAGAACGAACAGGTTCATCCTTGAGAGGTGAAGCCAGGTTGCTCCTTGTAGGCAAGGATTCTGAATTTCTGTCTGACACACTTTGGGCATGTTGCAAGGTGGGATCAGTCCTTGGAGAAGGACATCATGCTTGGGAGGGTGGAGGGACAGCGCAGGAGAAGAAGACCCTTGAGGAGATGGATTAATTCAGTCATGGGGGTAATGGGGGTTGGTTTGTCAGAGACAGTGAGACTGGCACAGGACAGAGCAGGGTTTAGGGCTGTTGTACCTAGGGTTGCTGTGAGTTGCACGCAACTTGACAGCACATAACAATAAAAATAAGTAAAATTTTACTGAAGATAAAAAAAGATTGCAACAATATATAAACAACCCCCTTATATATAAACAGAGTACAGGGAATAATTCAAGCCAAATTCAGAAGAAGTCATAAAATGAGGATATCATTGTTTTGTCATATGGATCTTAAGTGAAAGCAGCCAACACCAGAAAAATATTTACTGGTGATTTATTGTATATGCAATAACACTCAAGTGTGTAGATCTTAATAAATCATTTATAACTTCTTTATAACTTTTTATGATAATTTTAAAACACTTGAATTTGCTTATGCAGAACATGTACAGAGGTCAAAAGACAGTTATTTTAAAAGAACAAGAGGATATTGTATGATTTAAAGCCAGGGAAAATGTACCTCCATTTTTTTACATTGTACCCAATCGCTGTAGTTATTCAAAAAGGCTACATCACTCTGACTGGGGGACGACCATTAACATGTGCAGATGTCCCAATTTTGGAGTATTTGCTTATGGCCTTCAAAGAGTGCAGCTTTCAATGGATTGTACCACATTGTCATAAAAAAAGAAAAAAAAAATTCTTGCAATAGTCCAAAGTTGTAATTGAGGGAGAAATAATTGGAGAATCTCATTTTACTTGGATCCACAATCAATGTCCATAGAAGCAGCAATGAAGAAATCAAATAGGAACTGGAGAAAAATGTGAAAGGACTAAAAATCACATTAACTCAACATGTTGGTCTAACAGAGATTCATGGAATCTTTGAGATAATAGGCTTTTAATAACTCTTTGAACCTGGAACTAAACACATCAATGAGGTTCAACTTGCACCCAAGTAATATACATGCATATAAAGCGGGGGGGGGGGGGGGGGTCAGCCATCTCCATAGAGTTGAAACAGACCTTAGCATACAATCCATTGGCTATTCAGAGATATAAAATGCAAGAAGGAAACTGTCAGTGGACTTATTCAATGCAATACGTTTCCTAGTCTCCTGACTACTGGTACCAAGGGACTGTGGATCTAAAAAAGACAAAAGCACTGTGTATTTTCTATGTTGAAAGCTCTCTTTAATGTCTGTTTCACTAGAATATAAACCCATTCAGCACAGAGGCCACATCCATCTCATTCATTTTTTGATTCCTAGTTTTAGAACAAAGCATAAGGTATACTAGATCCTCCATAAATACTGGCTGAATAGTAATAAAGAAATATTTTTTTCACAGTACAGTTTTGTATAAAATTTGTAAAATAAATAATAAAATAAAATAAATAAATAATGACACTAAAATAATGTTATTTCTTCTCTTATACATTCAAACATATATTTTTTTTTCATTTTGTACCAAAGAGCCTAGCATAATTCCTGAAAATGCTAATATGCAATAAGTAAAATTATGTCAGTATGGATTTGGTATGATAGTCTAATCAAGTCCTTTTTGATAAAATAGAAATAAACTCACATTCATTTATATACAAAGGGATAGTGATTCTTTATAAAGACAAAAGTGTCATCTTACAGGTTTAATGACAGAAAACAGCTGTGACTTCCAAGGACCATGGAAGCAGGAACTAGAAATTCATCACATGCTGTAGCTATGACTTCTGGAGTAGGATGATATTTTTGTCTGTAGCTTTCTGTCTCTTTCCAGATCAACTCTAAATTCTCCTCCTCAACCCCCAAGCAGCAGCTGCTCGATTCCTTTATATGAGTTTGCAGTTCTGTTTACCAAATAAAAATAGCTAATATCTGAGATGGGTTGACACAGTGACTGTAACGGTAGGCCCAAGTGTATCAGAGATGGTAAGAATGGCTCAGAGTAGGGCAGGGTTCAGATCTGTTGTTTATGAGTTTGCTGTGAATCATGGGAATCTTTTCTGAAAGAAAAAACAAAAATGGCACACAGATTTATCCTAAAATGCATCCACCCTTCAGGGTGAACAGGTCCAATGTACTGTGTGAAAAACTATCTCCCATGGTAGCTTTGATCTTCCAGTCTGAGTTGATATTCCTTAACCACATCACAGCCAAATAGAAGCAGCACATTGGAAAGAGAGATTTGTCCCAGGTATGTGTGGAGAGCTTGCCTTGGTTTGCTTGTTTGCTAAGAAGACCTCACATTCCAGAGGATTTGGGATGAACCTATGTCTGATATGTGTAAATTACAAGTTGTATATACAAAGTACTCAGAAGAGGAGACAAGAATCTGGTATAATCATCTTGAAGGAGAAATCTAATTGGCATTTTTTAAACAAGGATAGGAAGAACTCTTTTGAGACAATCTGTTGAGTAGATATTGAAACGGAGATGTAAATAAACACCACTTTCATCTCTGACCTCTGAAAAAGTTTGATTTATTATGAGCCAAGGAAGAGAGAATAATTTTATTCCTGATGTTAGCATATCTATTGCATTATAGTCTTGAAAGGAGCAGGAAAGGGCATTTGTTTAAATCCATTTTTCCTTGTCTCTCTACAGGTAAGGAGGTTTCCTATCTATAACAGTGAAGTGTTTATTAAATTTTAGAGCATAATTCCTTCTTCCTGCCATTTTCTACCCTGTGAATCTCACAAAGAATGACTACCTTTTCTATTTAGAATGACTTTTTCTTTAAGCAAGGGGGAAAGTCCAAGAAATAAAGAATATGTGATTGTATGCTGCCTTTTTTTGTGTGCACAATTCAGAGTAGAAGGGTAATAATACTATCTTCAGGTTAAGTTCATCTTTCATTTTATCAGCAAGCAGGTAATATTAATTAGAAAGACAGAAACACTGCATGTGTGAAGGCTATTTTTGCCCTAAGTAGCTAAAATATTAATTGCTCATTCTTACATATATTAATAGTAAAGTAGTTAAAATATTTAATCACTTATTCTTAGTGCTAAAACTTTACTTCATAAATATGTAAAATCCAAGATCATGAAAACGGACAGAAATACAAGATGCACATTTTGTTGACTTGCACTGTTGAGTTGCCTGTAACTCACAGCGACACTATGCACATAATAGCTCTGAACTCTGTCCTATCTTGAGACAATCTCACTGTCTCTGACACACTTGCTCTTATTACCTCAGTCATTGCGTCAATCCATCTCACTCAGGGTCTTCCTATTCTGTGTTGTCCCTCAACCCTTCCAAGCATGATGTCCTTCTCTCAAAACTGGTCCCTTCTGGCAACATGCCCAAAGTATGTGAGACAGAGCTTCAAAATCCTTGCCTCCAGAGAGAAAAATGGTTTCACCCTTTCCAAAATACAGCTGTTTGTTCTCTTGGCAGTCCATGGTTTGGTCAGTACTCTTCTCCAGCACCACAACTCAAAGTCACCTATTTTTCCTTCTAGCACCCTAATTCATTGTCTAGCTTTCTAATGTAGAGTAAGCAATTGCAAAGATGGCCTGGATCGGATGCACTTAAGTGTCTAGACTGGTATCTTTGCATTTCAACACTCTGGAGAGGTTGCTGATAAGCAGACTTTCCTAATTCAATTAATCTTTTTATATCCTGGCTGCTGGTTCCAAGAGTGTTGACGGTGGATTCAAGCAACTGAAACTACTGACAGTCTGTCTCATCTCAATCTTTCATGATACTACCAACAGGCCCAGTGGTGAGAATCTTTGTTTTCTTGATGTTAAACTTCAATCAGTATTGAAAACTATGGTTCTAGACTTTCTGCAGAAGATACTTCCATTTCAGTGAGTAAGATTATGTCATCTGTATAAATTGTTGAGTTTTTTAAAAATTCTGATGCCACATTCCTCTTCATAAAGTCCAGCCTCCTGAGCCTCCTGCATGATCTTTTCTACATTTGATTCAATAGGTACGGAGGCAGGATGCATCCTTGATGTACTCCTTTCCTGATTTTGAACCATGCAGAGTTTCCTTGCTCTGTTCTGATGACTGCCTCCTGATTCAAGTATAGGGTTTGCATGAGCACAATCAGGTGTTCTGGGATTCCCATACTTCTCAGTGTCTGTCACAACTGTTTGTGATCCACACAATCAAATGCCTTTGCATAGTCAATGAAACACAAGGAAACATTCTTTAGTATTCTTTGCTTTCAAGCCAAGTTCCATCTGACATTGGCCCTAGGGTAATCATTGTCAACATTGGATAGATCTTTTTTTTTAATTTTTTTAAATCTAATGGATAGATCTTGACTAAAAGCAGAAAGTATTAGAAGATGCACATAACACTACCTTAATTACCATCTGTCATGCTAGTAATGCATTGAGTTTCATTTTACCAGTTCTTTTTGAAGGGTATATTTATCAACTATTTGCTAGAAACCATATTTTTATAAAGCAACTTATTTATTCTTGCCTATCTTGTCATGCATATTTTCTCAAAAGCTCTCTATTAAAGTCCTGTTAAATTCTAGGTGTTTTTCTAGTAACTGAAGATATCATGATGCAAAGAGACACTACTATGTTGCATGGTACTTTCCTTTGTTGAACATTTACTCTGTTTTTGACACTTTCCCACAGCTACCTACTTAATACCTCATTTAATTCTTGTAGCCAGAGACAGAGCTAGATCACTTGAGGCCAGAACCAAGTCAATTCTAAGAACTTTTTTAATTAAAAAGAATTAAAAATGTTAAGTACAAAATTGTTGTTGTTATGTGCCATCGACTTGCCTGTGACTCCTAGCCACCCTATGTAAAATAGCCCTAAACCCTGCTCTATGCCTTGCCAATCTTATTGTCTCTAACACACCTGTCCCCATTACTTCAGTGACGGAATCAACCCATCTCATCAAGGGTCTTCCTTTCCTGCACTGTCCCTCCACTCACCCAAGCATGATGTCCCTCTCCAAGGACTGATCCTGCCTTGAAACATATCCAAAGGATGTCAGATGAAGCTTCAGAATCCTTACCTCCAAGGAGCAGCCTGGCTTCACCCTCTCCAGGACAAATTTGTTTGTTCTCCTAGCAATCCATGGTATATTCAATACTCTTCTCCAGCACCACAAGTCAAAGGCATCAACTCTCCTTCTATCATCCCTAGTCATTGTCCAGCTCTCTGATGCATAACAAGTAATTTCAAAGACCGTGGCCTGTGTCAGGTGAACCTAAGTCTCTAGACTAACTTCGTTACTCTTCAGTAGGTTAGATAATAAATGTAGAGAAAATGTGTACAAATAGGTATTGAAGAATAATTTTTTCCCTTGTATGTCATCGAGTCAGATCCAGCTGGCACAGGAGGAGATTGTCCCTCCTTCTCCAGCTGAGCATCTGGTGCTTTTGGGATTGTAGCTTCTTGCCACTAGGCCACCTGAGCTCCCTCAAAAAATATTTTGTCTCATGTATAAGACAAGGTAAAAATTCTATAGTAAATTATCACTTATATTTGAGGCTTTATTGTGAGGATATTACAAAATATTAAGAAGTTTCCATTTGGGGTTGAAGTAGAAAAATTCTAAGAGATCTTTGCATTCCAATTTTATGGTTTTTTTTTAAATATTTCAAACTTCAGAGCACACACAAACTCCCCTGACAAAGCACAGAACATCCAGAAATAAGGTAGAATGAACACTATTTTCAGAATTGATATTAAAACCCTTGAGGGGCTGGTGCATTAGTAGTTATGTACACAAAGTAATAATTGTGTATTTTTTATAAGTGGAGAAAAAAATCGAGTGATGTTAGTAGTTATGGGAATGAATAACATTTCCTTTTCCTTCTTACTCACAACCAAGTATTATGTATTCAATTTGAACTACAAAGTTTTAAAACAAACCTTCTTGTAGCCAAAAGCAAACATTGCCACTGGGTCAAATATGACTCATAACAATACTCCATTGGATTTCCAAGATTGTAAATCTTAATAAAAACAGACTGTTCCTCTTTCATCCTCAGAAGAGCTGGTATATTCAAACCACTATTTTTTATTATATAAATAAATTTTTTATTATACTGGTTCACTTAAAAAGATCAT
>NW_006399859.1:1277137-1346180 GCF_000299155.1 Elephantulus edwardii
TCCCTCACCCTCCCTCCACCCTTGGATCCTCATATATGTTCTACAGTAATGATTTTTTTACAGTATTTTTTTTACGGTTAGTTCATTTAGCATAATGTTCTCCAGTCACTCTCAAGTTAGGTAGTGATTTACAAAATAATTGCTCCTGTGTGCTGCATAGTATTCCATCTCTGAATGTATCATAATTTTTCAATCCATTCAATCGTGGTTGGACATTTGGGCTGTTTCCATGTTCTTGAGACGGTAAATAGTGCTCCATGAACATTGGTGTACAAGTCTTTATGCCTCAATTCTCATTTCCTCAGGGTAAATTCCAAGCATTGGAGTAGCTAGATCATATGAAATTTCTATGTTTAGCTTTTTGAGAAAATGCCAAACTGCCTTCCAGAGTGGTTCTATCATTTTACAATCTCACCAAAGGTGTTTGAGAATTCCTATCTTACCACATCCTCTCCAACATTTATTACTTGCTGTCCTGTTAAACTTTGACACTGATACTGGAGTGAGATGCTATCTCACTGTGTTTTATTTTGCACCTTGCCAGTGAGTGTGTCTGTTGACCATTCAGATATCTCCCACTGTGAAAAGTCTTTTGATGTCTTTTGCCCATTTTGCAATTGTGTAAGCAGTCTTTTTCTTGTGGAGACCCTCCAGGATTCTGTAAACTTCTCATCTGAGACCTTGGTCTGAAATGGTACTGTCAAATGTTATTTCTCAGTCAGTAGGTTTTCTTTTCATTCTATTGGAAAACGGTTTTGATGCACACAGAGATTTAATCATTAGAAGGTCCCATTCATCAATTTTTTCCTCTCCAGATTGTGCATTTCTGGTTGTGTTTGGCAGTCTCATTATACCATAGATGAAGCCATCTAAACTTGATCCCAGTTTGTCTCTGATGAACTTTATGGTCTTGGGCTTTACTCCCAGGTCTCTGATCCACCTTGAGTTGATTTTGTGTGAGGTGTGGGTCCTGGCTTTCTATAGGTAGAAGTTCCGTTTTGTCATCACCATTTGTTGGAGAGGTTGTCATTTTCCCATTTGATAGGCTTTGTTTCCTTGCAGAATACTAGTTGATAATCGATAGTTGTGTCTATTTCTGGGTTCTTGATTCTGTTGCATTGGTCTATGCACCTGTACGGTACCATACTGTTTTGGTTACTACTGCTGTGTAGTAGGTTTTGAGGTCAGGGAGTGCTATGCCTCCCTCTTTATTTTTGTTTTTCAGTAGTGCTTTACTTATTCAGGGTCTCTTTTATCTCCAAATAAACTTGACAATTTTCCTTTCAATCTTCTTGAAACATCAATTTGGTATCTGGATTGGTATTGTATTGATCATGTAGATTGCTTTTAGTAGAATTGTAATTTTCACAATATTGAATCTGTCTATCCATGAACAGGGCACATTTTTCCATTTAATGACTTTCTTGTGTATCACAGAAATACTTTGTAGTTTTCTTTGCACAGGTCTTTTGTGTCTCCAGTTAGGTTCACTCCCAAGTATATCTATTTGTGGTTCACTATCATAAATGGTATTGCTTTCTCGGCTTCCTTCTCTGAGTTCTCTCTGGTACTGTAGAGGAATTCCACTGATTTCTGGATATTGATCTTATATCATGCCAACTCTACTAAATAGGTCTACTAACTCTAACAGGCTTTGTATTGAGCCCGGGGGTTTCTGTATACACTATCATATCATCTGCATAAAGCAATAGTTTAGCCATCTCTATGCAGATCTGGATTCCTTTTATTGTCCTCTCTTGTCCCATTGCCCTAGCAAGCACTTCCAGTACAATATTGCATCTAAGTGGTGGCAATAGACATCTTTTTTTTTGGTCCCTGTTCACAAGGAAAATCCTTTTAATTTTTCTCTATTGAGGATGATATTGACTCTTGGTTTTGCATATATACTTTTCACTATGTTGAGGAAATTCCCTTTTATTCCCATTTTCCTGAGTGTCTTTTTCAGGAAGGGGTGTTGGATTTTGTCAAATGCCTTTTCTGCATCAATTACTAAGATTATATGGCTCTTGTTATTTGCTTTGTTAATATGGAGAATTACATTGATTACTTTTCTTATATTGAACCATACTTGCATACCTGTTATTGACCACTTGGTCATAATGAGTTCTTTATTGCATGTGCTTTTGAATTCTATTGGCTAGGATTTTGTTAAAGATCTTTGCATCTATATTCATGCGGGATATTGTTCTGTGGTTTTCTTTCTTGGTAATATCTTTGCCTGGTTTTGGTATAAGGTTTATGTTTGCTTCACAGAACAACTCTGGAATAAACCACTAACCTTATTTTTTCTTAATTTGTGTCCGTTTATTAAAATTGGAAATAGTGGATCAATCAAATGGCATAGTGCATTGGGAAAGTTGGCTCCAGATTACCTCTTTTAAAGTGTTAAAATGCAGTGATATCTCTTTTATGAGTAAGGTGTCCTTGATTCAAGCAACAGTGTTTTCAATTTCTTCACATGCATTCTATAGTTAAACAAGGACGAGTTCCAGAAGAATTGACAAATTGTAATCATACTGTTACCAAAGACCCTTGATGAGATGGATTGATTCAGTGACTAGGGTAATGGGGCTTGATGTGTCAGAGACAATAAGATTGGCACAGACTAGAGCAGGGTTTAGGGCTGTTGTACATAAGGTCGCTATGAGTCACAGGTGACTTGATGGCACATAACATAATAACAATTATCAGAGATTAAGTATACCATGAATTTTCAGAGACACAAACAAATTAGTCTTAGAAGAAGCACAGCTGGAAGACCCCATAGAAGGGTGAATGGTGAGATGTCATCTTTTTTCATGCTACCTCTGTCTCACACACTTTGCTGTCCAGTTAGAATTTACTCATAGCTGAGCCTCCATTTGGTTTTCAAGGCTGTAAATAGTATGAGAAGATTGTCCATCTTTATCCCATAGAGATGTTGGTAGAAAGGAGCCACCAATCAGACACAGTCTGTTAGCTGCACAAATCTCTGTGCACTGTGGCACTTTGAAGACAGATGTGATGCTTGTAGAGATGAGTGAGAAAGAGGAAGACCTTCAACAAGGTGAGTTGACACAATGATTGCAACTCTGAGTTTAAAGCATATTAACTATTGTGATAGAATAACACACAAACCTGGATGACATTTGGTTTTGTTATATGGATAGCTTTGAATCAGAACTGATTCAATGACATTAAGCAACAACATTAAAATAAAATATTGGAAACAGATAAAAGTTAAGCATCCACTGAATTCCCACCTGGTATGGCTGTGGAGTTTCTCTCCCTCCCTTTCCCAAGAACAGGCACAGTAATGATCAAAGTAGCCACTGCAAGTGTGTTTATCTCTGTTAGAGCTGCAAAACAAGTTCACCTCCTTTCTGAGGAGTAACTATCTATGACCCCCGACTTGTTCCTTTATCATATATCAAGCAGCTGTGAACATCTTCATCCACAATTTCCTTGTAAGACAATATAAAACCTGTCTCTACTTTAATTCTGAAAGCAGGAGCGGCATGCACTTCCAAAATGGCTTGCCTCCGGAAACTCTATGTACGAACAGTGCTCAGGCCATTAGTTCATAGGGTCGCTATGAGTCTAGTCTCTACTTGGAAGTCAGCCAGGCAGTATCTCCTCAGTAAACTGTCTTTCTTGGCATGAACTGGATTCTGTCTTTCCTTGGTGGCCTTACACTGCCTCAATAATATTTCTCTCTGTCTCAACTATTTTATTTTTTTGTTGTTGAACAAATGGGCAAATTAATATAATCACATTTATACTCAACCACCATCATTCACATTGCTTCTTAACAAAATCATGAGTACTTCATCTCTACTCCATAAAAAATGTCAATAAATTAATACAACCCACCGATGTAAGTGAAGAAACTTGAGGTTTTAATTGAACCAGAATTTTGAAAAGCACCAGAGTGTGTGTAATACATGCAATTATTAAGAAGTTTTCATCAAAATGCTTAAATCAACTCAGCCTTGGTCTTCTCACTAATCTCTGATCTACTTACAGGCACTGGATGCATTTGCCTTTTCAAAATTGCTCAGAATCTCCTCACAACAATTTTTAGAATCATGGACTCAGATGCCTTTAGTTTCTGATGAGATCTATAGGTTTAAGTGAGAACGAACACCATAAAGCTTGGAAAATATCAGTATCCAGAAGTGAAAATCACTTTTATCATGAAAGATGTGATATTTGACACTCTGTTGGAAAGAGGAAGGTGATATAGAGATGAGTAATAGAATGGCATCAAAGTTTTGAAGCCTACAACTTCTAAAGGATCTTTTTCTTTGAGTTCTTCTAGAGGCTTTGTATTCATGAAAGAATTGCTTGGAAACTCTGGCTAGCCCTCAACCCCAGAGGGCAAAAGGAATGGGCTGCTTCTCGCTTCATCAGGGTCCAGAATTCTTTTGCTCAGTGAAGAGAACTAAAAGTTTTGCCTAAAGAAAATATTTATTAAACTAAATGTCCTTAATGGCCAACATAGATGTCACTGAGTTGTAGTGCTGGAGAAGAGTATTGAACATGCCATGGACCACGAAGAAAACAAACAGATCTGTCCTGGAGAGGATGAAACCAGTTTATCCCTTAGAGACAAGGATTTTTTTAAATTTTTTTTCTATTTTAATGAAAATTTACAGAGACTTTTGATTTCCATTCATTCATTGTTACACAATTTCCTCCCTGCCTACCCTCCCCCCCAGTTTGCTTTTCCCTTTGAAAAGTAAAAAATTTAAAAAAAAAATTATTTCATTGGTATATAAGCTCCCCCTCCCCCAGTCCACTCCACTATGCAGCTTTCATTCTGGACTCTTGTCATGACAATAACACTTAATCATATATTCCTTCTAAACAGTTCTCTCCCTCATCTGTTTCAATGCAATATACATTATTTATCCCCTCTTAGTCCCCCCCCAACTCCGATGCTGGTCACGCTTTACAACAGCGGCACTATGCAGTATTTGTCCTTTTGTGACTGAGATTTTTCACTCAGCATCTCCCCCAGGGTCACCCATTTTGTATAATATTTCATGAGTTATTTTTCAATGCAGCATGTATTCCATTGTGTGAATATACCACAGCTTCAAGGATTTTGAAACTCCTTCTCACACACGAAGGACCAGTCCTTAGATAATGACATCATGTTTGGAAGAGTAGAAAGTCAACACAGAAGAAGACCCTGAATGAGATGACTGTGGCAATGGGGTCAGGTGTGTCTGAGGCAGTGAGGTCAGTTCAGGACAGGTTCAGAGACATAAGGTCACTATGAGGCATAGTTGACTCGATGGCATGTAACAACAACAACAATGGCCAACAGCTTGAACTCAGCATCTTGTAAACGTGATTTGACACCCTGCCTTCTCACCTTAGGAGCTATGTGAATCTTTTATGGATAATCTCTTTTCTAAGCAAAAATGTACTCATTTGTGAAACAGAGATAACAGAAGATTGACCTTAATGGAGATTCAAATTCACCAGTGGCTCTGCAAGAAAGAGGCAATCTCTTCTTGTGCAAATAACTGCCTCTGAAAACCCCCTGGAGGGTCAGCTATGGGTAATTTCTGACTCAACGCACCCAACAACAACCTTAATCATTAAACATTAAATATTGCACCTAGAGCATTTTGCATATTACTTCACACATAATAAATATTCATCAAACATTTGTTTATTACTCACTCTGCTGTCAAGTCAATTCTGATTCATAGTGACCCTCTGTCAGGTCTCTGAGGCTGGAAATTCTAATGAGAGGAGATTGCTCATATGTCATCAGTGGAGCTACTGGTGAATTTTCACAGCAGAAAGACAACCTTTTGGTTAGAAGCCACACGCCATGCTATCAGAGTGCCATCTAATTATTTTATTATCAGTATTGTCTACAAGGCACTGAACTCTAGCTCTCTCCTCTTTCAAAGTTTACATCCACCTTACAATTACTTCAGGAACCTCTATATGAATACCAGCAAATTATTACCTCTCTTCCTGGTCAAAGTAGATGACTATGAGTTGGATATCTTACCAGTTAGAGTCAATGACTGAGGTTTTGGGAGGGCTACTCTCTGAGGTGCAACACCAACAATAACAAGTTAGAGATAGTTCCTGCCACAGATTAAGTCAAATTTTTCTTCTGAGGCCTTGCTCAACACTACTCTTGTGCTGGTGTTGATTGAAAGGAGTTGAAATCCACATGCCCATGGACGTACATATGAGAAGCAGCCTATGACACTGACTCTGACTGTTGTAGGCATGGAGACAACAGTCACATTTTACTTTCTCTGAAGTTTTCACGTTCTATAGCATGCCTTTATACTTTGTCTAGCTGAAGTTTCTACAATTTGCTATCAATTGATGCAATTTATATATACTGTCCCATTGAGTTTTCAGTAATGCTAAGATATAAGTAGTGTTGTCTACATTTTACAGATGTAGAAGCTACTACTTGAATGTAAGTGTTTGTCTAAGGTCAAGCCACCAATAAATGATGGAAGGTGACTGAGATATGATCCCTTCTGTGTTCTAAATCTTTCCCCGCCTTTTCCCTTCCACATATAATGCCTTTATTATTCTTTTCATCCACTTCCTCCTCCATTTAGCCTAACTAGCTGTTGGTATTTTAAGTGTCAGTCTATCATCCTCGATTGCTACTTAACAAAATAAAACAAAATCAACTCATTATCATTGAGTCAGAATCTGATTCATGACTGATTCTCCACCAGATTTCCAGACTCTAAATCAAATGGGATGAAGAGATTGTCTATCTTCTTCCTGTGGAAAAACTGATGAATTAGGAGCGTCCTCCTTTGGGTTAGCAGTGTAACTCCCTGCTCACCGAGCCCCCAGAGCTCCCTCCTTTGACACTTGTTGTCATCGTTGTTGTGGAATCAACCCAGAACTGACCCTCCAGCAGGTTCTCAGAGGCAGTAAATCACATGGGAGGAGGTTGCGCTTCCTCCCCCAGAGGGGCTAGTGAATTTGAAGGGTGTGCCTTTGGGGTTGCAGTGCAGCTTCTTACCATGACTTCTAATATCCTCTGTACTTTGAATTGTGATGTTGAGAGTGCTGAATATCCAATAGACTGCCGAAAGAACAAACAAATATGTCTTGGAGAAGATGTAGTCAGAGTGCTCCTACGAGGCAAAGATGATGAAGCTTCATCTCACATACTTTGGGGATGTTGCTGGGAGAGGCTAGTAATCAGAGAGGGACATCTGGCTTGAGAAGGTGGAGGGAAAATGAAGGAGAGGAAGACTCTTCACTAGGCAGCTTGACACAGTGATGCAGAAGTGGGCTTGAGGATGTTAGAGATCATGAAGATGGCACAGTACAGGACAGGATTCAGACCTGTTGCTCATAGGGTTGCTATCAGTCATTCTCAACTTGATAGCACTTAACCACAACCATGTTTCAGTATCAAATTTTCTGCATACCCTACTAGACTGTGACGTATTAAAAGACAGTTCTATTTCCATCTTTGTTTCTTGATCTGGTCACATAATATCATACATTTTAAACCAAATGAATAAAAGATATATTTAAAGGAGGAAAAAGAAAAGTTCTCCATTTCTCAAAAAAATCACATGCCTGGGGTTATTATATGCCTTTGAGTCATACTCTAACCATAGCTGACCCTCCAGAAGGTTTTCAAAGTCTGTAAATAGCATGAGAGGATATTATTCATCTTTCCCCCCAAGTTGCAGCTGGTAGATTTGAACCATGCATCTTTAGGCTGATAGCACAATTCCTTACCACTGGATCATCAGAGCTCCCATAGGTAGCCATCCACTTCCTCACACAGAAGATTCACTTGACATACAGAACGTTCTCTTTTTGAGTTTGACATATTATTTCTATAAAACCAAATATGAGTCATCTGTTTGCACACCAGTCTTCTCTTCCCCTTCCAATTGTCTCGTGCTTGGTAGCTCTGTTTCTAATTGGGAAGTGAGTGCCAGAATAACAATCAGACTAAAGGCAATTTAAATACTTTGATCTATCTCATGACATTTCTACAGCATGGGGAAAATCTGTCTTGAGTTAATAATGTTAATTCAAATTGAGGTTTTCAATTCAGTCATGCTGTCCTTGTAATAATCTCCAGGAATAAAAGACGCAGTTTTCATTAAGTTTTACCCCAGAAACCTGAAAATTATCTGATTCTTACATTTTTCTCGGCACCCAAGGAAGTACACACAGAAAGACAATAGATAGCATATTTTATCAGAGAAAATACAGATATATTAATGTATCTGTATACATAGAATTAAAATCTAAAATTATTATACTTTCAAAGATTCCACAAAAAATGAATCCTAGGAGAAAAAATTGGAAAAATGTCTTTAAGATGGCATAATTTTAATGAGCATGATCTGTACCTAATCAAATTCTTCTCTTGAGAAAGAGTCTCAAGTCAAATAAGAGAGCCATTGGTATGGGAATAGATGCTAAAATTAAAGATCAGATATTTGAGATTTTTCCCCCCTCTTCATTTGAGTTGGTAAGCCTTACTTCTCAGCTTGATAGAGCAGACAGGATGTCTTTTTTGTAGAGAAACCATACTGAAAGGATTTTGAATTATTATGACTTCTGGTAAAATATGTCTATTTTAGACAGGCAGACTGGTCTGAAGCTGCAGGCCTGTCACCATCCTCATTAAATTAAATCCTGAAAGATCAAACCTTCATACAGGTGGGGACCAGAAGCTTTCAAATAGCTGCTGAACAGTGAGGTGCCCACTCTGCTCCCAACAGCTCTCAAAGTTGTCCTTTGAAAGCATTGTATCCTAAGCCAATGGAAGTAGAGGAATAAGAGCTCTTCAGCACTACAGAGGACATGGGAAACAAAGCCATGTAACATGAGTGCTTTCAGAGCAGTGCAGCTTAGCTCAGCAGCACTGTGAAACATCGCCTCACAGCTTGCTTGCAGGATGGGTATACAGAAACGAAATGCAGAATCACAGAGGGTTAACATAATTAAACGAAAGCTCCCATAAGGTGTAGAATCAAGTTTGATAGAAAAAACATATTCTTCAATCAATGCCAACAGTATTTTCCACAGGAACCTTTTTTGGTTCCTAAGTCCACAAGATATATTATGTTAAAAACCTTCTCCAAAGTGTGTTCATCTTCCATAGATTGCTTTTTAACCCCTGAAAGTCGCTATTCTTAATTTTTAAGAATATGTTCAACCATATCTCTTAATGTATCGATCATAAGAAGGAAAAAGACAGTTGTTTTACAAATGTGATTTATCATTGAAGACACTAACACCAAGATAAGTGAAATAGATTTTTTGTTTTATTGCCATGAAGATGAACAGAGTCACTTGGAAATGAGCTACAAACCTGCTCCAATCAGAACCCAAGTAAAAATCAATAATTCATCCTCATACATCTTCCCGCAATTTGCTGGCAATTGCAGATGAAATTAGCAGCAACCTTGACAGCCAAAAAGAATGACTCTACCATGCTTCCCCAGGAGGGCAGACCAATTTCATCCCAATGACACAATCTTTATATTTTCCACACTCTTTACTCTAGGAAGTTATGAGTCAGTTATTTCCTGTGACTTAACTTTATATTCTGGGAAATGGTGACTTTTCTATTACTAATGTTAATTAGCAGTTTCCTTTTGCAAGAAGCTTCTGTCCCTTGGGTGTACCAGAACCAAATTTCTGTAAAATCAAATCAGTAAGCACAACTTATGAGCTCTGGGAAGAAGTATCAATATTTTGCAAGGCCCATGGAATATGATGGTATGAGTAGTCATTAAGTGTATTATCAGAAATCCTTTGGCTGAAACAAAAGCTCACTAAAGCTAACCTAGACAATATAGAATTTATAATAAACAAATTCACTGATGCTGAGTTGTGTCTGACTCAGAAAGGCCTACATCTGGTTTCTAAGGCTACAAAACATTATGAGAAAAGACTGCTTCCTTCTCCCACTGAGGAGCAGGTGAATTCAAACTGTCAACCTTTCAGTTAGTGCCCATTCAGTATTCGACCCTATCAGGACTCCTTCGAGTTAGAGTAGGATGTAAAACAATCTTGAAGATATCTAAGAATACTAAACGGAATAGTCTGTATCTAATCCTTTCTCTCTTTTTTCTCCACCTGCCTTTCTTTAATTCATAACTACCTGACAAAATAGAATGGATTTCCAACCCAAAATTTGGATTATATATCAAACTGACAAAGACACATAAGACAAAATTTTATGAAAATATTTATTACATAGCAATCCTTTCTGGAGAGAGCAGGTAGGCTTCGACAAAGTTATGGAGTTGGTTTGAGAAAATAAAAGTTAGCAGACTGAGTGTTTTGTAGTAGGGAATGGGGTTACAGGCAGGGCCTCAGGGACAAGGCTTTCATCTTTTGAACTTGGGCTAAAAGAAGGAGCAAGTAGCATTTCGTATTGGCATGTCCAGATGTGAGAGAGAAGGGGAAAAGGAAATGATGGAGCTTGAAAACTGTCAGCATTCAACCACCAAAAATAGTCATAATCTTTATTATATCCTATCAGTCCTTCAATGCAAATGCTCTCTGATCTCAGATTCCACCTGACCTTCTTTAAAGATTTGCTGCTTCTGTTAAGCCTCTTGTTTGGCCAACCATAATAGTAACTATAGTTATAATTCTTGGTGATCATTTAATGTCAGTACATATGGTTGACTAAATGTCTAAACCTTGTATCTAACTTCAGGAGTGAGATAAGTAAAAGGAGACAAAGACATAGAGCAATAAAGAGATGAAGGAGGCCGAATGAGTTCTATGCTTGAATTTCTATTGGATTTGACCTAGCCCAGACACTTCTATCCAAAAACTTATAACATCTCATGCAAATATGTCATCATTCTGGCACTCTACATAGAATAAATATTAATAAAGAGATTACTGACAGGAAGTCTGTTGTGCATCTTTAAAATACCTGTCAAGGCCAAGACCTACACTGGCAAATAAAATTATAAAGACAGGATAAGAATATTGAACAGAAAAGGTTAGGTGAGAGAAAAAATATAGTCATGTAAAACCATGTTCAGTCAATACCTGTTATAATGTTGTTGTTGTTGTTAAGTGCTGTTGAGTCTAGTAAAACTCAGTGATTCCATGATAATCGACCTGAAACCTGTCCTATCCTGTGCCACTCTTATCAGTTATGACACACTAGAGCCCATTGCTGCATTCACTATCTATGTCTATCCATCTCATTGAGTGTCTTCCTGTCTTGGGCCAACATACCTAAAAAGAAGGAGAGACAAAACTTTGCTTTCTTTGCTTCTAAGGAGCGCTCTGATTGTACTTTCTCCAAGACATACATATACACATATCCATTTTGTTCTTTTGGCAGTCCATGGACTATTCAGGACCCTTCTCCAACACCACAACTCACAGATATCACTAATTCTTCTATCGTCCAGCTCTCTGACGCTTACTAAAGCCCTACGAATCTATATACTGTACAAATTAAGCACATAAGTAAACTAACTTACTATTGATCGAATGAGACTGAGTACAAGTACATGATCATAAATATTAGTAAAGAGATAGGTAGATCTGATACTTAATTCATACTTATTGGCATTATACCATATGCCACAAGTTGTTCTCAAAGTGGAGAATATATAAGTAAACTAAGTCAACTTTCCTTCATTGAGCTCTAGTCAGGACACTCAAAATTCAAAAACTCAAACTCATTACCATTAAATTGGAACTGACTCACAGCTACCATTCCAGCAAGTTATCAGAGGCTTTAAACAGCACAGAAGGAAATTGCTCATCTTTCTCCCAAGAATCTTCTGGTAGATTCCAATTACTAAAGAGGTATTCCCTTTGAGTTAGAAGTGCAAGTCCCTAGGGATTACCCCAACAGAGCTCCTTCTAGAGTCAAGAAAAAGAGGTACAATAAACAAATACATGAATACTTTGTGATATAATGTTCTATGTTGTTGTTGTTATGTGCTATTGAGTCACCTACAAATCATAACAACCCTATGTACATTAGCTCTGAACTCTGCCCTATCTTTAGCCAATTGCATTGTCTCTGACAAATCCAATTCTAGTCACTGAGTCAATTCATATCATCCTGAGTCTTCCTCTCCTGCTCTGTCCCTCCACCCAGGCATGATGTCCTTCTCCATAGACTGGTCCCTCCTGGCCACATGCCCAAAGTATGTGAGATAAAATGGGCTTCAAAATCCTTGCCTCCAGGAAGCAGCTTGTTTTTCCCTCTCCAGGACAGACATATTTATTCTCCTGGCAGTTCACAGTAGGTCCAACACTCTTCTCTAGCACCACAACTCAAAGCCATCAATTCTTCTTCTATCATCCTTTGTTATTGTCCCATTCTCAAATGCATAACAAGTAATTGTGAAAAGTATGGCCTGGATCAAGCACACCTTAGTCTCCAGACTGACAACATTACTCTTCAATACTCTAGAGAGATCCCTGACATCAGACTTTCTATATTGCTAATAAATATTCTTAGGAAGCACCCTATTTGCTGTTGAATTAATTCTGATTGTGACAACCCATGTTGTTGTTATTATGCACCATCTAGTCAGAACGGACTCAGAGTTGACCTTCAGTAGACTTTGTTCTTGCTGTTATATACCACTAAGTTGGAAATGACCCTCTAGGGAGTTTTCAGTGGCAGTGAAATCTCATGAGAGGAGATTGCCAATCTCACAGAGAAGTTGGTGGATTCAAACCACATGCCTTTGTTTTGGCAGAGCAACTGTTTACCACTAGGCCACCAGAAGGCTTTCAGAGGCTGTAAATCACATGGGAAGAGATTGCTCATATTTATCTCAAAGAGCAGCTTGTGGACGTAAGCCACCTCCTTTTGGGTTGGCCCACAACTCCTTACTCACTGGGCCGCAATATGTCAAAATATAATTGTGCTTCATAGACTTTGCAATTTTTAATAACTAGATCACAATGACTGAATACCAGATGAATTGTGGGATGACATCACAGTTATTATTCATGACAAGAGCAAAAGGTCACTACAAAGACAGAGAGAAAGGGGGGGAAAATATACTGGATCTCAAAAGAGACCCTTAAAATCATACTGGAGCATCCAGAAGCCAAAATAAAGGGGAGAGATGCTGAAGTAGGAGAGTTGAACAAAAGATTTCAAAGGGCAGCTCAAGAAGGCAGAGCTAATTATTATAATGGCACATGTAGAGACCTAAAATTGGAGAATAAAAAGAGAAGGACTTGCTTAGCATTTCTCAAGTTGAAAGAACTTAAAAACAAATTCAAGTCTTGAGTTGCAATTCTTAAAAATGCTATGGGAAGAGTTGCAATTCTTTTTTTTTTAAATAATTTTAATGAGAATTTACAGAGATTTTGGATTTCCATTCATTCATTGCTGCACTTCTCTCCTTTCCCAGCCCTCCCCCGCCCCTCCCCCCAGTTCGCTCCTTTCTTTCAAAAGTAAAAGAAACACTCCTTCCCTGGTACCCAATCCCCCCACACCCCCCCCACCACCCCAAGTACATTCAAATTCTTAAAAATGCTATGGGCAGAATGATGAATGATCTAGGAGGCATCAAAAGAAGATGGAGGGAATACACACTCTACCAAAAAGAACTGGCCAACAACGACACATTTCAAGAAATACCATGTAATCAAGAGCTTCAACATAGGCATTGGCAAAAAGTAAGGCCCCAGGAATTGACATATTTCAAATGACAGATGCAGCCCTATGACAGGAAATTTGAAGGACAGCTGCCTGGTCTATCAAGTGAAGAGAATCCATGTTTGTTCCCATTCCAATAAAGAGAATCAAATACAATGTGGAAATTAAACAACAATATCATTACTATCATGTGCAAGCAAAGTAGTGCTGAATAGAATAGCACATAATGGATTTACAAGAAGCCATGGCATATTGTTAGTGTCAGATAGGTCCTGGATAAAAACAAATACCAAAAAAATGTCTATTTGTGCTTTATTGACTCTGTAAAGACATTCAACTATATGGATAACAACAAATTATGGCTAACACTGAAAAGAATGGGAATCCCAGAACACTTAAATGTGGTCATGTGATACCTATCTATATATAGACCAAGAAGCTGTTTTGTGAACAGAGCCAGGGAACACTACATGGTTTAAAATTAAGAAAAGTGTGCTTCTGGGTTGTAACATTTTCCATATCTATTCAGTCTCAGAAACCTTGAAAAGCTGGACTATATGAAGAAGACTGTGGCATCAGGATTGGAGGAAAAGTCATCAATAACCTCTGTCATGCAGATGATGCAACCTTGCTTGCTGAAATGGAGGAGGACTTGAAACACTTGCTGCAGAAAATCAATCAATGCAGTCTTCAATATGGATTGCATCTCAACATTAAGAAAAAATTCTCACCACTGGACTGACAGGCAACATCATAATAGAAGGAGAAAAGACTGAAACAGTAAACAACTTCATCTTACTGGGATCCACAATCAATACACTTGGTATCAGCTGTCAGGAGATCAGGAGATGTATTAGACTGAGAAAGTCTGCAGTCAGGGACCTCTCCAAATTACTGTGAGGCAATGATGTTAGTTTGAGGACTAAGGTGCACCTGATTCAGACCATGTTCTTTCCAATCACTTACTGTGACTCTGAGAGCTAGACTAGAAATAAGAATGACAGGGGGAAAAAATGTTGAAGCCTTTGAGTTGGAGAAGAGTACTGAATATCCCGTAAACAGCCAAAAGAACAAACAGATATGTCTTGGAGAAAGTGCAGCCAGAGTGCTCTTTGGAGGTAAGGATGGCAAAACCTCATCTCATATACTTTGGGCATGTTGCTAGCTATTCCTTGAAGAAGGACATCATGCTTGAAAAGATGGGGGCATGGTGAAGGAGGGAAGACCTTCAACCAGGTGGACTGATACAGTGATTGCAACAATGGACTCAAGTGTGTCAGAGATTGTGAGGTTGGCACAGAGTAGAACATGATTCAGATCTGTCGTTCATAAGTTCTGAATGAGTCATACTCAACTCAACAGCATCTAACAACAGATCACCAGGCCTTTCTCCCACACCACTCAAACTACTAACCATTGCACAGCCAACAGAGTTCTTTGTGAGTAAATAAATATACTAGTTCAAGTGAATAACCATCATGATCAAGCAACATCATTCCTACTCTGAACGAAACTCTGTAGTATCCAGCATCCCTTACTTTGATTCTTTTTTTTGAAAGGTACTTTGAAATGATAGTCCTGTGAGAAAGGATTTATGGTTAGAATTTAAGTATAACAAACCTTGATAATAATTTATTGCTTATCTTTTTATTTCTGACGTAAGACTTTGCTGACTTGCAGAGTAACTACTACTTTGACCCTCCACTAACTCAGAAATTCCTTGACAACCCCATGAACATTTTCTTCTCATATAAAATTCATTCTGTTCAATTTTTCTTTTACTTTACCAAAAAGGCAGTGTACTACTAGAGGGAAGGGTTGAATGAATGGAAATCCAAAGTCTCTGTAAGTATTCACTGAAATTAATAATAAATGTTTTTAAATTCAAAAAAAATAAAAAAGCAATAAGAATGAAAAATTGTGTGAAACACAATGTATATGAACTTTGTGAGCAAACTAATATTTATAAAAGTGAACAGGGAGAGGTAGGGAGGAAAATGTGCAACAATGAATGAATGAATGGAACATCCAACTTTTCTGTAAACTTTCTCTAAAATAACAATAAAAATATATATGCATAAAAGATTTAAAAAATCATTCTGTTCAGGCTAGTTCCCCTTAGGACAAGCATCAGTGCTAAGAGAAAAGGATCAGTTTTTATATTTATTCTAGTATGAATAGACATATAAAATACAGAATATAATTGTTTTAATTTCAAAGTGTCACACTCAACTTGAATATAAGTAATCAGTGTATTCCACAACTGGCCTCTGGCCTTGATCTGATTGCTAATAGAGAGTTGCATCATCTCTTTGTAAAGAGGTAGTCAATTTGTTTACTGGAGAGTTTTAGATGTATATTCCTTATTTAGGTTGCTAAACAAAAAAAGATATTTGCTATAAATAAGCTGTTGGTCTTGCAAAATTCCATCATGCAATCTCTGGAATCATTTCTATCACCAAGTTTACATTTTCAATTATTTAGGCCTAAATTCTTATCATTCTCATTGTTTTGCAAAGAAGAGTCAAAACTTGTTGTGAACTGCAATCCCAGAGGTACACAGTTCGAATCCACCAGATGCTTTGCTGGAGAAGAAAGTACAATCTCCTCCTGTACCAGTCAGATATGATTTGACAGTATATGCACAAAAATAACAAAAAATTAAATAAAAAAATAAACCTTGTTGTGAATCACCATACATCATACATACACCATACATGCATACACACCTCCAATATGCATAATATTGAAGTTTTTCTTTGTGATGATTTTATAGGAAATGTCATTCATGTATGAGGTATTTTTAAAATAATATTCAAACCTGCCTGTCTTAATCAGATCTCTCTTTTAAATATACACTCTTCTCTGGTATTTAAAGAGCATATACTAGTGTGATCCTTAAGCTTAGCAAAAGGTCAGATCAAGAGAAATTCTAAGAGGAAGAAGAGAGAACTAGCATGAGAAAAAGGCGTCAGGATTTGCAGCAGATGAAAATAGCATATTCAGCCAGAAGACAGCTTGATTAGTGAGAGAGAATCCAGTATTGGTGGCAGTAAGGAGAAAAAGAAATTCATTCCTATAAATTCTCATGTATCTAGGAGTGAAAAAAATAGTTCCAAAGAAGAGTCCTTCTAAAAGAAAATGTCCTATAACCTAGGAAAATATTGAAAACAGAGTTTGAACCCTCCTCTCTTGTCCTGCTTGCCACTTACAGGAGGGCAAGGTGTTGCTTGGACAGAATCATGTCTAGCCAGGAATAGTTTGCTGAAACTGAAGAGCAGTAGTCTTGGTGTCTGATTTTTTTTCTTGTTTTCTCTTATTTTTCTATTTTATCATTTCCTTTTCTCTCTGAATCATCTACTTAATAAATTTTCTGTGGGACACTTTGACCTTAGTTCATCAGTTCCAAATCCTGCCCACAGCTCTGCTTGTCTAATAGGTACGGAGATGCCTAGAATTTATGCCATCAGGTCCATTTACTCATATATAGTAATATTCTAAGAGTTCTTCACTCACTCAGGATTTTAAAAATTACTAAATTTTCCTAGAACTGTTTTTTAAAAAAAACCAAACAAAAAACCCAACACAGTCATATGTATAAGGAAGCTGTAATCATATAATGTGTTATACCCTCAACTGAAATACTGCCCTATTTCAAATTCACCAACTACTCTATTCTTTGGGAGTTAGATTGGCAGCCTCCGCTCAAGAAGATTTACAGTCCTGGAAACCAGATGGAGGATTGTTATGAGTCAGAATTAATTCCAGGGCAGTGAGTACATGAACAGGGAAAGAAGTCCTGCTGATGCTGTGGATTAAGTATTGGGATGTTAACTGAGGTGTCAAGGCATTTGAATCCACTAGCTGCTTCATGGGAGCATAATGAGGCAGTCTATCTCCATAAAGATCCTTCAGTCTGGGACACCCTGTGGGGACTTCTCCACCATCTTACAGGGCTGTTATGAATAAGAACCCACTCAAAGGCATTGGATTTGTTTTGTTGTTTTTTATATTCCCATATTAAGGAATGATTAAGCACTCAGATGCTAAAATAGTAGTTTGCACTCAGTAGAGATTGTTGTTGTTGTTGTTGTTAGGTGCTGTGGAGTCGTAGACAACTTATAGTGACCGTATGAATGAAAGACCTGAACACTTGTATAACTTTCGTTGTTTCTCAGGTTCATAAGGTTTCCAGAGGCAAGCTATTATGGAAGTGGATGCCACTCCTGCTTCCAAGCTTGTTTTAATCGAGGAGCTTCACCAAACACTGTCTACCATAGGAACCATTATCATATTTAACTCATCAGTGTCACAGTGTTTAGCATCACAGCAACTTTGAGTTATCTCTGTACAGCAAATATAGTGCTATACCACTTAGAAGAATGCTTGACCCAAAACAATTAAAACCAGGCCAGATTAAAATCACTCAACTTTGGCTTGGCAGCATTACTTTTTATCTACTAGGTCAACAGATCTCTCTCATTGTTATTGTTATTGTTGGTTGTTGTTGTTGTTGCTGTTGTTGTTGTTAGGTGTTGTCAAGTCATAGACAACTCATAGGGATCCTATGAGTGAAAGACCTGAACATTAAAGATTACAGCCTTAGAAACTCTATAGGATCTGGTGGTTCATTTAGTGGTAGAATTCCAGCCTTCTATGTGACAGACTCAATTTGATTTCAAATCAATGCACCTTTTTTTTTCCTTTTTAAAGAGAGAGAGGGAAATTAAACTGTTGTTGTGTACCCCCAAGTCAGAACCGATCCATAGCTGACCTGCTGCTGGGTTTTCAGAGGCAGTTAGCCGCATCAGAGAAGATTGCCCGTTCTTTTCCAGGGAAGCAACTGGTGGCCTCGAACTGCATGCCTTTGGGATTGCAGTGCAGCTTCTTGCCACTAGACCACCAGAGCTTCCTAATACTAGTGAAACCTTTTAGTCCCTTAAAACTAGTGAAACCGTTTTACAATCCCACCAACAATGTCTAAGAGTACCTATTTCGCCACATCGTCTCCAACAATTATTGCTTGCTGTCCTGTTAAAATTTGCCACTGCTACTGGAGTGAAATGGGACCTTATTGTGGTTTTGATTTGCATCTCTTTTATTGCCAGTGATTTTGAGCATTTCTTCATGTGTCTGTTGGACATCCTAATTAATATCTTCCTCTGTGTAAAGTCTTTCAATGTCTTTTGCCTATTTTGTAATTGTGTGATCAGTCTTTTTCTTGTGGAGGCCCTGTAGGATTCTGTAAACTTTTAAAAATTTATTGTATCTTTTTTTAAGTTTCTTTTTATTATGTTTTATGTGTGTACTGTCAAATAGGATCTGACTGGTACAGGAGAATATTGTCCCTCCTTCTCCAGCAGAGCATCTGGTGCATTTGAACTGCATACCTCAGTGATTGCAGTGCAATTTTTTGCCTCTAGGCCACCAGAGCTCCCTTGGATTCTGTAAACTTTTGATATAAGGCCCTTATCTGAAATACTATTGCCAAATTATTTTTACCAGTCAGGTTTTCTTTTCACTCTGTTGGAAAATGTTTTTAATGCTCACAGAGACTTAACCTTTAGAAAGTCCCATTTATCAATTTTATCTTTTTCAGATTGTGCATTTCTGGTTATATTTGGCAGTCTGATCCCGGTTTGTCTCTGATGAACTTTATGGTTTGGGGCTTTACTCCCAGGTCTCTGATTCACCTTGATTTTTGTGTATGGTGTGAAATGTGGATCCTGTTACAGCTTTTTTCCTCAAAAAAAGCTGAATATTGAAATTCCATATGACTCAGCTATTTCACTACTTGAAATATACCCTGAGAGAATGAGAATTGGGACACAAGCAGAGACTTGTACACCAGTGTTTGTATAAGTATTATTCAACATCACAAGAAGGTGGAAACATCCCAAATGTCCAACCACAATCAAATGGATTGAGAAATTATGGCATGTTTACATGACTGAAATACTACACAGCATGCAGCAGCAATGATTTTGTTAATTACTACCTAACTTGGGAGGGACTGGAGAGAATTAAGTGAACCAACTCAGTCCAATAAGGACAAATATTATATAAGACAATTATTGTAGAATGAGTAGGAAGATCCAAGGAGGGAGAGTGAGGGAGCCGAGGAGGAGTGGGAAATGGGGTATTAATCATATGGTCACACTATTTGATATGCGGGTGTGAAGAAATGGGAAAGATCTTGTGTGAAAAACAACATATATAAACTTTGTAAATAAACCGGTATAAAATTTTTTAAAAGACTAGTGAAACCTTTATAGAAAGTAAAGAAATTGTCATAGCAGTTTTGTTGTTGTTGCTGTTTATTTTCTTTCCATTTTAGAAGAGATGGGTACCTAACTATACATTTTAGGGTAGAGCATTTTCTGTTCTTGGGAAACCACACAAGTAGGTCATTTAATTTTACAAGTGTTTTTTTATAGACTAATCAGACAGGGAGGTGTCTGAGAAACTGTTGAATTAGAGTACTAAATTGCTTGATGTGCTAATGTGAAAGCTTGTTGATTCTGGGCAAAGCTGTACCTCTAAATACTGCTCCGAAGGCTTATTTTCCACGTACGAATTTAGAGTAGTGTTTCTCTAGTATGTTGCTTATCTTGTAGATCTTTTTGGACTTCTTGGTTACAAAAGACACAACGTTTATCAAGGTCATCAACAATCTCCATCTTGCAAAAACCAGTAGCTAAATTATAACCTCTGAAATAATTCTCAATCATATTTGATTCTACATTCACTTTTTCAGTCCTGAAATCTTGTTCTCTACTTGATTGTGAATCAACTTGAAGGCTTTGAAAATTATATAAACCTTACATAAGTTTTTTAAGTGAATTTATTAACAATGTGCAGAGTTCAGAGGTAGTGTAGATTTGGTTCAAATACAGTTCTGTGCAGGCTTTGGCTCCATTTCTACATCATTCTTTCCATTTTGCTTTTCACTAATTCAGTTTTCCTCCATAGATGCACTCAATATGGTAGTTTCCAGTGGTATCTAAAACTAATCACTTCCTTCTTTGCAATCCAGAAGACAAAAAGAGGATTGTTTTTCCCTACTGTTGGAAGCAAAAGTGGCATCCACTTCCTAAACTACATGCCTCTGGAAACTCTACGAACTTTGATAAATGACATTAGTTATAGAAAGGCTTCAGGCCTTTTGTTCATAGGGTCACTTTGAGTCATGCTCGACAGGACAGCAATCAACAACAACATTGAGAAATAAAATTCTCAGTTTTACATTGAATGGAACTTTGTCAGAGAATGGTACACACTACTTGAGTTAAAACAGGATTATCAGAGCCCGCTACTGAGCCAAAGAGAACCAGATTATCTTAATTTGTTTATATTATAAGAGTCTTTTCTAAAAGGAGATGAGATCATTTCATCAAAACTCCCCAACCACTGCACCACAAAGAAGGGTGAAATGGACAGCTAAACAAATGTAAGGTCCATCTAAAAGCTGGTAAAACCAAAGGGGCTCCCCCCCCGCCCCACATCTTAGAGTTCACGGTTTCCTCCCTTTCTCTTCCTGACTGAACAGTCCTGAGCTATGACCCTTGGCCTTCTTCTCCTCTTCATACTCTTCCCCTGGTGATCTCACTTTCTTCCGTGATTTTAAATACCATCTTCAGTAAATGAATCTCACTTTTGTGTCTCTGGCCCTGACCTGGTATTCGATCTCTAAATGTATTCATTAAAATGTTATTTAATAACTGCTCTTGGATTTCATGGATAACTCACATTTAGCATGGACCGAATGGAATCATTCATCTCCTTGCTTTGAACTTAGCCTACTTCTACCATCATCTTCCTAAACACAAAATCTTCTAGCTATCGTCTGTGATTCTTGTCTTGTCCTCAGTCCACAATCCAATTTATGGTGAATTCTGTCCTCATTTTCTCATAAGTAGGTTACAGTTTTGACCATTTCCAAATGTTTCTATATCCAAGCCCCATCATCTGTCATCTGATCTTCCTGCCTGTATGCTTGCTGTCTTTTGAATATTTTTATTATATCAACTAACTAGCATGTTTCATTATATTATTAAAATGTAAAAACCTTATAATGGCCTCCATCACACAAGAAAATTATACAAGTGTTAGTTTCCATCAATATGTCCAATTATACTTCATGCCATTCTCTACATTCCTATTGAATTCAAGAAGCATGGGCCTAGCTCCTTCCCATTCTACAAGATGTTTTTACTAGTTTTTCTTCTTCAACTTTTCTTTTTTTCGCTTATTATGATGACTGATCCTTCCATGGTTTTAAGCTTCCATATTGAGTATCATCTTCTATAATGGATATAGTGGACCTTAGTAGTTCCAGGCATGTAATTCTCACTTTCTAAGGGGGAAACTTTCCAAGCATAGTGTCCCTCTCCAATGACTAGCCTCTCTTCACAACATGACGAAGTTTGATCGTCTTTGACTCCAGGTAGCACTCTGGCAGCACATTCTCTAAGATATATCTGTTCTTTTGGCAGGATATCCAGTACTCTTCTCCAACACCACAGTTTAAAGGCATTGATTCTCCCCTGTCATCCTTACTCACTGTCCACCTCCCAGCAGCATAGCAAGTGACTGAATATATGATGGTCTGAATAAGGTGTACCTTCATCCTCAAATTAACGTCTTCGTTCTCTGTAGTTTAGAGAAGTCTCTGAATGAAGCCTGGGAAAGTGGAGGGACAGTTAAAAAAAGGAAGACCCTCCACCAAGTGAATTGCCAAAATGACTGTGTCAATGGAATCAAATTTGTCAGGGATTGTGAGAATGCCACAGGATAATGCGGGGTTCAGATCTGTTGTTCATAAGGTCACTATTAGTCTTACTCAACTCAACGGCACCTAACAACAACCAAAACATGGGAACCTTGGGTTCAATTCTCAGTTATTACACCTCCTCTGCAGTCACCACCCATTGGAGGATTGTGTTGATATGGTGTTGAGCAGATCTCAATGGAGCTTCCAGACCAACACATATTGAGGATTGTTTTATACTGAAAATCAGTTCTTGAAAACCCTATGGGCCACAATGGTCAGATTGTAATCATTCATGGTATTTATTGCCAAGAATCTGGGATCACTAGAAAAACAGTCAATACTATAATGGATGTGAATGGTAATCTATTCATATAGCTGTTGCTATGTGAGGAACCCATCTTCTCACATAAGCAAATTAGTTGTGAGCAACTCACAGCTATCACCCTTTTTCTAAGACTTAACCTCAGCCATCTTGCCTGGGATAGTGTGTCTTTAAGCACCAAATACTTAGCCTGAAATCAATGCCTGGAAAACAATGAACTTGCAAAATACTACACAACATGAGTGAGTCTGGAAGACATTATGCTAAGTGAAATAGCTCAGTCACAAAAGGACGATACTGTATACTATTAGTGTTATAAAATAGGATTGACACAGGGCAGAGTGGAGGTAAAGAACAGGAAAAGAGTGGATAGATAATGAACACTGCACTGGAACCGATGAAGGAAAGAACTGTTTGAAAGGAATGTCTGATTAGGCATTAAATGTATACCTAGTAATCTGGAACAAGAAGTGCATTACAAAACTAATTCAGGAAGAGTGGTGGGAAGGAGAGGGAGAAGGAGAAAAATTTGCATTAATGAATTCATGAAAAACCAACATTTCTATAAACTTCCATTAAAATTACAATTAAAAAAGAGAGAAAATGAAAAAGACCATGTACTCCTCTCACATTAGAACCAGCTCGAGTAAACTCATGATTCAGAGCTTTCCGTGGGACTAGGATGATGTGACGCGAGAGAGTGGACCCTCTATCTTCCCCTAGTTCTCTGGAACCTTTTCACTCAAGAACACACTTCTGCTCACTCTCTCACAGGAATCCTCACAGCTCTGTTTCTATCAAACCCAACTTAAGTGTCCTCCTCAGAGTCTAGTTCTTGCCAACTCATTGTAAGAAACTGTCCCACCATTCTGCCATCCTTAAAGTCTTGTAATCTTCCTTTATTTTCTCCAAGTCATATCATTCTGAATTTTCTTTTTTTTTTTTTTTTGCTTACTTACTGAAGATTATCCAAAAACAACTGGAGCAGCACATCAACAGAGAACTGCCAGAAGTCCAGGCTGGGTTTAGAATGGGTCATGATACTAGGGATATTGTAGCTAATGTTAGATGGATCTTGGCTGAAAGCAGGGAATACTAGTATATAAGTGTTTCATTAACTATGCAAAGGCATTTGACTGTGTGGATCATAACAAACTGTGGCTGACTCTGAGAAGAATGGGAATCCCAGAACACTTGATTGTTCTAATGCAAAACTTATACTTAGACCAGGAGGCAGTCGTCAGAACAGAGCAAGGGAACACTGCATGGTTCAAAATTGGGAAGGGCTTACGCCAGGCATGCATCCTATCTCCATACCTTTTCAACCTATATGCAGAACAGATTATCCGGGAGGCTGGGCTCTATGAGGAGAAATGTGGGGTCAAGATTGGTTGATGATTTATCAACAATCTGCGTTATGCGGATGACACAACCCTGCTTGCTGAAACTGAGGAGGACCTGAAGCGCCTGCTGCAGAGTGTCAAGGACTGCAGCCTACAATATGGATTGAGGCTCAATGTCAAGAAGACAAAGATTCTCACCACTGGACCAATCGGCAGCATCAGGATGGATGGTGAAGAGATTGAGATTGTACACAGCTTTAGTTTGCTTGGCTCCATAGTCAACAGTCTTGGCACCAGCAGCCAGGAAATTAAAAGGCACATTGCCATGGGAAAGTCTGCTGTTAGGGACCTCTCCAAAGTGCTGAAGAGCAATGGTATCTCTTTGGAGACTAAGGTGCGTCTGATACAGGCCATGGTCTCCGCAATCACTTGTTATGCATCAGAGAGTTGGACAATGACCAAGGAGGATAGAAGGATAATAGATGCCTTTGAGCTGTCGTGCTGGAAAAGAGTATTGAGAATACCATTGACTGCTAGGAAAACAAACAGATTTGTCCTGGAAAGGATTAAACCGGGTGGCTCCTTGGAGGCAAGGATTCTGAGGCTCCGTCTAACATACTTTGGACATGTTGTGAGGAGAGACCGGTCCTTAGAGAGGGACATCATGCTTGGGAGGGTGGAGGGACAGCGCAGGAGAGGAAGGCCCTCTATGAGGTGGATTGATTCAGTGACTGGGATAATTGCGATGGGAGTGTCAGAGACAGTGAGATTGGCACAGGACAGAGCGGGGTTTAGGGCTGTTGTACATAGGGTCGCTATGAGTCGCAGGCGACTCGATGACACATAACAACAACAACACATTGAATTTAAAGTTCCCATTACATTCTCAGCATCGAAAAACTTTACAAAATATATGACTAGTTACATTCCAGGCTTTCTTAAAGCAAATGACATGATTCTCAACTGGCCAGAATGTGCTGCTTCTGAGTAGCTGCTGCCCCCTTAAGGCTGGGTGTTGAGTTCTCCCTGTTACCACATCCTCAATAACAATTTATTCTTCTGTATAATATATGTCATCTCTGGGGGCCTTTGAGATGTAATGCCAGCAATGACTAGCTCAAAATTTTACCCTGAAAGTTTCTCTAATCATAAAACCTTTCTTGGATAAACAAGTTGGGAATGGAAGTGGATTGTAGGGGAATTTGATTCCACCTCTTGGTGACTTCATAAATTGCAAAGTTGAATAATTCCACAGGGGATTGTTCCTGGGTTGTAATCATCACAGAATCTGTGCATCAGGCCTTTTGTGGGTTTGTACCCTTTAGATTATCAGCCTGTGGGAAAGCGTGTCACCCATGTCCTTGATAAACCTGTATTAAAACCGTCAGCTTGTGTTCAGCTGATCTGTAGATAATCCAAGGATTCACGTGTAAATTGAAGCAAACAAGATGTATCGAGCAGTATTAATAAGTTCAGGGTTATTCGAACATACAAGACTGACATTCTGCATAATTTTTAGCTTTCAAAATTGATTAACTGTCTAAATAACATTTGTCTTGTCTCTATAGTCACAGAGTACTTTAAATTGTCTGTTTACCAGGAATGAAATTTCATCTTTTTCATTTGTCTTTTTCTCAGCCATATATAAACTGTACCTTAAATTGGCTGTTTACTACAAATTATGAGTAAACTGTCATTTTGAATGAAAGAATATTGTAATTTGAGCTAGAGATAGTAGTAATATTTTAAGTAGCTAATCCAAGTATAAAGACTATAACCCCCTTTAGGCAGGGAGGCTAATTTTAGAGAATTCTCTCTGCTCTCCCAGACCTGCAATAAAGTATGTGACTATTGCAATCCATCTATCTTATTGTGAAGCAGCTAAACAAAAAGAAACTCTTGTGTTCACTAACAAAACCACTCACACCTTTGCATAAGATGTGTCCTGTATGAAAAGAGCCACTGGGACTGTAACCTGGCTCAAACTCTGTCAAGCAATGTGCCCTGACAAGAGGCAGCCTGAGACAGAAGGAAGGAAGTCTCTTTCAAAACTTGTATACCCCCAAAGAAATGGAAAAATCTTCCCTGTTCATGGATAGGAAGACTCAATATTGTGAAAACAACAATCCTATCAAAAAGAATCTACATGTTCAACACAATCCAAATCCAGATGCCACATTCCTTTTTCAAGGAGACTGAAAAGGAAATTGTCAAGTTCATTTGGAGAGGAAAGAGACCACAAATAATCAAAACACTTCTGAGAAACAAAAATTAAATAGAAGGCATAGCACTCCCTGACCTCAAAACCTACTACACAGCAGTAGTAACCAAAATAGCATGGTATTGGTACAATGACAGGCACATAGACCAATGGAACAGAATTAAGAATTCAGAAATAGACCCAGCTATCTATGGTCAACCAATATTTGACAAGGAAATAAAACCCTTCAAATGGGAAAATTAAAACCTCTTTAACAAATGGTGCTGGCAAAACTGGATTGCTACCTGCAGAAAGCTGAAACAGGATCCACATTTTATACTATATACAAAAGTCAATTCAAGGTGGATCAGAGACCTGGGAGTAAAGCCCAAAACCATAAGGTTCATCAGAGATACGCTGGTATCAAGTTCAGATGGCCTAGTCTATGGTGTAAAGAGACTGCCAAATACAGCCAGAGATGCACAATCTGGAGAAGATAAAATTTATGAATGGGACCCTCTGAAAATTAAATCCCTGTGCACAAAACAAACAAACAAACAAAAATCAAAACCAAAAAACCCATATTTTCAACAGAGGGAAAAGAAAACCTACTGACTGGGAAAAACATTTGGCAATACCATTTCAGACAAGGGTCTCATACCAAAAATCTACAGAATCCTACAGGGCCTTCACAAAAAAACAGACTGATCACACCATTACAAAATGGGCAAAGACATGGGAAGACTTTTCATAAGGGAAGATATTCTGATGGCCAACAAACATGAAGAGATGCTCTAATCATTGGCAATGAAAGTGATACAAATCAAATCCGCAATGAGATACCATATCACTCCAGTAGCAGTGGCAAAGATTAACAGGACAGCAAGTAATAAATATTGGAGAAAGTGTGACAAGATAGGAACTCTTACACATTGTTGGTGGAACTGCAAAATGGTACAACCACTCTGGAATGCTGTTTAGCGGTTCCTCAAAAAGCTAAACATACAAATTCCATATGACCCAGCTATTCCACTGCTTGGACTATATCCCAAAAAAATAAGAAGTGAGGCACAAACAGAGATTTGTACATCAATGTTCATAGCAGCATTATTCACCATCACAAGAAACTGGAAACAGCCTGAATGTCTAAACACAATCAAATGGATTGAGAAATTATGGCACATTTACATGATGAAATGCTGTGAAGCACACAGGAGCAAAGATTCTGTAAATTACTACCTAACTTGGGAGGGACTGGAGAGCATTATGTTAAGTGAACTAACTCAGTCCCATAAAGACAAATACTGTATAAGACCATTATTGTAGAATGTGTACAAGGATCCAAGGGGTAGAGGGGAAGAAGAGGGGCGAGGATGGACGGTGGGTGCAGAATCTTAATAACAGGATTGCCCAATTTGATGGGTGGAGAAGGGGTTTAAGTACAGAAAAAAATCCAGGGTGAAAAACAATGTATTTGAACATTGCCAATAAGCCAGTATAAAATTTTTAAAAAATGTCTATTGCTGCTAAGATAACTCACTTACAAAAGAGCCCTCACTAGGTACATACCTGAGTGTATGGAATACCTAGAATTGGGAAGTGTAGAAAGACCAAAATTTATTCTGGTGGTTGTAGAAAAAGTGAAGAGGACACAATGCTAAACTTCTGTTAAAAAAAAAAAAAGGGACCTAATTATTGAACAACATGAAGAATGAAATTAATGTCAGCTCAATTATACACTTGAAGATTATAGAGATGAAAAATGCCCTGCCAACAGCATCATTGACTCATTCACTCATAGCTGTAGAGTCAAAACTAGCAGACCCTCCATCAGGCTGTAATCAACTCAGAAAGAAATTTCCCATCTTTCACGTGAAGAGCTGCCAAGTAGATTTGAACCTCCAGAGAGTATAGCCTTTGCATTAAGAGTACAACTCCCAACCTACTATGACACCAGAAAGCCCTATTACTTTTATCTGAGACTCAAAATCCATTGATTTGATATTGATATTGGTGTGAAAACAACTCGTAGCTGATCCTTGATTGAGTTTATGAGACTAAACCTCTGCTTGAATGCACTGAGTCACCGAGTGGGAGAAAGATGTGACATCTGTAGCTATTTTGTCTCATACACCCGGATAACTTTTCAGAATTTCACAAACTCTGCCAATTTTACACTAAGATATAAAAAGCTATTGATTCTTAAACAACTATATTACTCCAAATGGGAGTTGTAGTTCATGCAGCAGCTGATGTTGATATTACACTGAAAAGCTTTGCTGAATTTTTGAGTATCTAAACATAGACTAAGACGCAAACTGCCAAGTGGAAGAAAGCAGACCTCTGAATGATTTGGAATACCAGTCACACAGCAAGTACACTTGTTTCATGCCCTTGTCTCCCGAGCGCATTTTATTTCTTGCCCTTTTATATAGGGCATCTGCCATCTGATCCTTGAGGGGATCAACAACGTGTCTTGTCACACTGACTCCTTGTCAGCAGAGTGGCAATGTGGCATCTCTGTGATATCTTCCTCACCATTCAGAATATGTGTTCACTTGTGCCGTTGCTGGCCTTGTTAGCGGTGGGATCAGAGGAGCACACTCCTGCATGTACTGTAAACAATGCTAGGAAACTAATGCCCACACTAAGTCATGTCTGATAGTAATTTTAAAGATTCTTGTTTTCCCCAGAACAGAAGTGGGAAAGAAAATCATTGAGATAGCTGCTGTGTAGTCACTAGGTGATCTTGATCTTAAAAACAAGATGAGTTCCTCTAACTCCTGATAGAAGATGATGTTTTGAGCAAGTGTGTTTGTGGTTGGGCACAGCTCTGCTCCACTCAGTTCTCTTCTAATAGGTAAGAGGCATAATTTAGGGCACTGGGAAACAATATAGAAAAGTAAGATGTGATCCTTCCATTCAGTGAGGTAAGTGGAGAATGCAAATTTAAACTGGAACAAGACAATAAAAAGTATAGGCTACATGGAAATGAAAATAACCAATAAGAAAGTATGACATCCCAGCCTTCCACATCCATTTCCTGACTTTGCAGTGTTTGCTTTCTCCTCATTCTAACACAAAGTTCCTATGCAATTATTTTGCTGCTCTTCTGTGGGCCTCAAGGATGAAGAGCTGCACTACTAACTGAAAGTTTATTCACAGTTTGAGTCCATCAGCTGCAATGTGGATAAAAGATGATTCATCTTCTCCTGTGCGGTTTACAGCTTCTGAAAACCCCCTGGAGGGTTAGCTATGAGTTAATTTTAACACAACAGGATTGAGTTGGGTTACTCTTCCTTTACCACCAATCCTGACGAGGAACTCCTTTCCAATTGTTGCTGTTTACCCTTGAGTTTGAGGCAGCACAGAGCTGACCCTCCAGGAGGCTTGTAGGGGCAGCTGATGGCAAGGGAAGGGATTGTCCATCACTCTCCCATGGAGCATCTAGTGGATTTGAATTGCATGCCTTATCACTGCAGTGTGGCTTCTTACTACCTCTCCTCTTTCACTTGAGCCTATACTATCTAAGGACGAATACTGTGGTGGAACTGAATTAGAACTATACCTGAGTTCTAGGCCCAAACTGGGCAAAACAAAGACTCACTCTGAGCCTTGCGTTAGCGTCTTTTTTTCTCCTTTCCCCTCCTTTTTTTAAAATTATTTTTTATGAAAGTTTTACAGAAACTTAGGTTTCCATTCATTCATTGTTGTACTTTTCTCCCTGCCCACCCCTTCCCCCTCAATTCACTTTTCTCCTTGGTGAGTAAAAGAAAAACTCTTTCATTGCTATGTAATCCCTTCCCGCACAGCAACTGCACTGTACAGCCTTTATTCTGGACTCCTGTCATGACCATAATACCTAATCATATATACCTTTTAAACAGTTCTCTCCCTCATCTGTCACAATGCAGTAATGATGTATACTGCATTATCATCTTTTGTTTCAGGGTGGGGGAAGATAAAAGGTTATAATTCAGATTAATGACAAAATACAGTCAAAACAGTTCCCAAAATGCGCACACAGACACTATGGCCTTAAGCGTCATGGCTCTAAGAGTCCTCAAGTTCTCAGTCCTGCCAATACTGCCTTCCTCTCCAGTTGTCTAACAAAATTCTCAGGCCTGCCAATATTAGACACACAACTACCTCTACCAAAGTCCCATCTTTCAGCATGACTTTTCTAGCTCTTATTTGATGTTGCTGTGCAAATGGGTATGACTATGTGAATGGAGCATTTTGGCCTTTCCAATAAGGGGATTAATTATCTACCATTCCACAAAGGGATTGGCCAGTCTCAACAATCTACAAGAGGATTGGATAGTGTCAATAATAAATGAAGAGCTCTAGCTGCAGAGACAGAATCTTCCTACACCAGAAGATAAGGAATTATCCCCCCATCAGAAGTGATGGAATTCTTCGCCCAGCCAGAAAAGAGAGTCTTCCCCCAGCCCAGTGAAATGTAGGACATAATTCAGGACAGCAGCATTTTCATCTTAAAAACCAAAAAATAGAATAATGACTCCTCTCAGTTCTGCTTCACTGGATTTGTGGAGAGAATTAAATGAAGGAGAATGCTTTAAGAATTACTGAAAACATGTAAAATATCATAAAATATCAACAGTGTTATTAGTCTAATGTGAACACTACAGCAATTCTGACAGCTATAATTATTTTCATAATTATTTTTAATTAGCTATGCTTTTGGGGAAGAAAGAATACCTCTAATTGGTTAATTTAAAGACAGTTTAATAATGGTGTGATTTCAAGGATGTGGAAAGAGTATGTTGTTGTTATCAGAGTCTGTGAACACATGGCAGAAAAATCAACCTAGGTTTATTGGCCTAAAGATAAGAAACTCTGCTAAAAGGCAGGCAGTTTTAATCTACCAGCTACTCCAAGAGAAAAGGATGGACAATCTCCTGTCATGAGATTTCCTGTCTCTGAAAACCCACTGGAGGGGCAGCTATGGGACAGTCCTTACTCTGCATCAAATTGTGTTGGTTTAGGTATTATCAGATAAGAGACATTTGGTGGCCTACTCTACAGAGTAGGAGTTGTGCTGCTAACCCAAAGGTGACCCACTTTTATGTTGATTTCCGTATACCTGCAGCCCTGACAGAGAAAGATGAAAATTTTTCTCTGTGATTTACAGCCTCAGAAGCTCAATAGAAGGTGAGCTACTATGTGTTGGTTCTAACTCTAGAGAAATGAGTTTGAAAATGTGTTTTCAGTATTGTTGTTTACCATCAAATCAGAAACAACTCAGTCATAGCAGCCCATCCAGTGGATTTCCAGAAGTTTTAAATTGCACAGAAGGAGATTTCTTATCTTTCTTCCAAGGAACAGCTAGTAAATTTGAACCATCTGCTTTCTTATCTGCCTCATGGAACTCTGTGAGTTTCTTATCAAGTAGGCCACCAGAGCTCCCTAAGAATGAGGTTTAGATACAGTTAAATACTTCTTTCTTATTTGCTACTAGGAAGTCCTGCAAGAACTACAACCTTTACCCCCATGGAAGAATCATTGAAGCTTGCATTCTTTGCTATTTCCTAATAATATACAAAGCTTTAAAAAAAGATCTCATTTCATTTTTTACCATAATCCAGTGGGTTATATATTGTGACCATTTTGAAGATGATTGAGGCTTATAAAAAGTCAGTGATTTGTTTATAAGTCAGAATGTGATGTGAAACCAAGTCAAATATTCTTCCCATTCCACTAGGTAATCTCTAATAATAGTAAAGTTGGCTTTAGATAACTTAGAACTCTATTTTTATTTCATTATTTTTGTGTGAGTGTACCATCAAATCAGATCTGACTGGTACAGGAGGAGACTGCCCCTCCTTCCCCAGCAGAGCATCTGGTGGATTCGAACCATGCGCCTCTGGGATTGTAGTTGCAGCTCCTTGCCACTCTATTTTAACAAACTGACAAAGGGATAAGATAATGGCCTTGAAAACTCTCTTGTGATACATCAAGTTTTTACTTAAATTTTCAGCCTATTGTCTGTCAAGGGAAGAGATTGTTGTTATGTGCTATGAGTTGCAGGTATCTCATAATGACCCTATGTACAATAGCTCTAAACTCTGCTCTGTCCTTAGCCAGTCTCACTAATGCCAACACACTTACCCCCATTACCCAAGGTATTGTGTCAATTCATTTCATCCACAGTCTTCCTCTCTTACGCTGTCCCTCCACCCTTCCAAGCATGGTGTCCTTCTCCAAGGACTGGTCCCTCCTAAAAACATGCCCACAGTAAGTGAGATGGGACTTCAAAATTCTTGCCTCCAGGGAGCAGCCTTGTTTCACTCTCTCCAGAACAGATTTGTTTGTTCCTTTGGCACTCGAAGGTATGTTCAGTATTTTTCTCCAGCACAACAACACAAAATCAATTCTTCTTCTGTCTTCTTTGGTCATTATCTGGATTATTGATGCATAACAAGTTACTGCAAAGATCATGGCCTGAATCGGGTGTAACTTAGTCTCCAGACTGACGCTGTTGCTCTTCAGCCCTTTTGAGAGGTCCCTGACAACAGCTTTCCTCAGAGCACTTAGTCTTTTGATTTCTTGATTGTTGATTCCTTGAGTGTTGATTATACATCCAAGCAAGCTGAAATTATTAACAACTTCAATCTCTTCTCCATCTATTATTGTGTTGCCAATTGGCCTAGTGCTGAGAATTTTTCTTTTTTATGTTAGGTAAGGAATTTTTCTTTTTGATGTTGTTGTTGTTGTTATGTGCTCTCGAGTAGCTTACTAGTGGCCCTATGTCCAGAAGCTCTGAACTCTGTTCTATCCTGAGCCAACCTTTTTGTCTCTGACACACCTATCTCCATTACCCTGCTCACTGAGTAACAATAACCAATTTTCCTGCATTCATGTTTCTCACATTCCATGTTCCAATCACTGATAGGAAAGGGATAGGGAGAAGAAAAATAATGGAAAAAATAAAAGCCTAGAAAAATTATGAGACTATGTTCTGAAGCTTAAGCTGAATCCACCATTGGAATGAGTCCATTATTTATGGGATCACGTGCTTTGGCTTTCTGGAGGACTGAGTACCTTCACAATATTACTGAGACTTATAACCCTAAATATAAGAGAGAAAACAAAGTAAAAATTGAAGCCTTTCTTCATTTTGTGAATAACCTTAACATTTGAGATAGGATTTTGAGACAGAAGAAAGGGAAAGAGAAGAACAGTATTTTTATTTGGTGGGTATTGTGTATTCTTTTTGTACTGAGCTTTGGAAGTCAGGGATAAGTAGTTACTTGCCTTGGAATTGTTTTACAAGGTACAAAGTGCATGAATCATGCATTTCTCATACTATTTTGATTGTCCACATCCTGCTTTGGGTTTTGAGTTGTGAGTGGGTGGTTATGGCAGGAATCAATAGGCCAAGCTTTTGTCTTGACACCTGAAAAGATTCCACCGTTCCCAAGGCATAGCTATTTCCTCTACCCGCTCTTCCTTGGCACTCTTATATGGAAACTATTTCCATTTTCTCTCTACTCCAGTGCTTCAGTCAACAACACAGATTCAATCATTTCTGCCCACCCCTTCCCTTAATGTTCCTTCAGTTATGACAGACATTCTACACAACTTAATCTGGTATATTAGGCATAATACAGCTACTTCGATTATCTTTTCCAGCCTCATATCTGCTCTCCAACATAGTTAACACTCAATTTTCACTCTATTCCTGTTATACATACACACAAACTTTGACACATCTCTGTAGTTTACCTGTGATATCCTTATAACTTTATGTCTTTCCTCCAGTTATTTGGTAGCCATACATATAACCCTCTTTCTAAATCTGGCTTAGTGCCTTCTCTCTTTTTTTTAGGACTCCTTTCTACTCAATGTAATAGGATAATGCAGTTTTGCTAGGCTCTGCTTATAAAAATTAACTATTCCAAAACAACTATGAGATATCATCTCACCCCAGTCAGAATAGCAAAATTTAACAGAACAGCAAGCAACAAATGCTGACTAGTTTGTGGAGAAACTGGAACCCATATTCACTGTTAGTGGGAGTGTAAAATGGTGCAACCACTGTGGAAGGCGGTATGGCGCTTTCTCAAAAAGTTACAAATAGAGATACCATTTGACCCAGCAATTCCACTACTGGGACTATATCCCAAAGAGACCATAATCGACATCCAAACCCATGTTTATCATGGCTGTGTTCACAATAACAAGGTATTGGAAACAACCTAAGTGTGTCCATCAATAAACAAATGGATAGAGAAGCTGTGGTATATTCACACAATGAAATACTATGCTGCATTGAAAAACAATGAACTCATGCAATATTATTCAAAATGGGTGACCCTGGAGGACATTAATGCTGAGTGAAGTATCAGTCACAAAAGGACACATACTACATGGTGCCACTGTTGTAAAACAGGACTGACATCAGGGTAGGGGGAAACTGAGAGAGATAATGTATACTGCATTGAAACAGATGAGGGAGAAAACTGTTTAAAAGGGATATGTGATTAGGTACTTTTGTCATGACAGGAGTCCAGAGCGAAAGCTGCATAGTGGAGTGGACCTGGGGGAGGGAATTGTAAAATAATGAAAGAATTTTACTTTTCAAAGAGGGGAGTGTCCTAGGGAGGAGGGTTGGGGAGGGAGAAAAGTGCAACAACGAATGAATGGAAATCCAAAGTCTGTAAATTTTCATCAAAATTAATAATAAAAAAATTTTAAAAATTAACTATTTTTTCATAATTAATTCATTCATTAAGGGTTTTTTTGTTGATCTCCTAATTAATACCAGGTACTACATAGAGCAGAGAAAGCAAAATATAAGGTTCTTGGCCCTGTTAGCATGTACAGCTTTGTAGAATAACTGTATATTTATTTAAATATGCAAATAAATTCCTAATTTTAGGTTTTTAAAAATAGCTTGTAAAAGTGGTATGAAAACTGAAACACACCAATCATTCTGAATATACTTTTGACATTCGGAATTTGCTACTCCAGTGGGAGATTCTGTGTACTTGAAATTATTTTATATTTACTTCAATGGCACACAATCATTAGTTTGATTTATATATTCTATTTAACTAAAATGTGGACTTTTTGAAACCAAGGCCTTCATGTCTTAATCACAAGAGTATACTCTTATAGTAGTACAGTACATGGCTCATAGTTGTTGAGTTGGTTTTTTTTTTAAATTTTCTCTGACAAATCATTAAATTCCTCAATGTAGGCAGGAAGTGAAAATACACTCTAGGTTTTGTGAACAATTATAATGTATATTCAAGTTGCCTTGAGAAATTCAATGATTTGTCAGAGAAAATGAAAAAAAAATCAGAGTTGGAAGAATCATTAGTAACCATTGTGGCTAATCAATCCTTTTAGTTTATAAATGGAGAGCTGAAACCCAGAGACCTGACGTGATTTACACGGGGATGATAACATATGTAAAAGGTAAACAATTTGCTTTTTATGTATCATTGCAATTGGAATTTTGAAATTTCTGTGCTTTGATGGTACCATAAGATTTCCTCCCTACATCCAGAGAGGTAGAAGTATCTCCACATTCCTTCTAAAAACCTTTAAAAAGCAATCAAAAGATCTAATATGGTCTGTCATAAAGATGGCTTTCATCTGTGACATTTATTCTTATGTACAATTTTATTGCTTTTACTCAGAACTTAGTTCTGATTAATAAACCTGTTAATAAATGTGTTTAATGCTACCTTTATGCTGACTTTATAAAATGAAGAAAAAAAATTCCCCAAGTTATTATATTAAATCCAGGGATTTAGAAAACAAGCAAATATTCATGACAATATCTTCATTGGTAAGTCCAAAGAATAAAAAGTAAAAAGTTAAAATGGTTATTGTATTCTTGCAGGATAAAAAAATCTTTTCTGATTAGCTTGGTTTTACATATTAAGTACAGCTAAATATAAAAAATATAATCATAACCCATGTGTGAATTTAAAGATAACAAAATATTAGTATTTTGCTATATTTGCTTCTACTCTTTTTTAAAAATTTAAACTGCATATCTAACAAATTTAAAATATATTTTATACTTTTTCTAAGTCCATTATTTCCTACCCTCTCCAGATTCAAACTTTATAGTTTTATCCTCCCAAGTCACATGTCTGCATAACATAAAGTCCTTTCTGATTTTATAAATATGTATTTTTATGTATTATGAAAATAATTATCTATCATGCCTTCTGTTTTTGCACTTGCTTTATATGACATGCTAATAAAATATAAATTTAAAAATTATTCACATAATCATTCTGAGCAATCTAAAAAAGAACTCAAACTTACTGTTGTCAGAGAGCAATCAACTCATCGCTGACCTTCCAGTGGGTTTTCTGAGGAAGGTGAAGGATAGACATTCTCCTCTCCTCTGACTTACTGCCTCTGAAAACCCATTGAAGGACCAGCTACAAGTCAGCTCCAACTCCATGGCACATAACAACAAAAAAACAACTAAAGATAAATAAAACCTAAACAAAAAACCTTCGAGGAGGTGAAGGTACTCCTTAGAGGGAAGGAGTCTTCATCTTATATTGTTATAAGGAGGCTGGTCCTTGGAAAGGGACATCATGCTTGGAAAAGTAGAGTCAGAAAAGGAGTGAGGAAGACCCTCAGTGAGCTGAATTTGTACCGAGGCTGCCAACAATGGGTTCAATAACAGGAGAGACTTCGACAATGACTTAGGACAGGGCAAGCTTTCTATCTCTTGTACAGAGGGTACACCCAACAACAACACAGCAAACTAAGAAACAAACTATGAAAGAAAAAACCCAAATTTATATTTAATAAATTTATATTATAAAGCAGTATCAAAGGGAAAATGAGGAAAAATAAAAACAAAAGTCTTTGCAATTACATGCTATGCATCACATTTAGACAGTGAATAGGGATGACAGAAAGAGAATTGATGCCTTTGAGCTGTGGTGCTGGAGAAGAGTATTGAATATACCATAGACTGCTAGGAGAACAAACAGGTTTGTCCTGGAGATGGTGAAGCCAGAATTTTCCCTGGAGTCAAGAATTCTGAAACTTCGTCTGACAAACTTTAGGCATGTTGCAAGGAGGGACTGGTCCTTGGAGAGGGGCATCATGTTTGGAAGAGTGGAGGGGCGGCGCAGGAGAGGAAGACCTTCAATGAGAGGGATCAATTCTGTGAGTGGAGTGGTGGGAGTGAGTGTGTTTGAGATGGCTAGGTTAGCACAGGATAGAACAGCATTTAGAGCTCTTGTACATAGGTTCGCTATGAGTCGCAAACGACTCGATGGCACATAACAACAAAAACAAGACAAAGACGGAAGCATGATGGCTCCGGTGGAGATGGCTCTAGTTATTTCCATACCTAGTTGTTGACAGTGCACTAACGCATTAAGAAAACATTTCTCAAAAGCTTAGAATCACATGGATCTTTAATACATAATGCACAAAGCAATAAAACATCCTCAAAAGTGGTTTAACAGAACTGGAGAGGTTTCTTCATTTCATTTGCTCTTAGTGAAAGCTAAGCATTTTACTCAACAAAACCTACTGAATTGGGCCCGAGGACTAAATGTTAGCTACAGAGAATACTGTTTTTAGGCACCTGGCTGATGTCAGGGAAGGCTTGGAAAAGCATGAACATTTTAAGGGACTGAAGAGTGTTGGAAAAACCTTCACAAATAAAATGAATTTTTTTAAAAAGGAAAATGAATAAAATATGTGGCTTTTTGTGCTTTTTTGGTAGGAAAGATTCTTGATGTTAACAGTGCTCACCTCTGGGTAAAATTACTTACTGATTACTATTTTTTTTTTTAAAGTACTGGGCTTTATCATGAAACAATTTTCCCAGCCCCTGAATAGGCAAGCTATTGCCGTGTTCGGTGAAGTCCAAACCGACACATGGCTGACCCTCCAGCAAGTTTTCAGAAACAGTAAATCACACAGGGGTTATTGGTCATCCTTCTCTCACGGAGCAAACTGTGTGCTTTTGGGATTACAGCATATCTTCTTACCACCAGGCCAGCAGAGTATTTATATTCAAAACAGAAAAACAATATTTAAAAATGTTCTTTCTGTGTTGGTTGTGGGAAGGCCGGAAGCCTCTTGCTGGGAACCAATGAGTGGGCCTGCAGACTTTTAAAATTCATGTAGCTTGGAAGGTGTGTCTTTCTACATTGGTGCTGAAAGGCTATGGACCATCTTTGGCTGGCTGGAAGCTTCTTGCTGGGAACCAATGAGAGCCTGATGCATGAACCTGTGGCCTTTTAAAATTCATTTGGACCATTCTTTTTGAAATGAACACTCTTAAGTGGTACAGCACTTTTCTGTCATTTCCTTGTATTAAGGTAATTTTGCATTACTGTGATACTGAACGTTGTGCCATTGGTCTGTCAAGTGCCATAATGGTTACACATAGTTGACAATATCTGGTTAGCTAAGAGATTAAGACAGGCTTGGAAGCAGGAGTGGCATCCACTTCCAAAACATGCCTGTGGAAACTCTATGAACTTAGAGTAAGGATAATAGTTATAGAACAAGGTTAAAGTCTTTTGTTTAAAGGGTCACTACTAGATGGCACTTACCAACAACAACAACATATATTGCCAAGCCTTTGTCTTCCATTGTGGACTTCCAATGCTTGGACTCTGTATGATGGTAATGTTGTTTTGGTTGAGGATCTGTGTGGATCGTTTCATAGCCAAGCCTCTTGTTTAGAGTCAACAAAACCTCCTGGAGGGCCCTTATATTTAATAAGTCAGGTCTGAGGAATTGTATTTTAATCTTTTGCTACTATATTTTTGAGGAACATTCTTCTAAGTCATATAACGCTCTCTGTCAATTTGCTGTGCTGAGGTAATCTGGGTTTGCTGTGATGTTGAACCTTGTACTATTGGGGTCTCAAATGCTACAATGGTTGCCCCTGGTAGACAGTGTTTGGTGGAGCTCCCAGTTTTGAGGCAGATTGGGAAGCAGGAGTGTCATCCACTTCCTAAACCACATGCCTCTGGGAAATCTATGAATTTAGAGAACGATAGTTATAGAAAGGCCTTAGGCATTTTGCTCATGGGGTAACTATGAGTTGTGCACGACTCAACAGCAATCAACAACAGCATTGTCATTGCAGAAAACTTTCATTATAGCTCTATCCTTGTCTGGGGAACCTTTAGAAACTCAATGGCATCCTCTTAGTACCAGGATCCTTGCTTACAAAATCTCTCATTACCATCAAGTTGTAACCAATTCATTGCTGGCTCTCTGTTGGATTTCTAATACAAATCACTCAGAATCTTTCTATTTGATTAGCACCTGTGAGAAAATAGAGTACTGCATTATAGAGAATTTTTCAATTTTCTAAACTGATAAAAATATCAGGATGTGGATCAGCTTGGAGATGAAGAGGGAAAAGGGAAGAAAATAAGAAGAGTAAGATGATTTTTCAAGACCAAGATAGAGAAATTGAGTGTGGCCAATTATTTTATTTAGAGGTACTATTAGAGCAATGTTCTTTTTTTTTTTTGCTTGTTTTTGTGTTTTTTTTAAAATTATTATTACATTTTATTAGGTTTAATGAACATTTACAGAGATTTTGGGTTTTCATTCATTCATTGTTGCACTGTTTTCTCCACCCTCATCCCCAGTTCGTTCTTCTTCCCCCTCCCCTCCCTGAATGTCTGTTTAAATTGTCCAATTGCCACAGTGCTTGTCAAAGCCAGTTCTGATTAATATCCTTTGTCAATGTGTCCTTTGCCATTCCCTATCACTCCTCCCTGAGAGAGACTTCATCCTGATTCATAAGGAAAAGGGGTGGTGTATTCTCTTAGCTACTTCCTGCTGAAAAGGGACGCTGTGGGTTTCAGGGTAGAGCAATGTTCCTATAGAGAATGTGCACTTTGATGCTACAGAATTTTAGAAATTATATAACATCATATTCATATGCATAGAAAAGTTGACAATAAATAAGGAAGATTTAAGAAGAATTTGAACTGTGGTGTTGGAGAAGGGTACTGAATATCCCATGGAGTGCCAAAGGAGCAAACAGATCTGTTTTCGAGAAGATATGGATGGTAAAATTTTGTTTCACATTCTTTGGGCATGTTGCCAGAAGGCACTGGTTCTTGGAAAGAGACATCATGCTGGAAAAAAGGTAAAGTGTCAGCAACAAAGAAGAAGACCCTCAGAGGTAGATTGATAATGACCACAACAATGGCCTTGTGTGTGGTGGAGGTTGTAAGGATGATACAGGATAGGGAAAAAGGGTTTTGTGTTTTGTTTTGTTTTGTTTTTTTATGTTGTTTATAGGCCACTGAGTTGTCTTTGCAATATGGTTCATAACAAAGATTCAAGACATTTTTATTCCCATCATTAAGCTGAGATGACACTAGAGTCTCCTGAACACTTAGATGGAGTGTAAATTAGTTCTATCAGTCTCAGATTTGAATGCTATCTAGTTATAATCTTCCCTTTGTACACATCTGAAAAATAGACAATTTGACCTAAACAATTTTTTGCCTACTCCAAAGACATTCCACAGACTATAAACATAAACTTTGCTCATTGCTCAATGGTGCAACTGAAACATCACACTAGAGTGTCACTACTTTACTTTGGGGCTCTGGTGACCTAGTTGTAAAGAGTTGCACTGCCAACTTGAAGGCATACATTTCAAATCAACCACCTGCTCTGAGAAGAAAGATGGGCAATCTCCTCCTGTGTGATTTACAGCCTCTGAAAACTCACTAGAAGATCAGCTATCAGTCAATTCTTACTTGAGGGAACATAACAACAACAACAACAACTTTATTTTATTTTGGGTTAGTAATTGAAACTGATTTTAAGTTCCTTAATTTGTAAGCTATATATCAAGATGACCTTTTGCCATCAACTCAAGTCATATTCAGGTGACTTCATGGGATTTTAGCATCTCATTGCTTAAAAGATAACAGCCAGGACTTTCTTCCCAGGTTCCTCTAGGTGGGCTTGATCCTCAACCTAGTTATCAGTCAAAATGGTTAGCTAACTGCACAATTTAGAACCTGTTACATAAAACATAACAAATTGTCAAATGCTATATAGAAAATACTATATAAGATAACATATAATGTGTCCAGCACAAAAAGTTTGTAATCAATGTTAGGAACTATCGAAGACCTGACAAGTTTTGCAATTTTTGTCTAAATTGCTTTTTTTAAAATACAACAATGGTTATGAGTAGACTATCACTGAAAGATGAAGCCTCATTCAAAAATATAAGTTTTGACTTAAAATTCATCTACAAAACCACTTCCCACACAATCTAAAGAAAGCCATGTGCTTCCATCAAAGTTTAAATGACTTTACAGTTGTTCTGAAGCATAGGCTATATTAGTTGGCAGAGTCATAAGCTAATTTCACATAAACACTTCAAACTAAATGAAATAAGCTCAAATTAATACCTTTTTTACAAAAGGATAAATAGAGCATTTTATTAACACTTTTTTTCAGCAACAAAATGAGAGTCCACGTTTTCATTCAACACAACAAAAGCTGTGACCACATTACATCACTTTGAGACACAAAGCAAAAGATATATTTTTTTATTTTCCTTAAGGTCAAGAATGGTTTGCATTTTTAAACAAACTTTATGTTTCATAGTTGCAGTAGCAGGGCCTCCAGTCACTAGCACAATACAATGAACAGACCAAATATCCATGAAAGACAGTTAAACACACCAAGAGTATTTTGGGTTGAAGTGGGAAATGCGTTGTTATAATTTTATAATATTAAAGAGATCTGATGTTAACTTTTTAAAAAGGAAAAAAGAAAATCATTCCAACCACCCATACAGCTACCACAAGCAAAATGAAGTTAATATACATACGGGAAGGTTTATGCATTGCACTTATTGCTTGGTACACAAATGTTGCAGTTCTCATTGAATTATATTAAGAAACAACAAGCAAAATGCCTCTTCCCCATCTAAAAGTCTATGTATGACTCTATGAAAGTAGAAATTTAAATCCCCTAACCCAACATTAGGTGTATGCTATTTTTGGTTTTGAGTGAAAATTGTGTATTATGTTTCTGTGCATGGATATGTATAAGATATATAGATAGAACTTTAATATATTTATATTGTCCTATATATTTTAGATAAATATCTTTTAAATGGGACTTTAAATAATAAAATTGTCTACTTACAATATCTCTATTAAGTTAATCTCTTCATACTATAGATAGCTCTGTGGCACAAATTTCATATAGCATTTAATTTTTAAGGAAGAAAGATATCTAAATGGTTCTCTATTGTCTTTGTTTTTAATATTGCATTTTAAGGGTATATCTCTTTAGTAAATTTATCATTAGATTCTTAAAGGTGTATATCTCTTTTGTTCTAATGCAAGTTACAACCAGTACAAAGTTGTAATAAAAAATACACTGAAGTCTATTTTTTATAATTTTTTGCAAAAAAGTTATCTGATATGCTACATGAAAAGTTGGATCTTATTGAAATGTGAAGTGCTTTATACTGTCAGGTAAATTAATGGAAGAACATGAACCATACCCCTCACTTTATAAGATTTCTTTCACAGAAATAAATATTTGTGCCCAAGCATTTCATATAAAACACTGCAAGATATTCCTCTTGAAGTCTAACAAAATACCTCACATTATATAATCTCAATAATTTTTCAACACATCTTGCTAGTTGCTAGCTCACGATATACTTCTCTAATTGAGAGAGATCCCACCTCAGTGATTTACACACAATAAATGTCACCAAAGCCAGATGCAGCAAACAGGAGTTTCACTTTTGTTAAGCATGACTCTTGTGCGATATCTTGCAATACAGTGTAACAAATGTATAAGTGCTTTTTTTCATGATGAATTAGCTTTGGCTTCCTAACTGTTGCAATATGGAATGTGCCATCTGCTTAAGTTGTGCTTTATTAAATGGTGATGAGCTTTATTTCATACAAACCCAGTGAGTAGCTAGTTAACTTTCTTGTACAATTTTGACCAGTCAATCTTTATATCACAAGTACATTAATGAGTGACCTGAATGGAGATTATGGAATTTCACAACTTCCACAGATTGCACATGAGGGTAACTTCATGGGACTGTTTTGATTTCATTTTTACAGCAAGACTTGCCAAGTTGATATGTTTACATGTTTACACATTTTTTAAATTTTTTGTGCAATCACAATTTAATCACAAACACTAAAAATAAATCCATCAAGTAGCTTTGTTATGAGTAATCGTCTGGGTCCTTGTAGGTATATGAGTCTTGTACTTCTTCTTGTACAAATTCTTCTTTCTTTTCCCACCCATTAGGCCAGCCCCCGTCGGCATGTGTTGTGGCACCATAGGACTTAGTGGTACCATAACTGATATAATTTTGAGTAATGTCCCCTGTTTCTTCATCAAGTTCATCTTCATGGATAAATCCACACTTTTCCTCACTTGTTTCCTCAGGGTCTGCCCAGGGTTGCTTCTCTCCCGAGGCAAATATTGCATAAAATATAACTCCACCATAGTGGACTAAAGCAGCAATCAGGAAGACATACTGCCACTCCTCACGTGACTGCAGTAACGAGAAAGCATTTTGAGAATAAAATTCCCATGATTGAAAGTGAAGGCTTTATGTCACCAAAGAATATACTATCAAGATTTTCATAAAAGCACTATCTTAAAGGTAAACCCATGAGATTGTATAAAGCAAATATGCTTGTAGAAAAAACCCCAAACACCTTTCTAAAATACTATAATGATTTACTTTTTAATATATTAAGGTTCTAAAATATAACTCCAACTGTTATCTATTATCTTTTGTTTTTTTAAAAAATAAGACTTCATATTTACTGGTTTATTCATATATATATATATATACACAAATACTTTGGACACATTATCAAGAGATTTATCACTCCAGAAGATCATGCTTCGTAAAGGAGAAGGTCAGTGGAAAAAAGGGAAGATTCTCGGTGAGATGACTGAGATAGTGGATGCAAAATTGTTTCAAACACAGCAGTGTATTGTGAGAAGGGTACAGTAACAGGAGTATTTCCTTCTGATGTATATGTGGGTAACCATGAGGTAGAACTGACTCAAAGACACCTAACAGCAAACCATAATTATCTCTTTCCATGAATAACTCTGGGGGAAGCTTTACTGAGGTTTGAAATTAACACCCAAAAGATTTATGTTTGACTTTTCTAATACACTAGAAGAAGAAGAAGGTATTTGCTATATCAAAAATATCATAAATGTAAGAAGGTACTGAAAAGTTGGAGAAATGAGCTTCTTCCAAATCCCTAGAGAGATCTTTCCTTCTGAGTCTCAAGTATCTCACTTAATCACAGGAGGAGAGGCTATTCCTAGGAAAGGAATATCATAGTTGGAAAAGAGGCAAAAGAAAGACCCTCAACAAGAAGGACTGACTTTAAGTGCCTGCTGCAATAGGCTTCAATTGGCTCAAGAGTGTCAGAGGTGATGAAGATGGCACAGGACAGGACAGAGTGCAGATTTGTTGTCCATAGGGTCACTGTGAGTCATACTCAACTTGATGGCCCTTAATGACAATAACAACAACTCAGAGTTGGGGTTGCTGCCTCAGGAAAAAAAAATAAAGATGCCAAAGAGAACATAATAACACCTTCCCCAACTATGATACAGAATCATCTGTAACTGAGCATCTCTTTTGCTCCCTCTTACCTTGTTCTTTGTCATTGCACCAACAATGATCGGACAAACCATTCCTGACAATGTGCCAACACCATTCGAAATGCCCATTAAGATGCTGGCATATCTTGGAGCGATATCTAAGTGGTTAACGTTGAAACCTAAAATACACAAATAAGTGTTTACTCTGAGAATCCTAAACCTCATAAATACATCTCCCACCCAGCTTTATCCCATTGCCATGGAGTCCATTCCTACTCTTAACGATCCTTATGAGGCTATAATTGCAATGTAAAGAGACTGCCCCCTTTCTTCAAAGGAGCCATTGGTGAATTCAAGGCAATCCCTTACAAGTTACTGGGTACCCTATACAAGCTTAGTGCATTCTTTCTGTTTAGCTCAGGCTCAAAGGAATGAAATGAGGTAGGATTTCTCATCAAGTATCACTGGAAATATGGTTTCAAAAATTATCTGCCACAAAGAGGAGCATGTTTCATTCTACAAAAAACAGGTACAAAGAAAAAAGAGGAGAGTAAGTAGATTAAAGAGTAGCACCAAATCTAAAACCATTTTTAAAATATTTCACAGGGACCTATGTTGGGAAAACCCTATCAACAGTCAAAACATCAAAGTGGGAGGTAGAAAATGCATTATTGATTATCATGAGCCAGATAACAGGACATTACAAGTTTAACAAAAAAGGTTTCTTACCAGATATAGCAAATCCGCTGAATCCCACTGCAAGAACTAAGAATGAGATCGCTACTCCTCTTGTGTGAGAATAGCCAACGACCAGCAGCAATGTGGCTTCCATGCCAAAACCTTCCAAAGCAAAGACATAGGCACAATTGAGAACTTCATATAAAATTTACAAAGATTCAACAGGGCTAAGAATATTCACATGTATTGACTTAAGTCTATTTCAGAGGTTGTATGTTAAATAACAATATTGACAATTTATATCCCAATATGATTACTAATTATTGTTATAACAATTTTTGTATCATTTAAAACATCAAAAGCAACCTCAGGTCTCAATGGAAGTAAGGATCAAGTTAGTTACAATAAACATAAATGATACATCATTATGGAGCTACTAAGGGTTTGCAATGAGAATGACAAATAATTTTAAATGAACAATCAAGGCACAAATTTAACTGTAACATTCTAATGTAACAAGCATAAAATGTTGGTGAGAATTGTGTGGAGTGAAAATATGTCCTTCATGTCATTCATGTACCTACCACCACAATTCATAATCTTTCTCACTGTGGTAGTTGAAAGAATCTGTTTGCTTCGTAGAAAATCCGCAATTTGTCCTCCAATGGGCACAATAATAGTCATTACTAAATGTGGTACAGCGGACAGCATGCCAACCTAATAAGAAATAAGGAGATAACATATGTGATCATAAATAATGTGAGTGGCTTAATAATCTTAGTTCTCTTTACAAAGAAGGAAAAAAATTTTCTAAGTGATAATTTATTATTTACTGGCTTTGTTGTTTAGTTCCACTGAGTCAAGCATGACTCAGAGTAACCCTGTGAACAACAGAACAGCACCCTATTCTATCCTGAGCCTTCTTTATCCATGACACACTTGAGTTCATTGCCACAGTCACTATATGACTCTATCTCACTGAAGGTCTTCTTCTCCTTTGCTGATCCACCACCCTTCTAAGCCTGATGTCTCTCTCCAAAAAAATAGCTGCTCATAAAAACATGCCCAAAGTATGAGAGATGAAGCTTAATCATCCTTGCCACCAAGGAATATCCTAGTTGCACCTTCTCCAAGACACATCTGTTTTTCTTTTGGCAGTCCGATATTCAGTATTATTCACAATATTCAGTACACTTCACTAACACCACAACTCACAGGCAGCAATTCTTCTATCATCCTTATTCATAGACCACTTCTCAGATGCAGAGTTTGTGACTGGGAGAGTGAGGTAAGCCAAGCATACCTTTGTCTTTAAAGTAACATCATTGCTTGTGTTTCAGAATTTTGGAGAGATCCAGGACAACTGAGTTTCTAAGTGCTGAACTTTTCACCTCCTGACTTCTGGTACGAAGAGTGTTGATTGTGGATCCAAGTAAGATGAAATTGTTGAGAATTTCAATATTTTCATGATGTTGCCTCTTGGCTTAGTGTTGAGGGTTTTTGAATCCATATTGACGGCTGTAGTCCTTGATTATCTGCAACATGCACCTCAAGTTCTTACTTTCAGCAAGCAAGGTTGTGTCATCTGCATAACAGTTTGTTGTATCTTCTTCCAAACTTGACACATTATTCTCCAAAAAGTCTAGATTCTCAAATTATTTGTTCAACATGCAGACTGAATAGGTATAGACAAAAGGCACAGCACTAATGCACATCTTTCTTTATTATAAAGCAAGCAGTGTTCTTTTTCTATTCAAACAACAGCTTCATGGTCTAGGTATAGATTTTGTTGTAAGCATAATTAAGTGTTCTTGAATTTCCGTTCATCTCAACATAAGGCATAGTTTCTTATTATTCACATAGGCAAATGTTTTTGCATAGTAAATAAAACACAGATATACATTCAGTATGGAATGAAACTCAACATCAAGAAGACAAATATTCTCACCACTGAGCCAAATGACAACACCATAATAGACAGAGAAGAAATTGAGGTTGTTAACAATTTCAGCTTGCTCAGATCCACAATCAACACTCTTAGCACCAGCAGTTAAGAAATCAAAAGACAAATTATTCTTGGGAAAGCTGTTGCCAGGGACCTCTCAAAAATGCCAAAGAGCAGCAATTTCAGTCTGCAGACTAAGGTGTACCTGATTCAGGCCATGGTCTTTGCAATTTCTTGTACTGCATAATGACCAAAGATGACAGGAAAATTGATGCCTTTGAGTTTTGGTGCTGGAGAAGGGCATGGAATATACCTTGAACTTCAACTCCAACTCTTTGAACATTCCATTATAATATTTCCTTTGTCTTCTTAAGCTGTCCCCTGACATCATCTGTTCATCTCTTTTATGTCAGCATTTCTACTCTTTATTTTGGCTTTTTTATGCTATTGTGCAGCAGTTTCTTTTTACATCCATTTTGGTCCCTTCTTCCTCCTCTGTTTTTGTAATGACTTTCTGTTCTCTCCATTGATAACTTTGATCTTCTTTAGTGTTTGATCAATGTTCAGTGTTCAATGCCTCAAACATATTTTGTTGGTTTTCCTCACATCAGATGAGTAATATGCCGATGGCATAACGAGGTTTAAGGGAGGTACATGTCTTACAAAAGCATGAACACCCAGTCATCTTGCTTATGAAACAAAGAAGGGTCTCAAACCTATTCTTGATAACATTTTCAAATTTAGGTGGGATAGACCCAACGTTGAATTTTGGCTAGTGTTAACTTGCTTTCATTTTCTTCAGTTTCAACTTGAACTTGCACATGAGTAATTAGTGGTCTGTCCCACAGTCAGTAAATGGCCTGATTTTGACTACTGATATTAAGATTCTCCAATGATTATTTCCACAGATACAGTTAGTCTGATTCTTATGCAGTCCACCAGATAAAGTCCATGTGTATAGCTTCCATCTGTGCTTTTTAAAGAAGGTTTGTGATGCATAACTCAATAAATGTACAAAATTCAATCACTTGATCTTCACCTTCATTTCTATTCCTGCATCCATAATTTCCGACTACTATTCCTTCTACTTTGTTTCCAACATTTTCATTTCAGTTGCCAATTAATTATTATAAATGTGCCTTGACTGCATGTTTGGTCAATTTCAAGCTACAAAAAAATTTGTCGAATTCCTCATATTTGTCTTTAGCTGTAGGTGCATATGTGAGTAATAATGTCAATAGAATGAATTTTTAAGTACTGAATGCATTTACTTTGACCCCTTTATAGCTTCTAGGAGGATAAATGACAAAGTTTTTGCTGTGGTTTTAGTAGGCCCATACTGAGTTTATAGAGCAATCATCCTTAATCTTATCTTAGAGTGATTCACATTTATATGTCCTTTTTATAATCTTCAGTGTTTGCACAAATTCATGACTAGAGTGAAGTGGGAAGAGAGAACTAAAGAAAATGAGAGAAAAAGCTAGAGAGAGTAGAAATGCATTCTACAAATTTTAAAAAGACTGTATTTTAATATTCATAATAAAGTTAAAAACTTTCATTTAATCTTAAATGCATGTCAGAGATCATGAAAATGGTGCAGGATAGGGCAGCGTCCTGATTTGCTGTTCAGAGAGTCACTATGAGCTGTAGATGGCTCAAGGGCACATAAAAACAACAAGCCCAATGTGAAATGTAACTTGTCAACATCAATAAGCATTTTCTTTTATTATTAATGATGTACAAGATACTGTTCTAGGGGTTATAAAGGCAGTTATTTTTAATAAAATACAATTAAATGTGTATTACTATATACACAGACTAGGCAAATTTTGAACACATATATAGGGACTTTCTTCCCAAGTATACTCGAAAGTACAGTGCCTGGTGTATGACTTACCATTTATTTAATCCAGCTGTCACACTATTGGAAATAGACTCCAAATAAATCAGAACTGTGACACAGACAGATGTATGTACATCAGTGTTTATTACAGAATTATTCACAATAGCAAAGAGATGGAAGCAGTCTAAGCACTCATCAACAAATGGATAGAGAAAACTGTAGTATAGTCATAGAATGGAATATTATGTATTGAGAAACAATAAAAAAGTAAAACACTATACAACATGAATGATTCTGGAAGAAATCATGCTCAGTAAAATATCCTGGTCACAAAATGACAACTACTGCAGAAGAGATGGTGTTGTTATTGCTATTGTTGTTATTGTTGTTGATTGCCTTCACATCGAGCACAATTCATAGCGACCCTATAAATAAAAGGCCTGAAGCCCCTCTACAACTATCAGCATTATTTAAGTTCATATATTATATGTGTATAAGTATTTCTTTTTAATATTACTAAAGTTTCTGTTTTATTTGATAGTGTTTTACAGTGTAGTAATCATGGATTTGGGTTGCTGTGATGATTAACTGAAATAGCAGATGATTCTAAAGCAGCTTAGAGTAATATACTTTTTACTCTCAGATGTAATTTTGTTGTTGTTATCGTGTGCCATCAAGTGGGAACCAACTCAAAGCTGATGCTTCAGTAGGTTTTCAGAGGCTGTAAATTGCATGGAAAAAGACTACCCATCTTCCTCCCATGGAGCACCTGGTGGATTGGAACTGCGTGTCTTTGGGTTTTCAGTGAGCTCCTTACCACTCTACAAAGCTTTCTCAGATGGAAATTACTATTATATCCCCCTTGTATTGATGATGAAGCGGAGACAGTTATTATCAGCCAAGTTTTCAATCCGTTTTCTCTAGGTCCAAAGACTGAGCTCTTATCCCCCGTGTGTGGCATTACTGTTTTTGAGAGTGAAAAGTCTAATAAAACCAATAACCTGCATAAAAGTGATCAGTTTGTTTTGAAGCTTAGATTCAAAGCCACTTTAACTTAGCTCAAATGTCCATGCTCTCTTTCCTTATAACATCTTCTAAACATTTTTAAGGTAAAAGGATTTTTATTTCTTCTAATCTGTCAGGGAGCTCTGGTGGCCTAGTGTATAAGATGTTGTATGGTCAAATCAAAGTCAAGTGATTCAAATACACCAGTTGCTCTGTGAGAGAAAGATGAACAATCTCCTTTTATATGATTTACAGTTTCTCAAAAGCAGCTGAAGGCTTAGCTGTATACATCCTATTTTAGGGCAAAGAGTTGCAAGTTGTTATGTTTGATTTAAAATATTAAAAGATAACTCTCTGGGTAAGATGTATCGAAAATTTTCATTAGAAATATATCAGGTAAACCAAATCAGCCCATCTAGTTATTACAATTAGTTTTCACAAAAGGTTATGGCTTTTACTCGAGTGTTTTCAATTAACTGGAGCCACAGGGACAGAATAGCCACACAGTTTCATTAACATCAGTTGGCTTCTTCACTTCTCCATGATACCTGACTTTAATAATAGTCTCTCAGTGTTATATCTGCCCTAGATTATGAAAATGGACTTGCACCTCCAGTAGTCTTTGTTGTGAAGTGTAACACTTCTCAGAGCTCCCGAAGAGGACCCTGCAATGTTAGATCCGCTCCAGAGAGGAGGCCTGCCTGAGCAGTCATTCTTCTGCTTCAGAGATGGAGGAAACAGTTTCCTTAGAAACAGGCTTTACAAAAGAGCTCTTAGAATAGCTACCCTTATATTCAGATTTTCTTTAGTCCCAGGCCTTGGATAGTCTTTCAAGTAGACATAGTATGAATAGTGAGCTCAGCTGGACTTATAACATGAAGAGAAATGACAAAACCATTGCCATTACAGATAAGTGTATTTAGGATTTAGAAAAAAGCCTAGTGCCTAGAAGGTGTTTAACAAATGTTTTCTAAATGCTTAAATGAGTATATGGCTTAACTGAAGTTGAATGATAAAATAAAAACAAACAAATGCTATCAAAGGATCAGAGCCTAAATTTGATTCTATTATTTGTTATTTATATGGTCTTAGACAATTTAAATAACTTCTCTAGTTTCCATTTTACTGTTAAGTAGAGATAGCTGTACAAATGGTCAACCAAATAAGTCTGCTAGTGGGTATGAAAGTAATACATTACTCTTATCCTCTTTTGTAAATACAAAGTAGTATTTTTATTTTATTTATCATTTAAAAATGGAAAAATTCTTACTTTTCCATAGCCATGTAAAAATTTGAGACACTTAATATTAGATATAGTTGTGCTCTAATTAGTAACTTTTTTATCTATCCCACCAAACTCTGAAGTCTTTAAATATAGAAACAATATCTTATTTCCAAATGTTACACAAGCCTTAGCATGTTATATTCAACAAAGGCTTGTTAGATGGGGAAAAAAAATCTATGAACAAAATACAAGGCTGCAGATATTTTTGCTTTCTTCAAATCTCTTAGGGATGTTTGGTGGCTTAGTGGTAAAGAATTGGGCTGCCAATACAAAGGTACATGTTTCAAAGCCACCAGTTGCTCCTCAGGAGACAGATGGGCAGTCTCTTTCTATGTGATTTACTGCCTCTGAATCTGCTGCAGGGTCAGCTATGGGTTGGTTTCAACTTGACAGACCAAAACAACAACATAACATCTCTCTTATCTGGATGCATTTGTCAGAACATTAAAGGGGAAGAATTATACATAATTTAATTAAAATAAAATACTTTTTCTTTCACTGTTAGTAGCTGCTGGCCTAAGACTTTAAGACACTTATGATAATTTGAAAGGAGAAAACTATACTTGGGTTGTTTTTGTTGTATGGTCAAATAGAGTGAAGGCTAGTCTATGTTGTCTGTATTACCCGAATTAGTTGCTTTATAGGCCAAAGATTCAATGACAAACTCATAACATTTAGGAAATAAAGATGTGGCAGAGGAATTTAATACTTAATAAATACAAAATTCTCTCACTAGTTAAATATCAAGAGTTTTCAGCATACCTTACTAATTTCAAATCCAAAGACTTCCTCAAAATATGCCGGCTGACTAATGAGCAGTAAATAAAAAGTCCAGCTTCTGCAGAAGTTCGCCACAATTATTGCATAGACCGGCATAGATGTAAAAAACTTCCTCCATGGAGTCTTGAATTTCTGAAATAAAAAAATTAATCTGACAATTTAAAAAGTATATTTTATTTATTTTCTTTAGTGAGTATAATCCAGATGAATATGGTGGAACATGCGGAGGATAAGGGGCAAGTGACAGGAAATCATGAATTATCACAGCCCAGGTAAGCTTAGCAACATGAACAGTCGATAGAAATGAAAAAAGTAAGCTATTGTATTCCCCTGATGACTAAACTATTGTAGGTTTAGTAACACACAATCTTACATATTTATGTAAAAGTAATTCCAAAAGTACAGACATTTAATATCTAAGTTCCTCTATTTTTTTCTTTTTGGGGGCAAAAGAATACTTTGGGGAGTTATATTTGGTTTGATAGCAGTTATTATATCCCAGCTGAAATTCACTGTCAAATTAGGGACTTCATGGTATCCAAAATGTTTGAGCCAGAGCTATCTGAAAAATTTAATATAACTAGGAGGAGAAAGAAGACTTAAAAATGGAGCACTCCAAAACGTAATGTAAAGTCAATGAGTCCACTGTCTATTGATAATTCTTTTATACCCAATTAGCATCAATGTAACAGTTTTAGTCATAAGTGTACAGAGCTGAGCTACAGAATTTGGTCACACAGCACACTCTGATCCTGCAATAACTGTTATATATATTCGTAACAGTTATTTATATTATTATGTACTTGATATTTACAAAAGTTAAGTTTAATTTCAACAACATAAATATGTTGTCCTTGCTTGTGACACCTGTTTTAAGAATTAGACTTACTGATCATAAAGATTCTGTACATTCAAAATATAAAACAAATATTTCCCCAAGAGTCATATGCCAAATATCTCTAATATTTTAGAACACTTTCTGAATTACTTTACTTGGGGGAAAAAGAAACCATTTGTGGAAGAAACAACAGACTAAATTAATTGCATTGAATGTTGTTTGGGATGATTGATCTATTGAATAAGAAAAGGAAAAAATGTGAGCACAAATTTATTACTTATTTCTAAAGGTAAATCTTCAAAATTTCAAGTATTGATTATAACTTCAAATAAGGTTTTAAAGATCATTTGAAAGCCAAAGGATAAGAAGTTACATTTTCATTATTATAAATATATATAATTTAAAAGAGAAATGAAACTATCCTAGTACTGTTACTTAGAATTAAAATTTATAGGAACATCTTTCTGAAATGATTGAAAAAGTGCTATTTCTTAAAAATCCTAGTATGAGGTGCCACATAAACACACTTATGTCAAAATCAAAAACAATAAAAATTAACAAATTCAGAAAAGTCTGCACCATAATATTATGCTTTTACAAAAAATTACTTCAGAATATTAAGAATAAATAACGTTTCCTCCTATTTTTTAAATTTATATCAGTATCATCTGCACTAAAAAGCCTTTATTCTTCAAATGGTGAAGAACTTTATAAAAAAGTATCTAATTATAAAACTTAAAAAACTATTAGGTGGATGAAGGAAATGGGAAATGTCTGGAGGGGACTTGAAAAGACATAGTTCAGTGTTTATTAATTTTATAAAAATTTTATAAAAGGCATAGTCCAGTGGTGATTAATTTTATAAAGCATGATTAATGGGAATGATTTTAGGAAACACAGTGTGAATGAAGAATAGTGTGAAACACAATGTAAACCAGTATAAAGTAAATTAAACAAACCATGAACTGTTTAAACTGTGTTCAAAACAAGCACAGGTATGTTTATGTTTTTAAAAACCCACCAAACGGTTTATGATATTTTCAAGAAGCAGTTAGTGAACTGCGATGTGTGATTCTGCGTTGACTCAAGTTTTAAAAGCTTGTGAAAGGCATAAATAAACCAAACCAGTTGTCCTGGGGTCAATTCCAACTCGTAGCAATCCCATGTGAGCCAGGACACACCTGTGCTTTATAGATTTGTTCATTTTGGAAGCACATCAGTAGCTCTTTCTTCTGATCCTACCAAAAGTTGCTGTTGTTGTTGTTGATTGTCGTCGAATTGAGCATGACTCATAGAAACCCTATGGACAAAAGATCTGAAGCCTTTCTTTAACTATAGTAGTTTCTCAAACTTCTGAGAGTTTCCGGAGGCATGTTGTTTAAGCAGTGGATGCCACTCCTGCTTTCACATATACAAATCTATATTTAGCTCTTCCTACCTAAATGGTCACAAGAGGAAGATGGGCAATCTCCTCCCATGTCATTACCATCTTAAAAATCCCACTGGAAGGTCAGCTATAAGTCAGTTCCAACTAGAAGGCAAAAAACCACAGTAGACTCCATGGCACCTAACAACAACAACAATAACAACAACCACAAGCTAATGGTTATGAATGCCTGAGTGGAGCATATGCTTAAGTACTTGTGCAATAGCTCAAAGACGAGAGATTTAAACTCACCCAGAGGAACCGAACCTGGAAATCTGCTTCCAAAATATATTATTGGATACCATCAAGTCACAACCAACTCACAGCCAGCCCCCCAGCAGGTGTTCAGAGGTAGGAGATTGATTGCCCATCTTTCTCCAGTGGAGCAACTTATAGATTTGAACCCAAGTGTCTTTAGGTTGGCAGTGCAATGCCTTACCAATAAGCCACAAGAGCTCCCTTCCAAGATACAAAGCTATGAGGTTCTAATTTAACAGCCTTGAAAACTCTATGAAGCAGTTCCACCTTGCACAAAATCAATCAGAATAGACTTCATGGTGACCAACAACAGAACAACTGTAGCTCAGGAATACTAGGGCACACTGCTAATGCCTAGCCCTCACTCCACCACATTACCACTTGGTTCTTGCATAGCCACAATTAGAAAGAAAGTACTGGTCTATCTACAAAGGAAACAGAAAAGAAAAATCCTAATGTCAGTCAATTCAGTTCGTGAAACAACCAAAATACAAGTATTTATAGGTTTTAACTACTGAATTTAACTCCTGAATGATAACCAATATGGAACTTTTCCCCTTCATTGAAAGCCAGGATATACTCGGCAGTAACGGGTGGCTGACCAGCAATTAGCTACCAGATAGAGAAGAAGCTGTAATATAAACAGCACATAATACGGGAAGGAATAATCTACTAGTTAAAAGTAGAATTACAGTGTGTAAGGGAGCATCATCTAACTCAATTCATGCATAGCACCTTCAACTCTTAGTATAAAGAAATTGAGTCACTAATTAGGTTGCTGAATTACAGAATTTGTCCAACTATATAATTTTCTTTAAGTGATTTCTTTCTCTTCTTTTAAAATGATATCAGATGACTGTTGATTAATTAATACTTAAATTTCATTTATGTTACATGAACTAACTCAATAAAAGTACTCGATCAAATCATAATAAGAAAATGGTTTTATAACAATATTTGAACTTCATAATAAAAATTTTTAAAACAATGACACTGTATTAAGAAAATGGTTAAACTCTGTTAACAATTTTTTGTTTCAGTTGTTTAACATTAGATAATTACTGATTAAATATTTTCAGTGTCATATAATTATGAACTCCACATTTAAAATATTCAATCAACAAAATATCCCTTTTTATGATTGTGCTAAGTGATTTGCAATTTCCTATAGTTTGAAATTAGCAAATATTGGCTGAATTTGCTTACATTATACCAAAATGTTTCTAAAAATCTGTTTATGTTGGTGTGACCAAACTCGAGTGAAGATTCAAAGAAACTTAAGGGGGAAAAGAAATCAGAGACACATGAAGTGGTTAACAGCCCTAAATAACGTAGGGAATATGAATGGATTTAAAAAGCTACAGTTGATATAAAATTAGTTTGATTAATATAGACATATATTTCAGTAGATTGAAGGGAGTGATGGGGTATAAAAGTAGAAATATACACCATAATAAAGTTCTTACTTCCATTGCACCTAAAAGATTTGCACTCTCTCCAATGCTTTCTTCTATGTACCTACGTTCTTCATCTGTAATGGTAGGATGCTTTGCAGGGCTCTCATAAGACACCAAAAGCCAAAACATGTACCAGAAAATTCCGAAGCTTCCTGCAAGTTAGAGTATAAAAGGAGGAAATCAAGGTCATCATAAATATAATAGATATTTTGAAATAAAAAATACTATTTATGATAAATACATTCTGTAGGTTGGAGAACTTGAACTTTTCCAACTGACCTTAATCATTTCTTATCTCTTGCCACTAGACCTCAAGCTTCCAGCAAACTGAATTTGTCTCTACTAAACTATGTATGTTGTTATTATGTGCCCTTGGGAACATAGCTGACCCTCCACTGGGTTTTCACAGGCACTTTGTCAGTTAATTGTAAGAAAGAAAATTGTCCATCTTTCTCCTGCTCAGTATGTGATGGGTCAACCCCAAGTCATAAATGTTTGTAGTGTTTGGAACACAGTATTGCCTGGACAGGTAAAACTGTTCCAGATATTCTTCATATTATGAGAAATGTGATGAATAAGAAGATAGACTTTTTTATCCAAAAGAGTAATGCTAACAATAATTTCTTTTATTGTGTCTCTGTTTGAATCTGTGAAAATGATTTGCATTTCTAGAATAGGTACATTTCCTTCTTTGGCTAGTATTTCCAGATCTAGTGAAGAGACTGCTGAAAAACCCTCAGAAGGTTCTTTTAGCCTAAGTGGCTATATGAGATGAAAAACAAGCCTCTATAACTAACTAGTACATTAACATTTAACACATTACATCATTGTATACCGTATTCTTTTTAGCACATACTATTGCTTGTGGATCATTCTTCAGAAAGATGAAAGTTATAAATGCCAATACAACAAACTGTTTGCAAGTCTTTTTCCATCCTTTATTTTACACTTCACCATTAAAGCATGTTCTTATTCTGTAATATAAATCCATAAGCATTAATAATAGAAAGAATTTCAGGTGATTTCTTCTGACTTCCTCAGCAGCTGAACACTGTTTCCTCATGCTATTCATTTGTTCCCTTGGATAACCATCTAAATGCCCCTAATCTTTATAATACTCTTTTCTACCTGTTCAGTCTCTATTGAGTGCTCTTTAATACCATAGGTTCTGAGGGGCTATTCACCTATTAATTACTACAGATGACAGCAAACACTACTTAAAGTTAAATAATGTAAAAATCCAGTAGAGTATTGTGGTTAGAAAAATTACCACTCTACCAGATCCAAATTCTGTCATTCATTAGCTATATGCTCAAAATAGAAACAGAATATTTAAAAACCACTATGGCCTAGTGGCAAGAAGCTGTGCCACAATCTCGAAGGAGGGTGGTTTTAATCCACCAGCTACTCTGTGGGAGAAGGATGGGCAATCTCCTCTCCTGCAATTGATTAAATGCCTCGAATACCTGCTAGACGGTCAGCTATGGGTGAGTTCTGACTCGATCATACACAACAATAACTACTATAAAAAGGAACTCTGGTGTCTTAGTTGTAAAGAGTTGCACTGCCAGCCTTTTTGAAGGTTGCTTGAATCCACTAGCTGCTCCACAGGAGAAAGATAGATAGTCATACAGTTTGCTGCCTATGAAAACCTGCTGGAGGGTCAGCTATGAGTTGGTTCCAGCTTGATGGTACATAATATAACACAGCTATAAAAAAGACAACCAATTTCTATTTTATAGGATTGCGGGAAAGAATAGTTATAGGAGCTTATGTATAGTCAGTAGTGCTTGACACAAAACATATATAATATGAAATAAATGAAAGCTCTTGTGATTTAATAATAATCATCATTACCGTTTGTTGACTATGTTCTGTGTCAAGTATTCTGCTAATTGCTTTATATAAATCATCCTTTTTTTAATTTAACCCACAGTATGTTGCTATTGTTTCTCTGTGCTGTCCAGTTGGAACTGACCCATAGTCTACCTTCCAGCAGGTTTTCAGAGACAGTGAATTGCACAGGAGAAGATTGACCAACCTTCTCCTGCAGAGCAGCTGGCAGATTTGAACTGTGTGCCTTTGGTATTAACAGTGCAGTTCCTTTGTACTAGGCCACTAGACCCACAACATAAGAGGTATTACTTTTTAAAATATGACCGTTGGATCTTGAGTGTACAGCTCAAAAACCCTTTTTATTTTTGGCTACATATCGCAAATACAGTGAGATATTTTCAAATGATGTTAGTGAAAACTTTGATCTTAAACTACTCAAAGATAAATATTGCATGAGTTATAACTTGAAATAGTAAGTCTGATTTTTCATGAGTGGCCTGTTGAAATTGACATTTTTTTACTCTAAAGTAATATTATAGCTTCGATTAATTAATCTGTTAAGCTAAAAACCAGTATATTTGATAAACAGAAACTTCAACTTTTATGAAGTCTTTCTTAGCAATGAAAGACTTCATAATACAAGTTGAAATTTCTTGACAGCATCATGATAGACAATAAAGAGATTGAGATTGTTGACAGCTTCAGTTTGCTTGTCTCCACAAACAACACTCCTGTTAACAGCAGCCAGGAAATTAAAAGATTAATTTCATTGGGAAAACCTGATGTCAGAGACCTTCCAAAGTACAGAAGAACAACGATGTCACTCTGAGGACTAAGGTGTGCCTGATGCAGGCCATGGTCTTTGCAATTACTTGCTATGTATCAGAAAGCAGAACAATCACTAGGGATGATAGAAGAAGAATTGATCCCCATTAAACTGTGGTGCTAGAGAAGCGTATTGACTATATCATGGACTTCTAGGAGAATAAACAGGCTCATGCAGGAGAGAGTAAAACTAGGCTGCTCTTTAGAGGCAAGGATTCTGAAGCTTCATCTGACTTCCTTTGGACTTGTTGCCATGAGGGATCAGTCCTTGGAGAGGGACATCATGCTTGGGAGGCAGGAGAGACAGCGCAAGAGATGAAGACCCTTGATGAGATGGATTGATTCAGTGATTGGGATAGTGGGGGTAGGCATGGATAGCACAGGATAGAGCAGGGCTGTGTACACAGGGTCGCTATGAGTCGCAAGCGACTCAACAGCACTTAACATTATTAAGTCTACAAATAACTGCTCTTAGAATCCTTGAAAATCTGAGAAAAGCTATTGATAAAAAGTGATAAAAATTTTTCTCCTGAAAAACAGATCATAGATATGACTTAGAGAATGCATGAACCCAAAATTTCCCCATAATTTTGGACTGTGTTAAGAATCCATACTATAAATAGCATTTAATGATACTCTACAACCATTAGATTTTACTTCAGTGAGAACATTTTAGAGCAGAAGTGAATCAGGGCAAATTTGGAAGCATCCAGACAGTCTTACTGCACAACTTCATTAATCTTTCCAATTCTCATGGCTATGTCCAAAAATAGCCTTATTAATAAGCAACGATATCAGGTGGAATCTAGCTTTCTTATTTCATTCTCCTCATTATTTTTTTAATATGTCTTTCGTGAGAAAGACTATAGAAATACTTTGAAGTGGTCAGCTTTTACCTTCTGACTAAAAGTGATTGGAAAGGGTGTTTGGATTTCAGTTTCTTTTAATTTTCAGTTTTAGTCTGGCAGCTTTGCCTCCATTCATTCTAGGGGCACAGGATTGAGATGAGCTGCTGCATCGGCAGACTGCTGATGTTATATTACAAAACTGAACTGTTATGGTAACACGTCCCCCACCTTCCAGGTTTCTATCACCACAAGGTCAAGGAGAGGATCAGGGCAGCGGGAGTAAAGAAGGGAGCCAGGTGTCACTTAGCTCTTCTTTTCTATTCTGCTTGCAATCCAGAGGAAGTCTAATCCTTTTTCTTCATAGACAAAGGTGATTTATGCCATTTATGCATCACAAAGTTTCCATCAGCAGTGTGGCTACTTTTCAAAACAAGAAACAGCAATGTAGGGGAAATAATACTAAATTCAATTCTGATTCAAAGTGAGCCTGAATGTCAGAGTTGTTGAGAACAGACAGCTGACCCTGCATTGGGTTTTCAAAAGCAATAAACCACATGGGATGAGACAGCCCAATCCTTTTCCCATAGAGCAGCTGGTGGACCTGAACTGTGCCTAGAGATCAGAGCAGAACTAGCAAAGCTTCCTCTCACAGAGTCGCTGGTAGTTTCAAACTGCTCTCTCTCTCTCTCTCTCTCTCTCTCTCTCTCTCTCTCTCTCTCTCTCTCTCTCTCTGTGTGTGTGTGTGTGCAGCTAAACATTAGAACAGCTAAGTCACCAGGGCTCTCCAAGGAAAGTAAAAGAGGTAAAATATTTTCCTTAAGGTCAGACAATAGAAGAAGAATTCTTAAGGGAGAAAATAAGTGAGTAAATAACAGAGGGTATTCAGTGATCAATCCTGACAACCGCTTTTATTTTAGCTTATGTACATTTATTTTAAACTCTATTAATAAAAAAATGCAACATACCATATACATAAAATACTGAAGACCAACCAGTGTACTGTACCAGAATGCCCGCTAAAGGCATGGCAATTACAGCTCCAGCATAGGAACCTATAGCAGGAGAAAAAGAAAAAAACAAAATTGGATGAGGTGAAATTAATGAAAATTCTTGATTTAATCTTATTTTCCTCCTTTTATTCATTCAACCACACATCTGCATACTCAAGTACATTGCCTATTCATACACATATATCCTTTTGTCCCCATAAAATACACCTGTGGAAATTTTTATTTGGACTTTATGTACTATAACTAAGTACTTTTCAACTCCTTTAAAAGTTTTAGAAAACTTGCCATGAAAAATCTTATGAAAAAGTTTCTCAGGGTAAAACAAACAAAATAAAAATACATATGTATAAATGCGGAGATGGCTTGGGAAATTCATGAATCCAAAACTTTTGGAACATATTAATGCCTCATACTAGAGATAATATTCCACATTATTTAGTACTATTGAATTCTTTAAGATTATTTAATAATGTGCATGCAAACATGGAAAAATCAATTTTTTTAAAGTCCATGAATATCATTTGACACTCTAGAAGAATAAGTTCTGAGAGAAAATAATCAATGTGTGGCTTTACGTGTGAGACCTGGAAATCATTCTATTTTTACCCAAGTTACTGGTAAACTTTCATCCACCATATCACAACTTCACACAGTACTCACCACAGAAAGAAGTGGTTGCCAATCTACTTCTTTCTAGAGGAGGGGCCCATTTGCTCCATATCCCATGGCATGCTGGGTAAGTAACACCCTGTGATGAAGCAAAGACAGAAATCACCATTTTTATTTCAAAGTCATTTGAAAATAAGCATACTTCCTTCTCTGAGGTTGTTTCCTATTGGAAACACAAAATACCTTTAGGAAAACTGCTATTTATGGGCTCTTAACTGCCTCCTCAAAATGCTATTTAGAAAGCTTTAAGCCCAAGGCATTTAAAACATAACCATTTTTTAGTGACAAATTCAAATTATCCTCACACTTCAGGCACATCTTCTATCTCCATTTTATTCCAGATTAAAGAGGACGAAATCTCCATTCAATCTTTAATGATGAATTTTTTATACCTTATGTTATTGTTGTTGATTGCTGTTGAGTTGAGCACGACTCATAGCTAACCTCTGAACAAAGGCCTGAAGCGGTTCTATAGCTATCATCATTTATCAAAGTTCATAGTCATACCTTTTAGTGAGATGTTGAACTCACCCATTCCCAAATAAAAAAGATGACATAGATTATTGGACAGCAGTTGCATTTATACTTGCAATTCCTTTAAAATAATAAGTCTTTTCCTATTAATTTGCTTCTTTTTTAACTTATTTTAAGAAGGAAAGATGTTATCTATAGTTTTTAAAATTTTATCTAACTTGCCTAGAACCTAAATCTCAGTAGGCCAAACTCAAAGTTTTAAATGGTATTCTTTTAACATCTGTAAACTAATGGAAGAATAGTTAAATAACCCAGGTAAGACAAAAAAGTATATTCAGTTATGAAACAGTAAAAGTCCAAATGGCTGCAAAACACCAAAAAAAAAAGGAGTAAGTTGGTGTTATCAATAGTAAAGGATGAACTAAAATATTATTACCACACATATTAATAAAGGCATTTTATGGATTTTTTAATTGTTGTTTTTTAATTAAAATAGTCACTGGAACATTTTTTTAATCCACATCAATTCTGCAGAAGCAGAGGTAAAGCAATTAAAACTGTACCTAACATTGTCTATAGATAAAATACACGATTGCCACCTTGCCCAATGTTTCCTTTATTTTAATGCTACACATACACAGTATAAAAATATTTATTAGTAGATGAAAATAAAGATAATCTGCTCGCTATCATTAACATGCCCACTTGAAATACCATGCTGCAGTTCCATACCTCAACAAGTCCCTGTAAGATTCTAACAAAGATCACACAACCATAATGCACTCTGGCTGCTGATGGGATTAACATATTCAAGGTAGAGGTAAGAAGTATGGCAGCTCCAAAGACCCTGAAATAGAAAGGAAGTCAGAGATAGCAACACTTCAAATTGCTTAACATTTTATATACAAAGACCTAAATTTTTCAGCTCACATTAAACTTTTAAGCTAATTGACCACACAAGCAATTTTAAAATAGATTGCTTTTCTAAAAGAATAAAATATATTCTGAACTCAATTGGCTAACTGCTGAAAATACATAGTTGAACAATCTTAAATCCTATAAAAAATAAAATAAGAACGCACTGTGTCTTGTATCTTCATATATTTTACCCCAAATTGTATACATTTGACTGATTCATTGTATGTTTGTGATCTATAAAATCTACACTGTAAGGTACAAGAGTAGGTTTTTCATGTCCACTTTCATATTCCAATACAGCTCCTGAAAACATGGCACAATATAAACACATAATGAGCGCTTGGAAGTTTTTTAAAGACTTAAGGATCCAATAGTAGTAAATTCAGTTATATATCACATTGTTGTGGTTAGGTGTCATCGAGTAGCGTACAATCCATAGTGACCCTATGAACAAGATAGCTGAACCCTGTCCTATCCTGTGCTGTCCTCACATTGCCTGACAAATTAGAGCCCACTGTGGCAGTCGACGTGTCAATCCACCTGATCAAGGGTCTTCCTCTCCTTCTCAGACCCTCTGCCTTTCTGAACATCATACCCCTTTCTAAGGAATAGCTCCTTCCAGCAACATGCTCCAAGTATGTGAGGCAAAGCTTTATTATCTTTGCCTACAAATAGCATTCTTTCTGGTTGTACCCTTTCCAAAACAGATTTGTTTGTTCTTTTGGCAGTCCATGGAAATTTTAGCACTTTTCTCCAACATCACAGCTCGAAAGTGTCAATTCTTCTGTTATCCTTATTCATTGCTCAACTCTCAGATGCATAGCAATTGATGAGAAAGACCATGGCCTGAATCAGACGCAAAGTGACATCATTACTCCTCAATAATTTGGAGAGGTCCCTAACTGCATATTTTCGCAGTGCAGTATGTCTCTTAATTTCCACACTGCTGGTTACCAAGGGTGTTAATTTTGGATCCATGTAAGATGAAGCTGTTGACAGGTTCAATCGTTTCTCCATCAATCGTAATGCTGTCTATTGGTCCAGTGGTAAAAATGTTTGTTTTCTTGACATTGAAATGCAATTCATATTGAAGGAAGTATTTTTTTTAAGGTCTGCAACAAGTGTTTCAGGTTTTTCTTACCTTCTCTAGCAAGTTATGTGATCTGCGTAACACAAGCTATTGATGAGTATTCCTCCAATCTTATTGCCACATTCTTCTTCATAGATTTCACCTTTTTAAATAAATTGCTGGGCATACAGATTGACTAGGAGAGAGAAACAACCCTGACACACTCCCTTCATAATTTTAAACCATGCAGTGTTCCCTCCTCTGTTCACATAACAGCCTCTTGGTCTAGGTATAAATTTAATATGAGCATAATTTTGTGCTCTTGGATTCCCATTTTTTTCAATGTTTTCCATAACTTGTTATGATCCACACAATCAAATGCCTTTGCATAGTCAATAAAGCATAAATAGACATTGTTCTGGTATTTTTACTTTCAGCCACATTGTTGTTGTTGTTGTTGTTGTGTCCCATCAAATCGCCTGAGACTCATAGCGATCCTATATACAACAGCCCTAAAGCCTGGTCTATCTTGTGCCAATCTTATTGTCTCTGATACACCTACCCTCACTCACTAAATCAATTCATCTCATTGAGAGTCTTCCTCTTTTACACTGTCCCTCCAGCCCCCCTCCACCCCCCCAAGCATGACGTTCCTCTCCAAGGACTGGTTTCACCTTGTAACATGTCCAAAATATTTCAGACAAAGCTTCAGAATCCTTGCCTCCAAGGAGCAGCCTGGTCTCACACTCTCCAGGATGAACTTGTTTCTTCTCGTAGCAATCCATGGTATATTCAATAATCTTCTCGAGCACCACAGTTCAAAGGCATCAATTTTCCTTCTATCATCCCTAGCAATTGTCCTATTTCTGATACATAGCAAGTAATTGCAAATCCACATTAAATCACTATTTACAAAGTCCCTGGAAGCTGCACATACAAAATTTATGAATGGAATAATTTTAAACACCTCAGGAAATCTCATGATTAGATCTTAAAGCATAAGATTTTTAGATGCCATCAGTCAACTACAACTTACAGAGACAGTAAGTAAGGACTAAAGATTAATACCTTGTTCTATCCTGCACCATCCTCACAATCTCTGCCAAGCTCAAACCCAGGATTGTACTCCCTCTGACAGTCTATCCCATCAAGGGTCTGCCTCTCTTTTGTCTCTAATTTCCCTAGCACATGCTCAAAGTATGTGAGAAAGTGTGAATTTATTATTGTTTGGTGTCCTTGAGTCAATGTCCTTATGAGTTAGAGAAAGAAACAATGCCTGGTCTTGTAACATCTTCATGATCTGTGAATCCACTTATTTTTTTCCACATTTTTATGACCATTATGTCATTTCATTTCACTGGGTATTTTTAAAAATTTTTTATGTATCTTGAACTCTACCAAAAATTATGTCTACTTTGAGCAAATAATAGAAATAGTTAATGCTCAAAATATCTGTTCCAGTTTTTGGTGCGAGAGAGGAGGATAGTTTGAAACCCATCTCTAGTGGCATAAAGAAACACAAAGAACTGCTCATAACACACTGCTAAAGACATAACCCATTACCAAGTAAAAGCTATTCTGTCATTTAAAAGGGGGGGGGAAATAAAAGGTTTCAATGACACCCAAACAGAGAAAAAGAAATGTCTCCTTAAAGGGTAGTTTAAGAAAGAATTTCTAGAAGAGCTTTCTTGGGACACACTATCTTTAACAGTCTAAACATTCAGTTCTAGGCATGTTTTCTCAAGTGGAGCATTGAACTTTAAATTCAGGCAACTGTATTGCTTCATAAAATCACTGATTCTTCCAGGGGACACATTTAAATGTGACTATTTAAAGACTTTGTCAGAGTTAGCCACAGTATCATTTGGTACACACAGTCAAAGGCCTTTGCATAGTCAATGAAACAGAGATAGACATTCCTCTGGTACTCCCTACTTTGAGCCAAGATCCATCTAAAATTAGCTACAATATTACTAGTACCACGGCCTCTTCTAAACCCATTCTGCCCTGCAGGCAGTTCTCTGTTGATGTGCTGTTCTAGTCATTTTTGGATAATCTTCAGCAGAATCTTGCTTGCATGTAGTATTAACAATATTGTTCAATGATTTCCACTCTCTGTCAGATCACTTTTCTTTGGAATAGGAGCAGATATAAACCTCTTCTAGTTAGTTGGCCAGGTGGTTGTCCTCCAGATTTCTTGGCACAACTTGGTGAGCATATCTAGGGCAGCATCTGTTTGTTAAAATATATCAATTGGTATGCCGCCAATACCTGAGGTCTTGTTTTTTGCCAAGTCTTACAGATCAGCTTGAACTTCTTCCTTCATCACCACAGGCTCTTGCTCATATGCTGTTTTATGAAATTCTTCTGTGTCCACCAATTCCTTTTGTTACAATGATTCTGTATACTCTTTACATTTTCTTTTAACACTTCCTGGATCATTTACTATTCAGTCCAATGCATCCTTAAGTATTGCAACTCAAGGCTTGAATATGCTCTTAAGTTTCTTGAGCTTAAGAAATGTTGAGCAAGTTTGGCCCCTTTGATTTTCTGACTCCAGCTCTTTGCATATTTCATTATAGTACTTTACTTTGTCTTCCCCACTGCCCTTTGAAATCTTCCATTCAACTCCTTAATATCTTGATTTCTTTCCTTTGCTTTGGCATCTTGGTGCTCTAGTGCAATGCTCAGAGTCTCCACTGACATCCATTTTGGTCCTTTTTCTCCCCTCCTTTGACTTTGTAATGACCTTTTGAATTCTTCCTGGATTTTATTCTTGATATCTTCCCACAGCTCATCTGGTCTTAACTGATCATGCTTATGTGAAACCTAAGGACCAGGAGACAGTAGTCAGAACAGAGTAAGGGAACACTGCATTGGGAAAGGTGTATGCCAGGGATGTGTTCTATCTCCATAACTTTTTAATCAATATTGTTGTTGTTGTTATGTGCCATCGAGTCGCTTGCAACTCATAACAGCCCTATGTACAACAGCACTAAATCCTGCTCTATTCCTTGCCAATCTTACTGTCTCTGACATGCCTATCACCATTATCCCAGTGACGGAATCAATTCATCTCATCGAGGGTCTTCCTCTCCTGCACTGTCCCTCCACCCTCCCAAGCATGAAGTCCCTCCCCAAGGACTGGTCTCTCCTTGCAACATGCCCAAAGTATGTGAGACAAAGCTTCAGAATCCTTGCCTCCAAGGATCAACCTGTCTTCACCCTCTCGAGGATGAACCTGTTTGTTCTCCTAGCAGTCCATGGTACATTCAATACTCTTCTCCAGCACCACAGCTTAACAGGGTCAATCATCCTTTTATCATCCCTAGTCATTGTCCCGTTCTCTGAAGCATAGCAAGTGATTGCAAAGACCATGGTCTGTATCTGACACACCTTAGTCTCTAGACTGACGTTGTTGTTCCTCAGTACCTTGGAGAGGTCTCTGACAGTAGACCAAAGCAATTCATCTTTTAATTTCCTGGCTGCATCATAGCAATATAAAAACAACAAACAAAGGTTGGATATAATTGTTATCCAAGTCAATGTCCATTTAATTAAAATTCTGATTATCAAAGCTCTTCTCCTAACTGGAAGGTCTTTATTTATACTTTTCTTGCGGCCCACAAAGCCAAACTTAAAGGCTTCATTTAACGTCCATTCATACGTTCACATACCAAATCGTGATGGCACAAAGTACTATTTAGAGTAGTACACTGCACTGAGAAGAAGAGGACTCAAGTTAAAGACCATTTACCACACTACACCCACCTATATTATCTCACATAGTCCTCATGACAGCTCTTTTAAGTTGGCTTTACCCTCATTTTATAAATAATTAAATTGATAATAAATACTGACCCCAAAACACAGGAAAACACCCAGACAGTAAGGAAAGCTGAAAAGATCATTGATGGTACAAAATGCTTACAACACACTTGGCTGTTAACTGAAATGCTGGAGGCTCATATTCACCCAGAGGTATGCCAGAAGGGAGACAGAGTAATGCAATTCTGAAGAATCAGTCTCTGTAGATTTTAGGAAGCATTCCTCTTACACATACAAATTCACCATGGGATGGGAAAGAGTAGATTGCAACTCTTCTATTTTAGCAGAGATTAGATTCCAGGGCTTCTGAAATATTTTTTTCTGATATAAAAATGTGTGTTTTTTCATCTACATGATACCACCAGGCACGCAGAGCAAAACAAAGATGAGCTTCCACTTAGTAAGGAAGGAAAGGGCACACAACCATGGTGTGATATATGCCAAAGGCTATAGGAAGACTACAGGCAGATAATAAAAAAAGAAATCCATTCAATTTGGTATCATTAGGGAGCAAACCATTCCAGAGAAATTATCAAGTTAGGCCTTGAAACATGAACACAGAAAAAGAAAGCAAGCAAACAAACAAACAAATGCAAAACTCCAACAAGGTGGAACGCTTACACCACATACCAGAAACTAAGGGTAATGAAAATGACTTGAGTGTAGCAGTACAGGACACTAAGAGAAATAAGAAAATCTATAGGAAGGACTAGGGATAGTTTGAGGGAATGTAGACAGGACAGGAAGGACAGGAGCAGGTTCTCTCTGTCCACAATGTTTTGAAAGTGGGGGAGTTTAGTGTGATCATTGAGGATTAGCCATAATTATGCTTCTAAAATTAAATGAATATGAATCCCACTGAGTTTCAGGTAGGGAGAGTATTTGCAAACTCAGGGAGTCACAAGGTAAGGAGGATCCATTTAAGCTCAGGGAAGGTGGTGACTTAAAGAAACAAGAGATCTGATGGTGTAGAGTGTCTGATGGTGGTAGAGGAAAAAGATGACAAAAATATGGTACAGAGATATTTGTAAGACTTTGTCACTGGTAATTAATAACTGTGTGGGTAGTAAATTGCTTATCTTTTCTAGATTTCTCTTGTTGTTGTTGTTATGTG